>NW_020824814.1:1770000-2142500 GCF_003285875.2 Drosophila novamexicana
CATTACGTCCGGCTATGAAGCGCGATGTGGAGCCCACCAGATAATTGACTTTGTTAGCCGCCGACATTTTTGTGCTGGATTTGTTGTAAGTACTTGGAGTAGCTATCACAGTTGGGTTGCGTTCACTATAGAGCGGGCTCTATAGGGATTTTTGGTATTTTCTTGGTATTTTTTGCGGTATTTTTGCTTAGAGCATTTGGCGCGTTTGACTAACGAATCGTTTCTGTTGAGCTGATTGCCAGCAGCAGCTGCTTTTATAGCTCGACTTCTTATCGCCATTGTTGGATTTGTGTCTAGTCCGGTTATCGCTTCTAAGTTGACTATTATTTTCTTTTTTGTTGCTTTGATGATGGCTATATTAATTGATTAGTTTATGGATTGGAACGCGTGCAACTGCGACACAGTTTTGTTTATATTTTGCCTCAATGAACACAGGTGCCTGTTGCACTGCTGCAGACTTCCATGTGCGCAGCTCAAAGTGCAAAGTCGTCATCCTCTATACTATGTATTCAATTTCTATTTAAATATATATATTTATATATATATATGCACAGCGTCTATCAGCTTGAATGTATAGGGTATAGCTGACGTAAGCGTCGCACGGTTGACACAATTTACGCACAGCGACAATTCATGCGATTTGTCAATCGCCTAGTTAAAGCTGAGAGGAGGCTGTTTGACGCATTCATAGAGCTATCAATAAATCTATCTATCAACCTACCTATCACTAAATCTACAATCTAACAAGCCGTCTATCCATTAACTCAAGGCCCACCTGCAGCTACTTTCTATATACTGTTTATACCCCAAGACCCAGGCTAGTATTACGACAGTGACCCATCCCTTTACCGACCTATTACATCCTACAACTTGCAAGCGCCTATATGTAGACTAGGGCGCGTTTCAATCGACAGGTGTATATATGATATACATATATATAATGACTCAGAGTATACTGAAAATAGCTTTTAAGCCCAAGGACTAGAAGTCAAAAAGATATATACTAGGCTATTCTAAGATTCTCTATATTCTTTTGATAACTTTGATTCAGCTCCAACCAAGTCGGCGTAAACCAAGTCAATCGGTTCCAGGCGACGGCTGCTGAGTCGAATAATCAAAATCAAACAAGTTGTTTGGCAGCCGCAAATATTATTATAAACCAGGCGAACAGAAATGTAAAGCAGGTAGCTGCAAACCGAATAGTGTTGGGTAGCACTTAGAACCTGATCATTCGCGCTGGACAGCACTGAAAATGATCAAATTGGCGTTGAGCAGCACTGCAATTATTCTTAATGCAGCTACCTGCTGTTCATTTCTGTTCGCCTGGTGAACTAGATATTTTTGGGATCTTAGGTTTTTTGATGATTTAGCACAACAGCCGTTGGCACAGTGCGAGAAGTGCCGCAATTGTTTGCCGTGTTGGAAAATTGAAATCTATGCAAGCACAGCCTATTGCAATGCCAAGACCTTTAGCTTGAAGTGCATTTTATTCTTGATCCATGGAGACGCGGACCTGCTAAATTTGATTTCCCTGAAGCACATTGAGCTCAATACTTCTAATTAGAATGAAAGCACATTCAAGTGCACTCCACTGTTGCCCTAAGGACACATCCTATTGTTGACCTGAATCAGTCTAGAGAACCTCCTACAGAGCCCCCGATTTGCGCCAGCTGTTCGCAGCGTGCTCGAACCTTAGGAATATCTTGGTTGACAATATGTACACACATATATATATATATATATATATGTATCTGTACATGAGCCGTCAACGTGTGACGTTGTCTTTGTTTTTGTTTGCTTTTCCTTATCAACGAATGCATGCAAAAGGGGAGGGAACATCAGCAAGCTGCTTAGTCAATTTGCAAAAAAAATAGAAATAAAAAGCACACAACGTCGAGAAGTGCAATTGTAAAAAACTATAAAAAGCGTGCGCTCAAAAGGCTGAAGAGCAAACAATAATAGTAATAAAAAAATCATAATAATGCATTAATAAATAATAAGCAACAACAATTGCAGGCACTTTAAGTTCAAGGGTGGCCTCCCGCGCAACCCCTCGAAGGAATGGAATCGTATCTGTGTAGGGGTTCTGGGCCCTGGCTCCTGATAAGAGATAAGGGTCGGCACGTTGTCTCGCAGTGCTCTCGCACTGTGCAACCGATCGAAAAGAAACCAATCAAAATTTTGGGCAAAACTTTCCAGCCGCCGCTTGTTTACGAATCTTTAGCGGAAAGTGAACCTCCAATAATGCCCACTCATATTTTTTTTTGGGGGGGATGGACTGATAAGCGCACCGAGTCGGGGAACTTTGAAGCGGGCGCAACGCTCGCACTTTTACTAACAGCCCAAAACAGAGTGTATAAAAGAAATTATCAAGAAAAAGTCAAAAAACAAGCATAAAACTCGCCAGACTACGGTCAACAATCGCGTGTTCCATCCACGATAAGATATATTTCGCCCGGATCCGAATCTAACCCAAAACTTGCCAACATTTCTGATAAGATCGGCTAAGGGGAAAGTTTTGCATCTGTTGCCATGGCCAATAATCGTATATACTATTTGTATCTTAGTAAACAAATGAAAGACGCGAGAGTGACTGACTGCGCGATACCCTGCACTCAAAGCCGAGTTGCCGTATTCTGCAATAATACCAACTTATTTGAATGCAGGCAGATTAAAAGATTGTTTATTATATAATTCTGATTGATTCTTATATAACTGTTGCTGTATTTATTGATCGAAAGTTATTTCAATTTGTGTTCACAAATATGACATTTATTCACAAACAAAAACTCAAGGGGCTTACCTCAAAAAATATATTATTAATCCTCACTGCAGCTGGAAAAAGGTATACAAAACTTCGAGTATACTTGAGGTATACAAAAATCTGAAAATTTTGGTCTTACTAGCTTGATTAATCTCAGAGATTAAACTTATCGATAAACGCAAATAAGTTATCGATAAATTTTTAATAATTCTCCTCTAGAATAGTCGTTATTGTAACTGATATCGACAAAAGGATATAGAAGAGATATATATGTGATTGAGACAATAAGTTCTACTCTGCCTGTTGCATACATTTTCTTAGCAGCAATATACCCCGTGTCTTCAATGAATACTGGGTATAAGAACTGTGCTAAGCACGCGGTTCGCATCTCAGATTGTAGTCCCAGTCTCAGCTAAAAAACATAGAAAAATAATATAAATAATATTCTGATTAATGTGAACTGTTCTATTCGAAATTGCGTTGCCTACTTTTTGGCCAGCGTGGGAATTAATTATCAACAGAATACAACTTAGAAACAATGTTGATAATTGAATTAAAAGCGCATTTAACGCCTACATGTATCTAGCCTAAGCCAAGACAGTCGGAGGCGTGGAGGGGAGAGCAGAGCAGGGAGGGAGGAGTAGGAGGGATTGGGCATATAACTAATTGAGTTTAATTGACGAGACAAAAGCAATTAAGGCACCGAATCTAAGGAATTGGTTAGACAAGCTGCAACTAGATTCCGTATTGCCCGAGAGTTAAATGCTTAACTAAGTCGATTATGCATAAATTAAGCATAGAGTATGGCTGGATTGCGATTCCTTTGCTGTGCAACTCACTGACGACGCCCCCAGGCGGCGAGTAGCGGCAACAAGAGCAGCGCGACGAGGCCAACGCCCACACGTCCGGTCCCGTTGCAGACCTTGCGTATGGTCTCCGTGTAGAGTCCACGGCGGGAGAGCATGCTCCGTATGCTGCGCAGCTCCTAGAGATGGATGGGAAGCGAAGCGAGTGGTGAGTAAATATTAACAAGAAGTGATAACGTAACGACTGCACAATACTTTGTTTACAGTATAATGAGTGGCATAATATAGGTGGGAATGGCTCTTGAGCACGTGACTCTAAAACTGTTAGCCCAAAGACAGTGGCTGTCAAACTGACAGCTTGGACAATAAAGAAGGCAGAGAGGAGAACTTCAATTAGGGCCATGCCTAACCTTTCCGCCCCATTTGATATATCTTGTTGTGACTCTAAAACTGTGGCACATAAATTAATCTTTGGGTAGATCATGACAAAAGGTGTCCGTGGGCGTGTTCGGCTTATTTGAAGATCCCAAATTGCGGATCACTTAGAGAGAAGTTAAGAAGCTTGGCTTCAGACAGACAGACACAAAACCAATATAGCCACTTTTCCACTTGTAAACAGAGTATGCCAGGCATACTGATGCTCACATCGTTGCTGAGGCCCAGGCGATTGCGTGTGAGCACAACTGTATAAATGGAGCTCTTGATATCGTTGCCGCAGAAGGTCAACACCAGGTGATCGTTGACCGCTTTTACCACCTGGACGGTGCCCGTGAACTGTGTATAGCTGTTGCGTGTGACCAGAGAGCCGCGCTGATCCCCAATATTGGACCACTGGCCGGGCGCATCTGTCGTATAGTTGAACGTATATTCCAGATTGTTGTCACGCTCGCTCCACACCAGACGCAGATATCCTGCCCGGTGCGCATTCTGCGGCTGACGCACATACTCATCGTTGTCCGCATATTGCGACGTGGTCGAGATGTGCCTATAATTGTTTTGATTCTGATTCTGATTTCGATTGTTGTAGTTGCGGTAATTGTTGTTGTTGTTGTCGTTGTAGAGTCGACTATTGTGCATCTGAAAGCAAAGAAAATTCTCAAAATGAAACATAAATCTCTTAATGTTCTCGGACTCGGACTCACCTGCTGCGTCACATCGGTCAGGTGAATTATAACGCACGAATCGTATTCGTAGACGCCCGGAAAATCTTGACTATGCATTATGATCTCGCTGCCATACCACAGGCCCATTATCTGTATAATCAAGTTTATATATTATTTTCATATATGCAAAGAAACTCTTCTAAAACAAACAATTCAGCGACACGTCGCAGTTTAAATACCCTTTAACGAATATGTGAGCCGAGTAGTAAGGCTCGGAGAAGTTCGTTGAAGACATCTTGAAAGGCTGAACACTTTCATATACAAAAATTAATTTTTTACTCTTTCTTCCTACAGATCTATATCTTATAGTAATCCCATATAGTTTAGATATGTCTCATATATGGGGAGCACAATGAACAAACGAGATTTACAAACTAACTTCGACCAATCCTTATGACAGCTATATGATATTACGATCCGATTCGGACGTCTCCGGTCTGCAGGAGTAAGGCGAACCCTTTGCAAAGCTTCATGATGGAAGATTTTGAAGCGAGTGATTCGTTTGCACAGACAGTCCACTAAAACTAGCTTGTTCTACTAGGCGTTACACATTTGCTGAGCAAATTAAAGCAACCTTTGAAAGGGTATTAAAAACTTCAAATACTTGTGCAAGTGCTTTGACAACCCTTGCGCAGGTGTCGCTTCTAGGAAAAACCACCCAACACCCAACACCCTATACTTACGGTTGGCAATTCCCATTCTTCCAGTTCTACTCCAACTGCCTTTTGCTGCGTGCATATAGGTTTTACAATAATTCAATTATAATTGAAAAAGTTAAAGTAATGTAGATATAGATGCAAGCGCATATAATATATATGTGAATACATGCCGCTCGACAAATTCGATTTGCATGCGCGTCACATACTCGGACTGCCTCAATTATTAGCCCGCATGCAGAAGGTCTGACGTACGGACGGACGGACGGGCTGACTAAACGACTCACTCACTGATCGACTGGCTGAGTGCCTGGGAAGACGACCCGACGTTGACATATGCCCCTTTAGTCAAAGGGGTTAATTAGCACAAATCAGCCCTAATTGGATTAGTTATCAACAAAAGTTCGAGCCGGAAATTCCAAGTTTCTCTTTACGGTTGGTTGCTTTTAAGGTTTTTTATTATGAAAATCACCTTAAGAATTAAGCAAATATGTTAATACACAGAAAGGATTCGAAATAAAATGAACGAAATGGAGAAAAAGTTTCAGGATCGAAAACGTGGGTTCGAAAAAAAACCCTACAAGAGACCATTTTTATTTGAATACGTTGAGTACTGCGTTCAGTACTGCCAACTCACCTGTTGCAAATCCACCGAATGCTGTGGATTGACATTAATGCAACGCATCGCCGCATTAATACGTTCAGTGCTGGTGGAGCCATCCATTGATCCAAAGACATTATGATCTAAATTGTTTCCTGCGCAGTGTGACCAGCACACGCTAAAGATCACAAAATATGCAAATTTCATAAGCATGGTAACTCGCGGGCTATCACTGTATGTGTGCGGGAGCTGTTGATAAGGCTTGAGCCGCTGCTGCAGACAACGAGCGAACTGCGCTTAACGAAATGCCGGAATCAACTGACAGCTAAAACGAGCGAAGGCAAAGCTACAGCCAGCCGAAGGAGAGGGAGAGAGATTGAACGAAAGAGAGCAGAGCAATTGCATGAGTATTGGTGAAAGGTGACAAAGAAGGAAGCGACAGGGGACGGCAGCTGTAAGTGCACTCTTTCGTTCAGTTTGTTGCGTAGCTCGCGCTGATCATTAGTTAATTAAGTTAATTGTTGAGCTTTTGCTGAGCCGCTCGCACCCGCACAATGCGAATGAGCCAAGCGGCACGCCCACCCTAACCCCTTTGCCTACGACTAGTAGTGTCAATTGAGCTGTGTGTGTGTGTGTAAGTGTGAGTGTATGTACGCTTGAGCTGACCATTCAATTGCTTGAGCCACAAAACTGAGCACATTTTTAGAAAGATGAAGCTTTAGCTTGGCAATGGTTGTGCAGAGACGGAGGAGGGAGCGGGGTGTGTTCGGGATGAGTCAACATGTGAATTAAATTTACTCAGCATCGTTTTCGTTGTTATTGTTGTGCGTTTTATTAGCATTGATTATGTGCTTAATCTACGTGCCTACCCCCCTGCCCCACCCCTTGGATATAAATAACAAGAATCGTACAATGTTTATAGCCTACATATAGGTGCTGCCATAAATATAAGTAGCTTGTGGCAGCGTTGGGGCGAGCACTTGTTGGGGGGGGGGGGGGCCCAAATATATAAATCGTGTGATTTATTTAGAAGCGCAGCATACTCTGGTTGATCTTCTCGTAGATCCAATCGATATAGTGACAGACGCGCACATAGACGCCAGGTCGGTTCTGATAGCCGCAGTGCTGTCCCCAGGATATGATGCCATAAAGTGTTTCGCCATCTGCAAAGGAGCACAAGATTAATAAAGTCCTGAAAGCCTTATAGGCTCCACACTACTCACCCTCATCCGAGCAGACAAGCGGGCCGCCAGAGTCGCCCTCGCAGGCATCGACGCTTTCGTCCATGGAGCCGGCGCAGAACATGCCTAATTGGAGCAGAAATAGAAGAAGTTTGAAACTGATAACATTTTGGATTGGATTGGATGTATACATTTGGCAAAGGGTACAATAATTTCGTCACGAAATTTGCTACTCATAGAAGTACAAAATTCGGATCCCATAAAGAATATATATTCTTGATCAATAGAGGCATATTTTTCAGCAAATGCATATATAGATTCTCTACAAATCTTATAATAGGAAGCTTATATGGAAAAAGTATATAATAATACAGGTATTTTGTACGAAGTCATATAAGTATTATATATGTTTATGTGTGTGTATATATGTATGTGTGTATGTATGTATGCGTGTGTGTGTGTGTGTGGACGTGTATGTATGTATGTATATGTGCATTATGTATATGTGTATGCGTGCATATCTGTTTTCTAATGCCAAACGCAGACATAGCTTATTTGTCGTTGTGCTGCAAATTTAAATAAAACGAATTTCTGCCAAGTGCTGTCCTCCTCGATTCTCAAAAATTAAAGTAGGCCCTGCATAAATTCACCAAGGCAGGAAACGTTGGCTCCAACGGCCTGGAGGAGCAGCTGCGGAGGAGGCGGTGGAGCAGGAGGCGGCGGCGCAGGAGGAGGTGGGCGGGTAAGTAGATATGTATGTAGGTAGATGTATGTATGTATGTAGGTAGATGTATGTATGTATGTAGGTAGATGTATGTATGTATGTAGGTAGATGTATGTATGTAGGTAGATGTATGTATGTAGGTGTATGTATGTATGTAGGTGTATGTATGTATGTATGTAGGTGTATGTATGTATGTATGTATGTATGTATGTATGTATGTATGTATGTATGTATGTATGTATGTATGTATGTATGTATGTATGTATGTATGTATGTATGTATGTATTTATGTATGTATGTATGTATGTATGTATGTATGTATGTATGTATGTATGTATGTATGTATGTATGTATGTATGTATGTATGTATGTATGTATGTATGTATGTATGTATGTATGTATGTATGTATGTATGTATGTATGTATGTATGTATGTATGTATGTATGTATGTATGTATGCATGCATGCATGCATGCATGCATGCATGCATGCACCTACCTTCGGTCATGGCATGCATGCATGTATGCATATATGCACCTACCTTCGGTCATGGCATCACCGTAGACATTCATTTGCTTGCAAGTCGCATCCGGCAAAATGGGCAGCTGAGCAGCTCTCAGTTCCTGGGAGGGAGCTGCAAACAAAGGCACCAGTTAGTAACCTAATGAAGACGCATTTCACGTTGTTTACTCACTGGACATGCCCGATTTGATGGAGCCCCAGCCGGAGATGGTGCAAGTGCGATTCTCAACCAGCGGCGCACCACGCTCAGGCAAACAAATTGGCTGCACGTAGTCGCTGAACTTAAGCGGTGCCTTGAGCACCACGACGGCAATGTCATTGTTCATGTGCGTGGGCTGCCGGAACTGCTCGTGCGTGTACCAGTTCTCAATGAAGGCATCCACCTCCGAGTGCTCCGCTATGTTGGCATAGTGATCGCCGACGCGCACAAAATAGGCGCCCTTTGGATGACCGTAGAGGCAATGGGCGGCGGTGAGCAGATGCCGCTTGGAGATGACCACAGCACCGCACCAGTGGCTGGAGATGCCGCCGCGTCCACGCGTGCGTATCGTAGCCTGCCACGGATGACGGCCACGACGCGCCACGCTGCCCTGCACCACACGCTGTTCCGGATGCGCAAACTCATCGGTCAGGTCGTCCTTGAAGATGCCACAGCGTCGCGGTGTGCGCAATGCCTTGCTCGATCTCTCCCAGAGGCCTATGTCGGAGAGACTAACTTGGGCGGCTTGGCCAACCGAGCTGTCCTTGTCCAATGCCTGTAGACGAGTTCGTTGCCGTGACTGCCGCGGTGGCGGTCCGGCGGTGCAGCGCAGACCCACATCCTCGGTGTGATTGCAGTTGTGCTCGCCCCAGTTCCAGTGCCGGCACATGTCTATGCTCGTCTCGTTGCCCTGGCATAGAACCTGATCCAGCCAGATGGGTCCGCTGCCCGGACCGAAAATGTTCTTTTCAATTTTCTAAAAGAAAGCAGAAAAAGTTAAGCTTCTCCGGTTATCGGTTGTTGTTGGTCAGTTGCCACTTACAGCTGCTCCATAGTAGCCCAGATTATTGCAGGCCACCTGCGCAGCTTTTATATTGAAGTCATCGTCGCAGACGGAGCCCCAAACGCCATGATACTTGACCTCCAGACGACCCTCGATCGGGCTGCGTCCGCCCTCCAGACGATACTCAATGGGCGCCTAAAAAAGTACGGATTAGTCTAAAGGTCCATAGCTAAAAAACCCGACACTACAAACCTTGCAGACGGCATCGCTCTCGTCTGACTTGTCCGCACAATCCTCGGTGTGATCGCAGACAAAGGCGGGCGGTATGCACTCCTTTGACGTCTGACACAACCAGAAATTGTTGGGACACTTTAGCACGGGCACCTTGCAGACCACGCCCACCACCTCATCAACACCACAGTTGTGCACACCCCAGCCCTTAAAGTCGCAATCCTTTAGCTTTGTCTCGTTGCCCCGACACTCGAGCTCATCCATGGCATAGTTGAAGTTCCGTTCGGGTGGCTCATAGTAGGAATTGCCACGCACCTCAGCAGCGCCCATCTTAAAGCCCAGCTCACGGCACACAACATCCGCATCGCGCAGTCCGAACTTGTCGTCGCAAACGTAGCCCCACTGGCCATTGACTGATCGGATAGAAAGAATTGCTATACACAGCCTACAGTTTGTCATTAAATCAAGTTGAACTCACCCTTGACCTCAATGCGTCCCATGTGCGGACTCTCGCCGCCCGTCAGGCGCACCTGATAGCCCAGATGATCGCACTGATGCTCATCTCTCCGATTGCCACAGTTGTTGACGCCATCGCAGACTTCGATTTTCTTCACACACTTGCCCCCGCCGCAATCAAACTCGCAGGGCTCATCAAAACCACTGCGAAAACGTATTTCTGGAGTACGTGACGTGGTGGCTTCCGCATTTGGATTGGGCAGAAAGTCAGGCTCTTCCCCAAAGTCTGGCTGCGGCTCTGGCTGCTCCCTTTGCTTTGGTTGTGGATGCTCCTCGTTTTTGGTGGAAAAAGGATTGGGTAGATTGGGATGGCTGCTATGGTAAAGACGGCTGTGCTCGTGAGGATGATGATGGTGGTGGTGGTGGGGGTGGTGTGGGTGGTGCTGGTGTTTGGCTTGGTGCTGGTCTTCCGGCTTATCGAACGGATCGGGCATATTTGGATGACGCTTGTGGAACTCACGACTGTGACCCCACGCATGCCAGTTGTTGGAATTTGAGTTTGGATAGGATTGCGTACTGCTATCGGTGTCCACTCTACGTGTGCCCCGTTGGAAGTCAGTCGTGTCATAGCCGGATGCGTACGTCGTTGGATTTAGGGTTTGCTCAGTGCGCGCCGTTTCACCCGCATCTGGAACAACAGAGTCATCGTCAGCAATGTCCAAGCTTTCCTGTTCGCCCGCCACAATCAGTTCAACCTCATCGTCGGGCGTCTGTCTGCCCCGATGGGGTTCTTTGATCGTCGTGGTCGTGGTCGGGATGGGAGTCGTGCTAGTCGGTGGCTTACTAATAGCGGACGCAATGGCGGATTCGGCCCGCTCGGCTAGTGCTTCCTGCGCATTGCCGCTGTGATTGAAATAGGGCCGCAGCATCAAACGCAACGCCTCACCGAGAGCTACCTTGGAGGGTGTCTCTGCCGCGGGAGCAGCTCCTTGTGGTGGATTGTAAAACTGATGGTTGAAGGGCGGTGGCCTCAAGCCGATTCTTTCTGTGGTGGTCGTCTCCGAATCACCATAATCGGCTTCATCATAATCTCCCCTGTCCATAAAAGGATCAGGTTCGCGGGCACGAGGTGGCACCTTCTGCCAGGAAGCATTCTGCGAATGCGCAACTGCCGCATAGGGCGGACTATAGTGTGGGTGATTGGCTGGATTAGCAGGTGTGGCATTGAACACACGTGGATAAATCGGGAATGTGCGGAGGTTCGAAGGCGTCGAGCTGGTGGTGGGAGTTGTTGTAGTCTCGGCCAGAGATGGGCGGGAGGGTGGCTGCAACCCACCATACAAATTTGATTCATTAGCCACAGGATGGGGCTGACCCCGATAAGTGGGACTGTGATTGGCAGGCACAGAGGGAACGGGCGCAGGTGCTTGACCGAAAGTAGGATAAGGCTGATCTACAGTTGCTTGGGTATCCACATCGGGATTATAGTCGTCCAGGTCAAGTGGTCGCTGTCTTGGTAGGGCACGGGCAGGGGGATTGGATTGTGGGTGAATTGGAGTAAAGCCAGAGGGCTGAGCTGGAGGTGTAGGCGGTTGCAGACCACCATACAAATTTGATTCAACCGCTGGCGGATAAGACTGACCATGAAAAGTGGGCTTATGATTAGTGGGCACAGAGGGATAAGGAGAATGCTCGCGAGGCTGTTGATGCGATCCGCTTGGCAGCTGATCTCTAGGCCCTTCAGCATGTCCATCGGGTTGGTAGTCAAGATCTAAGGGCTGCTGTCCTGGTAGACTAGCCTGAGGGTAGCTGCTCTGAGGATTGTATGGTGTACGCGCCGTATGCCAGTCATTTGTCTGGGAGCGACTGAAATTCTGACGCGACGAGTGGACAGTCTCCACGGGCTGAGCATAGTAAACATTGCTTGTGGTGGGCGCCATGGGCGCCAGTGGCGTTTTATATACTGAATTTGTGGTAGTGGGTTGATAGTTACGATTCGGCAGCAGTGAGCCCTCCACATAGAGCACGCTCTGTGTGGGCGCCTGTCGATTGTAGGAGCTTCCCTGGCCCGACCAGCCGTTAGCGAGTGTCTGCTGTGTATCCTGCCCAAAGCCAATGCCCGACGGACGTTCCATATTCATGTCGCTCCAGCGACTTCCGCCACTGACAACGGTCGTTTTAATGCCCGATCCACTGCCGTACTGATCGGCACCACCGTAAACCGGTTGCACATACGCCTTTGGCTCGCGTGCGTCTGTAAGAATCAGGGATTATTCGTGAAATATGAAAAAAATATTGGGTAATGAATGTTAGTAACCATGACGCAGATCTATCCAACCATAGGAGTTCAGTGCTTGCTTTGACTGATAGTCACAGCGATCGTGTGTGGGCACCTGCGTGCCCGGCACACACAGACGCCGAGATACGCTGAAAACCTGACCAGCGGGACAATCGAGGAATACCGCCTCCGAGGTTTGGGCTGCACAGCTGATAAATTTGTGTGGCAACGTCGGATGCTGATAGTTGCCCGTCAAACCAAATGGACACCTGATCCCAACGCTAGCTCCCACATGCTGAAGCTGCTGCCACCACTCGTAAAATATCTGCAGCTCACTTAAACGGTAAACGCGATCGATGCGCTGCACTTGCTCCTGAGGTTGACATCTGCGCTGCGATAGGCTAAAGTGTTGACCATTGGGACAGCTCTGAAGGCGCGTAATGCCCGCCTCACAGCTCAAATACTGCGTACAGTCGAAGGGATATGCGTGATTGCCCACAGCCGCATGTGGACAACTTATAGCTGTAACGGGAGAAGATCATCAGGATTCCACTTTTTCTGACTTTTAACGGGCCAACTCACACTCCAACTGTTCTAGGCTGAGCTCCTCCGCACCGCTAAACAGGGAAACGCGATCTGCAGCCAGCACGAGTTCCGCTGACAGGCAATAGCCACGCGAGAGACTGAAAACTTCATTGGGCAGGCACTGCCTGATCGTTGTATGTCCCTCATCGCAATATAGGTAGCTTTTGGCATCAAAGGGATGTGCATAAAGGCCATAGACATGAACAGGGCAAGCCAAACGATAGGAGGGAACGGTGGTAGGATAAGTATTCGGATTGATGATAGACTGAGCACAATTCACTTGGGCGGCGTGATCGCAGTCGCCCCGTAATCTATTGAAAGCTGTACCGGGTTCACAATCCTGAACAAAGGTCTGGCCATTTGCGCAGTTTAGAAACTTGGTGCAGTCGTAAGGATGCGGTTGAAGTCCACCAGCACCAGATAGACATTCCACAACTCCGTTAACAGGCTGTAAATTGAACTGCGGCTCTCGACCCTCAGCCACCGGGTGTTCTTGGGAGAACTCATGCTGCGTCTCTGTTAGATACTCCACCCGATCGTACGCGGACACCAATTCATCCCTGGCCACGCAACGTCGTTGGGAGATGCTGAAGACCTCCCCCTTTTCACAGCTCTCAATGGAGGTCTGTTGATCGCGACAGTTTAAAAACTTGGTACAATCAAAGGGATGTAAATAGTATCCAACTGCATTTGCGGGACAGGTGACAGTGGTAAGGTCTAGCAAAAGGTCAGCTGGGGAGCGAAAAATACTAGGGGTCACTCAAATATTCAAATTCAGGTATAATCTTACTCGAGAGCTGAATATTTATATAGGCATAGTCCAAAAAGTCATGTGACGTGAGCTGCTGACGAGCCGCGCACCTGCGCGTGGATAGACTATAAACAGATCCCGCTGGGCAGGACTCCACCTGCAGCAAACCATTCTGACACAGCACAAAGTGACCGGCATGGAATGGATAGGCGTAGTTGCCACGCAGATTGGGGGGACAGGACTTTAGTCCAGACTGGAAGGCCTGACTATCCGTGTAACTGTAGTTGCCTCCTTGAAAGCTGAGCTCCGAAAAGAACTTGACGCGTTCCGCTCGGGTCACTTGTCTACGCGGTCGACACGCCCGTTGAGTAAAACTATATGCCATATCCTGTCCACAGCTTAAAATAGACATCCCTCCTCCAGCTTCGCAGCGAACATACTTCCCAGCATCGTAGGGGTAGAGATGAAGACCATCCGTGCCCGCCGGACAGCGGGTCAGCATCAGAGCTGAAGAGGGTACAGCTCAAAAGGTATGAAGACCGGATAATACGAGGTCACTTACAATATTCGTAGCTGATCTCGGAGACAATGTAAGTCACATAGTCGCTATACACAGATTGTGCCTTAAGCTGGCAATACCCTTTGGATATACTAAAGACGTGACCAGAAATACAGCTCTGGACAGCCACCTTGCCAGCCTTACAATTGAGGAACTTGGTTTGATCGAAGGGATGAACGAACAGGCCTTCGACGCCTCCAGGACAGAGTAGATCACTCAGCCGGGCGGTAGCTGAGAGGATTCGTTAGGATTACAAACTAAACAAGCAAAAAAACGAGCAACTGAAAGCGCATGAAAAGCAAAAGATGATACCAAAGACCCAAATGAGAAGCGAATGGAGTAAGCAAAAGAAAGCGCAGGCAGATATTAGTTCAACTTACAGGAGAAATCAGTTTGGGTAGAGAGGGCTCCCGTGGGAACACAAATCAAACTGTGGCTATCAAAGACCTCACCCGACTGGCATTGCTCAAGGCGGGGCTGTACACCAATTCCACATTTGACATACTTGTGAGGATCCTTGAAATACGGAAATAAGCCGCGAGCTCCTTCCGGGCAACTTGCTCCGTTAAACGATCCATTTACATCAACCGATGATCCACCTTGATGACCCGTAGCTGAGCCGCTAACATGACCGCTATAACCACTGTAAGTTATCTCGCCTTCGCCCGTATACGAACGTCCCTCGCCGCAGTCCACCTTATCCTTGAAGTCACAGACCAACAGAGATGCGCTAAAAGCTGTTCCAGGCCCACAGTCCTGAATAAAAGTCTGCCCATTAGCGCAATTCAGGAACTTTGTACAATCGTAGGGATGCTTGTGAAGGCCACTAGCGCCTGGAGGACACGTAGCTTCTTCTTGCAGATTTTGTGCCTTAGACTGCAACTGTCGACCCTCAGCCACCGGGTGTTCTTGGGAGAACTCATGCTGCGTCTCTGTTAGATACTCCACCCGATCGTACGCGGACACCAATTCATCCCTGGCCACGCAACGTCGTTGGGAGATGCTGAAGACCTCCCCCTTTTCACAGCTCTCAATGGAGGTCTGTTGATCGCGACAGTTTAAAAACTTGGTACAATCAAAGGGATGTAAATAGTATCCAACTGCATTTGCGGGACAGGTGACAGTGGTAAGGTCTAGCAAAAGGTCAGCTGGGGAGCGAAAAATACTAGGGGTCACTCAAATATTCAAATTCAGGTATAATCTTACTCGAGAGCTGAATATTTATATAGGCATAGTCCAAAAAGTCATGTGACGTGAGCTGCTGGCGAGCCGCGCACCTGCGCGTGGATAGACTATAAACAGATCCCGCTGGGCAGGACTCCACCTGCAACAAACCATTCTGACACAGCACAAAGTGACCGGCATGGAATGGATAGGCGTAGTTGCCACGCAGATTGGGGGGACAGGACTTTAGTCCAGACTGAAAGGCCTGACTATCCGTGTAACTGTAGCTGCCTCCTTGAAAGCTAAGCTCCGAAAAGAACTTGACGCGTTCCGCTCGAGTCACTTGTCTACGCGGTCGACACGCCCGTTGAGTAAAACTATATGCCATATCCTCTCCACAGCTCAAAATAGACATCCCTCCTCCAGCTTCGCAGCGAACATACTTCCCAGCATCGTAGGGGTAGAGATGAAGACCATCCGTGCCCGCCGGACAGCGGGTCAGCATCAGAGCTGAAGAGGGTACAGCTCAAAAGGTATGAAGACCGGATAATACGAGGTCACTTACAATATTCGTAGCTGATCTCGGAGACAATGTAAGTCACATAGTCGCTATACACAGATTGTGCCTTAAGCTGGCAATACCCTTTGGATATACTAAAGACGTGACCAGGAATACAGCTCTGGACAGCCACCTTGCCAGCCTTACAATTGAGGAATTTGGTTTGATCGAAGGGATGAACGAACAGGCCTTCGACGCCTCCAGGACAGAGTAGATCACTTAGCCGGGCGGTAGCTGAGAGGATTCGTTAGGATTACAAACTAAACAAGCAAAAAAACGAGCAACTGAAAGCGCATGAAAAGCAAAAGATGATACCAAAGACCCAAATGAGAAGCGAATGAAGTAAGCAAAAGAAAGCGCAGGCAGATATTAGTTCAACTTACAGGAGAAATCAGTTTGGGCAGCGAGGGCTCCAATGGGAATACAAATCAAACTGTGGCCATCGAAAATTTTACCCGATGGGCATTGCTCTAGACGCGGCTGCACACCAATTCCACAAATTACATATTTATAGGGGTCATTGGGGTAGGGAAATTGACCGCGAGCACCTTCTGGACAAGTGAGTCCACCAGAAGTGCCACCCGTTTGACCTAAGTTTGTGTTAGTTGATGATGTGTATTAAATGTAGGAGCCAGACGTACCTTGAGCTGATTCATCAACATTGAAGCGACCATCACCGCAATCCACCTTGTGCTTGTAGTCGCAAACCAACATGGATGGACTGAAGGCTGTGCCGGGTCCACAGTTCTGGATAAAGGTCTGTCCATTGGCGCAGTTCAGAAACTTGGTGCAGTCATAAGGATGCGGCTGCAGGCCGTTCAAGCCCGCTGCGCACTTGGGCTGTGTATTCAGCTGCTGCAATCGAGCCGAGCGACCGGCTTGACCCTCACAGGCTACTTGGGACAGGTGGTCACAAGTTCCAGTTAGGGCATTAAAAGCCGTGCCCGGTGAACAGGTTTGTATAGTGGATCGACCATTTGCGCAGCTGATGAAACGATGGCAATCGTGGGCATATGGCTTAAGTCCTCTAAACTGGGGCGGGCAGGCCGTATCCCGTTCATAGATTGGCTGCTCTTGAGCGTGGGCATTGTTGGAATGCGTCGATGCTGATAACCCGGACTGCGCCGACTGTCCATCAGAATAGCTGCCAGGTTGATAAGCGAGCGATTCGTGTAGCTGTCGAAGTCGCAATTGAGAACATTTTGTGTGTGATTATTATGGGTTTATATATATTGAATGGATCAATAGAAGAGAGACTTCCTGTTGAATATCAATTCGTATCAATTAAGTAATAAATCGTCATACTTACGGCCAGCACAAGGAGCGCCAGTCCAAGGCACAAAGCTCTCAAGATCATTTATATATATATATATTTTTTGATATATATATATAATTTATTTATATAGTATTTTTATTTTCACTCAAACTGATAGCGTTGGCCCGAAAAGTGATACGAGAGATGCGCGCGAATTTCAATTTTAGCTGCCTCTGTCGCTGAGCTTCAAAACTCGACTGAGGCGGCAGCCTCCGATTCTCCAACAATTCTCAAGCTCAATTGGGCTGCCGCTGCTGCAGATAGGCGGATGATGCTGCAGCGTAGCTCCAATTGAATGCCGCCTTATCGGTCGTGGCAATCTCTAGACCTTTTCGTTGTCGCTTATCATTTGTTTTGGTTCCACTTGTCATACCCTGTACCAATAGAAAATGCGTAGGAAAGGGTATCAGGTTGTGCAAACAGAAGCCAGCATCTACTTTCCTATAAAGAATATACATATTCTCAAGCTTTAAGAGCTAGATGTGCCATATTTGCTACACCAAATGCAGATTCATTTTATCTATAATTAAAAGTAATATATTTTTTACCAATCGGACTAAGGAAAGAAGAGGCACAGCAGCCGTCTTCAGTGCGCAGCTTGAAGCGTGGCTGTATAAAAGAAAATGGGAATCTATGTTGCGACAATTCTCATCTCAATACGGGGTATCTACTAGTCGTGCACTCAACTAGAGCACTATTAGTTGTTTACACTTATGTATGTTGTGGGGGGTTTCACACAATTTATTTCTAAGAACGATGATGAGTCGCCATGGATGATGTGATAATTTACAATGGGACAGTTTTGTGGATTTGTGTGGACTCAGCCTCATGGCAGGCTCTATTTACCTGACAGTTAAGCAAACTACTTACAACATAAGACTAGTGGCTTACTTGGTAGCCGGCTTATCATCAGGCGCCTCGTCCAAGAGTCGCGCGCGCTTTTGTATCTTAAGCCACAGCTGATCATACGGCTGCTCCAGCTCTGTTGGCGTTTTGGGTATGCCCACGGCGCGTCTCATTTCCGGCGAGAGCAGCAGCAGATTTTGCGCCAAACCAAAACTACTTGAGGCCACCCAATAGACGCACAGCGCCGACGGCACCGTGCAGGCCACAGGCACCATCAATACGCTGAGACCTCTGAAACAATTGTTGGCTATGCTCTGTAGACGTGTGGGCGCACGCGTGCGCGTCATGGTCTGCAGCTCAACGATGGCCAGATTGATGAGTCCCAGTGTGACGGGCAGAATATAGGAACTATCTACTACAGTAAGATTTGGTATCCAGCCTATGCCGCCAATTGTCAGCTCTGTGGCTATGATTTGTGCCTTCAGCGTTGTGGGATCCGGCAGCATATAAACCAAATTACGCAAGGCAACAGACTGGAATATCCACAACGGTATTTGACCCCAGAGCACAATGACCGTCTTCATGGGATGACAGTTATCACGCACTATTAGATTTTGCCATTGCTTCTTGATCTGCAAGGTACAAGTTTATGTTGGAGAATCTCAGAAAATGTGTATTGCACGCAAACAAACCGAACGCCTGTAGACAATTTGCGTTTGCTTGTCGCTCCACTTGAACTTTTGCTTGGCCATAGCCGCCTCGCGTTTCAGCTCCTCCACTATGGCCGGCATTTCGAGTGCAATCTGCTCGATTCGCGCCGTTATCTTGTGCTGGTATATAGTCAATGGCAACGTGACGACGCTGCGAAACAAAAACGTGGACAGCACAATAGCCGCCCACCACGGCAGTCCGCTGTAGTCATGTATTTGGGTCAGGGCATCCTGCATGTAAGCCACAGGTGTGCTGTTCGACAATGTCTGCCAGAAGCCGACCAGCCCGCCGGCACTGGCCAGCTGCGATGCTGCCGTTGCTGCTGCTGCGGCTTCTGTAGAGGCATGCCGGCGCTCATGCCAGCTGAGATTTGTGGCACCCGCACGTAGATAACCATATTTACAGATAGTGGTAATCTGGGATCGCCTGCAAGCGCCCAGAAGTAGTGACATTATACAAAAAACACAAGCCAAGCTGTTACCACATTATTTACAATGTGACCGTACGCAGGCTTTGCCGAAAATACCAACAAACTGTTATTTAACAGTCAATGCGCATGTTATGTGATGGAGGAATTAACAGTGCTGTATCTTAATTGGTCGATGTTGCGTCGCACCGTTCGGTCGCACAAAAGTAAAATTAACAAGTTCAATAAAGTAAAGACACGGATTTATTTGGGATTATATAGTTAAAGTTATGAATATACCCCAATGGCATACAATACCAGCGGTGGCACTAAATCAAATATTCGACTATCTCGATTCTCGAGACCGCAGAGCTGCGGCCAATTGTTGTTGGGCATGGAGGCATCATTTTTTTCAAAGACGGTAAGTCCAGCAGAATCCATTATGTACATATGCATGTGTATGTATATAAGCACAAGTGTATGTGTGTATATATCTATGCACGGCTATGTTTGTGGGGATTTTCGCTTTTGCGTCTCAAACAAACAAAGTGCTGCTGCTGCTGTGGGTGACGCACAGCTGTTCTCGCAGATGCCCATCGTCAGGGGCGGGTGTGTGTTTTTCTTTTTGGCAAGCCTTGAAAGACAACAAAGCATTTATTAATACGTGTAATAACAAAACAAAGCGCGGCCATACAAACACGCACACAGGCTCACAATGAAAATGTTGCTACACCAATACAAACACACACGCATACACGTAGCCAAACACACAGCTGATGTCGACGTCGCTGCCACAGTGATCGAGAAAAGTTATCGTATAGGTTTTCAAATAAAAAAAGTAAAAATTAGTGAGAAATTCAAAACAAAAATATATAATCGTTTATATAAAAGAATTGTAATAATCCAGTCAAAGTCCAAACTGACTATATACTTATTTCGTGCAGTGTTCATGACGTACAACGTGGAAACTGTATTTGTTAATAGTTGTTTTTTGTTATATTTCTACTTTCGCTGCGACAACAGCTATTTTAGAAACTTTCGCTTTCACATTGACGTGGCCCAGGATGACCAATTGACGTTCTTTCATCACAGCATGGCCAATCTGGCCAAGGAGCTGGTCATAGTCTTCGATTTTCACAATGCCTTTCATATACAAAAAATGCGGCGGCTGCTCTACAAGTAAGTGCAAACCCATATACATCATATTTAACCGGAGATAATATGCTAATTGCTTTCCCTAGAGCGGCGCGCTGTGATAATATTCGGGCCTTGCGTTTCCAAACCAACAATGTGGGTCTTGTGGCTGCCGGGAGTATGCACAGCGAACATCTGGTTGCCATAGAACAGTAGGAGAAATAAGTAAACTACTTAACTATCCTTGCTGAACCTTTATTTACCATTTCAGGTGCTTTGTGGAGCCACTGAAGTTGATATTAGGCCGCAAGAATCAGGCGTGTCAGGTATTGGATCTGGGTGCCATTGAAGCGCTTACCTATTATGGTCAGGACTTTCTCAAGGCCATGGGCAAGCCGCAGGAGCTGCTGCAGTTGACGCTGTCCAGCATTAAATACGATCCTAGTCACTATCCCATACTCGGGCTGGACACCACGCTGCTGCAAAAATGTGCCGCACTGCAAGTGCTTTCGCTGGACTACGACACGCTCAACGATGAGCTACTGCACACCATACAGGTGCTGCCGCTGCGTAAACTGATCATTGTGGTGCACGGCCTCGATCAGGAGGAGCATGCAGATGTCTCGGAGGCCGCTTGGTCCAACTTTTCGACGCATTTCACGGACATTGAACTGGTGCTGACGCTCGTCTATGCCTATGAGGCTGTTGAGCAATTGGAATTGCGTATTCTGCGCCGCCACATGCCCGTCACGCACATCCGCATGCTCTTCTGTGAGTTCATGAACGAAGAGGCGCTCGACTGGATCTCGTTGCACAATAGCGACACGCTGCGCAGCATCTATTACATAGATTCGGTGAGCAAGCATTCCAATCGCATTGACTACATGCGTCAGACCAGACTACAGGACCCATTTGTCATGCTGTCCTGGCGATGCAAGCAGCTCGAGGAGATTGTCGTACACGGCTACACCATGGATCCACACAATCTGCTCGGCATTGCACGGCTGCGCGGTCGCCAGCTGCGTCGTCTAGAAGTATCTCAAATCGACTGGGAGCCCAACGTCGCAGCGCAGCCCGTTTTTAATCAGGTGAGTGGCTGAGATTTATGCCTGTGTTCACCTGTGTCTGACTGATTGTTTGCAGGAAATGTGCTCGTTGTTGGGACAACAATGGAGGCCACTTGAGCCGGAGCAGTTGCCAAGCGAAGGCTATGGCCCTGTCGACTATGATGTGCGCGATAAGTATGTTTTTGAATTAATGCGAAAGGATCTGAACCATTAAAGCACAAATCAACCAAAAATCGAATAAAGCAACGTCATGCAACAGCAACAACAACAACAACAACAACAAAAACACGACTCACAATATAATACAACATGACACGTGATCAAATCGAGCGCATAGAAATTTGTAGCGTTTAGTAAACTTTTATGTAGGCAACTAAAAAAAAAACAAAAACAAAAAGCAAACCCTAAAAGGAAAAGCGATCAATTGACTTTTCTGTTAAGTTAAATAAAACGATTTTTGATAGATAATAATAACAAGAACCGTAAACAGTTATAAAATTGGCAAGCCTTTATACAACTTACAATTTTCTTTCGTATGTTAAACAATGTAAACTTAAAATTAAATTTTGTTCGGCCACACAGCAAATATGAAAGCAAGAAACGGCATAAAAGACTTGAGAAAAATGTAAACGAATTGTAAACAAAAAACCAACAAAAATAACGGGCAGTTTGTTGTAAAAAAAAAAAACCAAGTAGAACAACAACAAACAGCGACAAAAATAAGATAGGTAGAGAGTGAGGGAATGAGGAAAGATAAACATCATTTTATAAGCAACAACAACTGTGATTTAAACAAAATGCAAGCAAGCAAAAGTAAAGCCAGTTACAGCAGCGGCAGCAACAACAACAACAACCAATTGTTAAGCAAATTGTCTAGTTAGCTAAGTAAAATATTAAAAAAACATTTAAGAAAAACAACAAAAAAAAAAAAAACAAACGTGTTAAAAAATGATTGTAAACCAAGCAAAAACACACACACAAAAAAGAAAGACCAATGTCAAATTGTTAGCTCAATCAATTGGCAAAAAAAAAAAGAAACAAAAATTGTTAACTTTTGTAATATGAGAATATGTAATGTAAAGTTGGCGCTCAATTGTGATAGAACAACAACAACAAACAGAACAAATGTAACAACAACAGCCAACAGATCGCACACAATCCGATCCGATGGTCGTTTTCGTACGCCAAGCGCCGCCATTTGTGTAGTTTTCCAAAGTGATATTAGCAGCTTATGTAAAGCAACAATTAACAAATGCATATTGTAAACAACACACGTCTGTGTATATACATATATTTAATAATGTAAGACATATGTATATTTGTTGAATGGCGTGTGTTGTCAACTTGTTAAGCGAGACATGCGTTAGCCAGAATTGTAAACAATACCAATTCAAAACCCGTCAAAACCGATTCAATCAAATCGTAACACTCGAGTATTTCGTATTTTCGTAGCAACAGGCATTCATTTATACAATAACAACTAATATAGTTTACTTATGTTTGCACAAAAAAACAAAACAAAATGCAGCGCAGTTAGTATACAAACAAAACTGTTGTCAGGACAATTGCCCCTAGGCATACAAGCACCAGCAGCTGAGCAGCTAGGCCTAAAATATATAAAAACATAAATGGTACCTGAAGATCACTTTGAGCATTTACGCGAACAACTCACAAAGAACTTTGCTCAAATTAAGCTAACAAACAAAACAAAATAAAAACAAATCTATTAAATGAAATAAACGAAAGACTGAACAAAAGCGTTGCAAAGCTCAGCGAGGGGCAGTTGTCCAAAAAGTTACCAAAAATCCAGCAGCAACAGCAGATTCAAAACAAATGCGATCTCAAAGACAACACTGAACACTATCCAACCATATGTGTTATATATATACATATATAACTAACAACAACTTAAAGCTATGCATGTATTTTTGTTATAAACTTCAATAGCGAATATTAATTTATAAAAGAGATACAAAAGAGTGCAAATCATGTGTAATAAGAAGCAATCGTCAATGTGTATGTGTATGTGTGTGTGTGTGTACAACACAAACAACAACAACCACAATGTTATTTAGTTAAGCCTAGTACATACCAACAACAACAACAACAACAACTAAATGTGATAAACGTGTCATGCTGCTTCCAATAACAACAACAACAACAAGAACAACAACAACAGCACCAAAGAAAACACATGAATCTATAAAGAAAACGCAACTGTTCCAAGCTATTCCCTTAAAAAGAAAATTCTATTAAATATGCTACGTAGCAAATTGTCAATAATTGTAGCTTAACAAAATTTGCAGAACTTCTATTGTTTAACAATCCATTCAAGTATTACAATTTATACACGCAAACTGCAAACACTTCCAACGCTGCGTATGTGTAACATTTTATTTTGTATACAAAAAGAACACAACAACAACAAAAAAACAGAATAAGTCTATATTTTATATGCCATTTATTGTATTTAAAATTTCGAAAAGAAAACAACAACTTTTTGTAAATCATTCCATACACAAATTAAGCTAACGTATGTATTAGAAAAAGAAGAAGAAGAAGAAAAAACAACAGCAAGCAGCAAAAGAACAACAGGAGACGGAAGTAAGGAACAGAAGGGCATCTTAGAATAGAAAACAAGAACAACAAGAAACAGCCGTGCATTATGAACAACAACAAATTATATATATATGCAAGTTATGCTTAAAGATAACATAAGAGCAAAAGTGTATAGAAGAAAGCTGTGATAACAAAAAGGCAAACAACAAAATAACACGACAACAACAAACAACAAAGGGAAGAAGGAGAACTTAAAGTACACAAAGCCAATGCGAAACATATGCGACCAACCAAAGGTTAACAACAAAACTTTTGCAAACAACAAAAAAAAACAAAAAAACAAAAACAAAAAGCAAGTAACGAAAACCAACAAAAATCAGTAAGTGAAAACGTTTAAGAACAAGTTGAAAGCAGAACGGCCAAAAAGAGAAAGTCGCTGGTTCTAAGTTTATATGAAATATGCAAAATAGTTAACGTTAGCGAATGAACGTAGAAAGCTAGAAAACAATTAAATGAGCACAAGATTATAGGAAAACTTTTCAAAATGAAAGTGAAAACTTGAGAAAATGTATGTGAAAACTTCAGAAAATGCATGTGAAAACTGAAGTGTTTGAGCAGAAAAAAAGGCAAAAAAAAAAAGCCCCCCATAACAAATAACTATGCTAATGGGCATGCAATTATTTAAACTATTTCAATAACTTAAAGAAAATGCATTATTTTATTTGCTAGCCTTTTTCAGTTTGGCAAAGAATTGTAAGCTTCTTTGTGGCATATGCAATATCATAAATCTAAGCAAGTTACACAAGAAAAACCAATTTATGACAAAAACAAACAACAAAATTTGACAGTAGCAATGGAAAAATGTATTTAAAACGAAAATCTAATAAAAATCAATAAACAACGTTCAAAAAGTTAACAAGATGCTTTTGCTTGAAGCATATATTGGAATCTATAAAAAATAAAAAAAAAATTTATATATAATCATCTGTGCAATATGAAATTCTCAGTTAAAAATATTTGATCAAAGGCACTTGACTATGCATAAGCAAATTAATTTATTATATTATTATTATGAACAACTTGATAAGAATTAATTGCAGCTTCTTTCAGCAGAGGAGTATTTGTTTGTCAGATTGTGGATATTGTGGAAGTTGAAATTGCTGGATTATTGTCATTGTAGATCAACCTTCAAGCTATCAGCTGTAGCACAGGTAAAGGTAGTCTTTGGCTAATACAAAACTTTATCCATACACTAGTCTAGGCCGAGGACTGCGTCAAGGTACTCTACAGACTCTAGCTTCCATCTGATAAAGGTAAGTCCGATTCTCTATTGTGCTGATACACATATATGTATATAGACTTCGGCTTAGCTTTATCCATCTCAGTATAGAGATTCAACTCATCTACCAAGGACTGCGTCAAGGGATTCCAAAGTTTCTAGCTTCCATCTGATAAAGGTAAGTTCGATTTCCTATTCTGCTGATACACATATATATAGACTTCGACTTAGCTTTATCCATCTCAGTATAGAGATTCAACTCATCTACCAAGGACTGCGTCAAGGGATTATAGGAATCTAGCTTCCATCTGATAAAGGTTAGTCCGATTTGCTGATACACATATATATATATATATATATATAGTCTTCGGCTTAGCTTTATCCATACACTATACTGGGAGTCAACTCTTCTACCAAGAACTGCGTCAAGGTACTCTACAGACTCTAGCTTCCATCCGATAAAGGTAGGTCCGATTCCCTATTGTGCTGACGCACATACATTCACAATTTGCATACCTATATTCGCGATAAAAACAATCAACATACATAAACAAAAGAGAGAATAATAGCATTAATAACCCGCATGAGGTAAAGTTATGGCCGTGCTGGATAATGAATATGAGAGATAAGCCACGCCTCTGCCGCCCCCTGTGACAGGCGTTGCAATATATGTATTTGATTGCCTACTTCAGGGCGCCAGCAGCAGCAGCTGTTACACAATCAAAACATCAACAAAAGGCGCACCCAGCACACGCACACACACACACACACACACATTAAGTTGGTAAATACTTCCGCTTGCTGCGCGCAGACGCAGAATCCGTGAGCTTTTTTCAGTCCTTGAACTTTTGACCTTGTTTTTGTATTTTTCTCCGGCTTTCGATGTTATGTAAGCGGCAGCAGCTGCGTTATGCAACACGGCGCACGTCGCTAGCAAATTGCAGTGCGTCTACACAGTGCCTGTGCAACTGTATGGCAGTTGGCGTGTTGATAAGACGCATTTAGCCGGCATTTGGGCCCAGAGATAGCGACTGTGTGAATGTGAATTGAATGACTGGGCGAAACTTATCTAGAAATTGGCCACATTTGTTTGGTCAGACAGACGGACGGAACGGATGTTATAAAAGAAAGACGTAGCTGTCGTCAGCATACGGGTTATAGAAATATGATATACATCTGATTCGTAACGCAAGGCTGAAGCTAGTTAGAATTAGAAGCTAATTCTAACGTTCTCTAGCCTAAGTACGTTCAAATAGCGCACAGTTTGGGCGGCACTGACAGCACGCTGTGCTGCTCAAACTGTTAGCGCAAAGCTCTTCAATACATTGTATCCATACCCATTATATAATGTTTGAAAAGGGGGTATTACTTGTCAGTATGAACAGACACCTCGTCATGTCCATCGGGAACTATATGATGCAGAGACTAAAGCTTTGGACTGTATAGGGTATCAAAATTTGTCGATTTTTAGCACTAGTTAAGCCAAAGACACGAAATTTCGCATTCAAATTAACGTATAACACAGATGAAAACCCAAGCATTCTCTCTATACGACTTACCCACTCCACCCTCATTGAAAAGTAAGCCCTATAGGCCTTCATTCACACTCTATCTTAAGGATGCACAGAAGTTATGCATTTTTTTAAAGTGGTGAAAGAGGATCAGTTGCTGTGAAATGCATTTTATGACAACCTGCAGCTGACTACAGGGTATTGCCTAGTCGCGACCAGCGCTGCTTTTATTTATTTGTATCGATCATGGTAGCCTTTTGGCTGCAATTTGCGCTCTAGTCTAGTGACACACACACCAAGAAGCATCGAATATTTCAGGCATAACGTAAGCGATGCATGAGTAATGTCAGCTATCACAGCAAAGAGTATATTTTATAGAGTATATATCAACACACACACACACACACTCAAGTTGTGTGAAAAAACGCAGAAGGAAAGCTTCGCTGCAGCAGCCGCTAGGAGCGCCACAGCGAGAGCGAGAGAGAGAGAGAGGGAACAGTTCGAGCGTCTGCGCGTGCTCTCACTGACGCACACACACACACACACACTCTCTCGCTCTTGATAGCTCACTCTCTTTCGCTCTATGGGTCGCTGTCGCCTCGGCGGTTGAGCAGTCGATTTTTGCACAGTCGAAAAATTGTAAGCAGCAATCAACAGCAAACTGGGAACACAAGAAGCGAAGCAAGCACAAAAAAAAAAAAAAACTGTAAAACTGAAGAAAAAACCGTTGCATGAAATTTGCTAGTAAAATTCAAAGACGCGTGTTTTTTTTGAACAAGTGTGCTTGCGACTAAAAAATTATTGCATATTTTGTTAGCTGTGGCTGCCGCTGCATTTAAAAACGAACCCACATTTTGATACCTTTTACGAGCAGCTACTTGGCTCATATATATATATATACCCTAACCCAACGTTAACGGTGCTAAACAAAAAGAACTCGGCTAGCTGCTTTATTAACTAGCACAAAAGGTGAGTGCACGCAGCGTGTGTTGCATGCAACATGAACATGCAACGGCAATGTCTGTCAAATTTATGAGTTTTCAATTCGCGCGCTCCCTCTCTCTCTCTCTCTCTTGCAGCCGCCGTGACGTAACTGTCAGTGTATGTGTGTCTGTGTGCGTGCTTTAAATATTGCTCATACGCCGCGTTGCCTAGAAAAACAAACACTACAGCAGCGCCACATCTTTTGCATGCATTTAAATAATAATAAAGCACGGCATGCTGTAAATTGAAAGTTCTCACATTTTGAGACAGGCGCCTGCAAAAGCTGTCCAAGCTATTGAAATCAATTGGCATCTTTGGCCAATTGCCCGAAAGACGCGGCGGCACTCACGTGTGTCGTCTGTGTGCATGCATTTTGGTCATTTAATTGGCAAGCGACTAGCTCACACACACACACACACGCACACTCACTCGCAATCAGTTGTTTATAAATAACTTTTGTGTGTATTTGTGCATAAACAATGCCGGTATTTGCCGCCGCAAATGTTTGCCTGCTTTTGGCTTTAATTGCGACTCTGAACTGTTTATTTAATTATTCTTTTTTTCTTTTTGTATTGTTGTTGTTGTTTCTAGCAACAATTTGACATTGCATAAGACAAAGCGCCGGTTCAGATCAATGCAATTGCACTTAGTCAGCTAATTGTGCGATTTAGTTGTGTCAACAACACTATTATTAACCTGTTTTCATCTCTCGTCATTTACAGCAAAAAAAAAAAACTACAACAACAAAAGATGTTTGCATTGTGGTATCTAACGTTCGCCGTTGACGAAATACGGTAAGTTCTTAACAGTTTGACAGGCACTGCTGCCAATAGTGGAACACTTTGGGCTGCATACTTTTAGGCAGCGCGTTAAGCTATGTAAACATTGCCTGGGGTTGTGGGGTCAACTGTCATTTGTTTGTTTAGGGCGCGTTGCCAGTGTGCTTTGTTTATTTACCGTTACACACAAGTGTTACTTAACAGCTTGGGGGCGTAACAGTCGGCTGCTAAATCTGCGAGCTGTTAACGTTACAGTTAACAGGATTACAGCAGCATTTAATTTAATTTAATTATTATGGACAGCGACAAAAAACCGCAAATAGCTTATCTAATCGAAAACAAAAAAAAAAAAACGTTGTAAAAACACAAATTGTAGTCTGTCGCCTAGTTTTGTGCATTTATTGGTTTTGTGAATGGTTTAGAGGGAAAGCATGCATTTAGCAAAAAAAAAAGCCAACGTCACATGATAATTTGTTTTTTTTTTTGGTTTCAACAAGAAATCAAGCAATAAACGCAATCTGCACACAATCTCGAGCAACCGGCTTTTTGGTTTTTGGCCGGCTCTTGATGATAAGTGCAATTAGCGACAGCCACAAACACACGCTCGATTTGAAAGCCCGGCGAAATTTGCGAATTTGCTGAAAAGGAAAAAAAATAAATGTGTTTCGGTATCTTCTTCTTGGCCTTTGGCGTTTATTATCTAAGCTCTGGGCCTTTGCTTAATTAGCAAAAATAATAATGTGATAATTGAAATTTGAAGCATTCGCATCCATTTCATTTACCAGCTGTGTAGCAAAGTCGAGGGCGTATACGTAATGTCGAGGTACTTAGCGTCTGTATTTGTTTGCTTATCTATTTGCCGTACACGAGTTTTGTATCATTTGTGGCGTACGTGACAATAGGAAAGCTTATGCCGGCGAAAGTTATTGTCCAAATCTACACATTCTCATTGCCTACTACCCCTAATACACTAGACATATTGGGGGTATGTAAATTCCCAAGCTATTGGCCTGTGTAGCGAAGCGTAAACCCATTTCCTGCATTCTCAATAGACTTGGCACAGTTTAATTTAAATCAGTTAAAATTTTAGCGTTAGTTTATTTCCACCAAATGCCCTAACTAGACTTCCAATTTTCCTTACCTTGTCATAAAATCATTTCAAATAGGCAATTTCTGTTAATAATTTGATAACGTACATAATTTTGAATTTATGCGGTATTTATTCTGGTTTTTGTAAGCTCTGGCAACTCCTGCTCCTGTTTACTGTAATTTAGCATTACGGCATTGCCTAATTCAGCACTTAACATACATATATACATACATTTGTTTTGCAGCAAAGATGAAATTTGCTAGATTTTATTAACATTATTTTATTAACATTATGTTATTACACTGTAAATCATAGGCTCACACTGCCTGAGAGCGTTGCCATCTTGTCCTTTGATCAATTTAATTGGGGTCACACTCTTTTTCATTTCGTTTCTCTCTTTTCGCGCGTGTCTTTGCCAAGCTCAGATTGCAATTTCGTGTTGGTGCATTAAACGAGTTAGTTTAAACAATTGCAAATTGTTTATTAGTCCAATTATTGTTTATTTACTGTTACAAATAATTATGGTGAGTGAATTACAATGAAAAATAGCCAAAATGCTTGCGGCAAAGCCGTAGAAAGTTCTGGCAAAGTACATTGAAATGCGAAGAAGAAGAAGAAGACTGACGCCACACTTTTTGCCGCTTGATTTTATTTAAGCACTTTTATCTTTTAATTCCTTTTTGAACTTTTTGTTGTAATTTATATTGTTTACTTAGCAATTTTATTTATTTTCCTTTTGTTGCTTTTTGTTTTTGTAGAAAGCGTTTGGCCTGGCTTTTTAGTTCCAATAAGCCAGCGCAGCCAGCGTTAGAAAACAAACCGACGCCCGCAGCCGCGCCCACACCTGCTCCTGCCCCAGCACCTGCACCTGCACCGACTGCAAAACCTAGCCCAGCCGCAACCTCGTTAAAGCCTGCAGCAGCACCTGCCGCTGTTCCATCGAAACCAGAACCGCCGAAACCTGCAACTCCTGCGCCGCCTGCAGCTCCAGCAGTAGCTCCTGTGGTTGCACCAAAGCCAACGCCTGCACCCAGCGTTCCTGCGCCCGCACCAGCACCGGCACCGACACCGGCACCAAGCACTCCTGCAACTACAGCCAAAGCGGCAGTTGCAGACGCAGGCGACAAGATGCCAATTCCTTTGCCCAAATCCTTGACCGAGTCGAATGGCACGGCAACCAATGGCAACGGTGTCGTCCATGACGGTCCGGACAATCAGCTCTTCGATGCACAGCTGCCGACCAGCAAGGGGCTAAAGGTCGACAAGGAGCAGCTAAAGGATGCCAGCCAGGATTTCATCAAAGGCGAGGCCAATGCCTTTGTGCAGTCCATCAAGGAGGCGCAGCAGGCGGGCAACCGGTAAGCTTCAACCGCACGCGTGCATAATTTCATTTCAAATTCGTTTAGTTTTTGTTAGCCTCGTATTTTAAGCTGTTTCATTTTGTTTTTAATTAGTTTTCGCGCGCGACAACTTCCGCATGGCATCTCGGCAACTCTTCGCGGGCGGGTTCAACGAACTCCGTTGACTTCTTGTCGCTAAAATAGTTGCCATGTGGCGACAGCCTCAAACGTTGCTGTTGCAGCACAAAAAATATATATCTGGCTGTAATAATGCACCGCTTCATCATCATGATGATGATCGTGATGATGATGATGTTGGTGACGATGACGCTGTTTATTTTAGTTTCATGTTCTGTGCTTGGGCGGACAGCTCTTGGCAACTGGCGTCAACTGCCTCTGTGCTGCGCTGCGGTTGCAGTTTTTATTCTTAGGTATATTGTATACCCTGTACACGTCTTGCAAATGCCTTTGATAGGCATAAAGAGGCAGCTACCCCATGCAGTATTTATATTCTCAATAACTCGAAGATGTATATTCTCTGTTTGTGTATACCCTGTACACGTCTTGCAAATGCCTTTGATAGGCATAAAGAATGCAGTATTTATATTCTCAATAACTCGAAGATATATATTCTCTGTTTCTGTATACCCTATACACATTTGTGCTAGTGACTGTGATAGGCATAAAGAGGCAGCTACCCCATGCAGTATTTATATTCTCAATAACTCAAAGATATATTCTCTGTTTCGATAACAATTGTAATAAAGAGCATAAGAGCAATTGGCATAAAGAGGCAGCTACCCCATGCAGTATTTATATTCTCAATAACTCGAAGATATATTCTCTGTTCCTATAACAATTGTAATTTCTCAGTTATCATTTAAGGAAGAGGCCTATGTTCCAGGAGCTGTCTATAGGCAATCTTCCAAGTCGTGCACTCTTCACTCTTTTTATGAGGAATCTTTAGGGCCACGTCCCCTGTGCTTGTCGCATCTGGCTAAACCCGTAATGAAAACATTTATCGCCTCTAATTGCTCGCAATTGATTTTCCATTAATATTAATGGAACCTTGCACGCAAGCCTTGCACTTGCCAGGTGGCTCAAGGATGTGGCCCAATCACGACACAGAGACGGAGAGGGAGACAGTGAGAGAGTTTTGGCCTTTTGGCAACTCGCCCACGTTAAATTTTTAAATGAAAAACTGAGAAAACACCGCACTCTGCCTATGTAATGCAGTGCGGCTCGGTGTACGATTTTGTCGCCTGTCGTCCGGGTCACATGATCTCCCCCATGCCGAGTTTATATTTAAACGTGCATGGAGCAACGATTGTCGCCGGGCAACAAAATAATTTACTTGGATTTATACAAAATACACTCTAACCGAGGGTGCCATGAATTTATCGCCACGTTTGTAACGCACATAGAAATATTCTAGATAGGAATAGAAACTGTCTACTTGCCAAGGAACTAGTCAAACTGTTCTCTTAGCCTTAAAGCCATAGATATAGCCAACCTATATGATTGACGGCTCGATATAGCGAGTGGGTCACTATATCATATAGCTTTCATAGGAACTATCGGTTAAATAGTTTTTGTAGACATATTTGCTCAAGATATTCTTACCAAGTTCTTCAATTACAAACTATTCTAGTATTCTAGTTTTTTCTCGAAAGGAGACATCTCTACATGTCCCATAAAGAATATATATATTCTTGATCAGCATCAACAAGCGGGTCGCTATAGCCATATACGTCCGTCTATCTGTCTGTTTCTATGCGAACAAATCTCTCGGTTTTAATGCTATCTTCATGAATCTTTGCATACTTTCCTCTTTCTGTTTGACGCAGTAGTTATGTCGGAACCGGCTGGAACTGACCACTATATCAATTAGCTGTCATGGGAAAGATCGGTCGACAAGTAGGTTCTTGTATGAAAAACTTTTTTGTTTATCAAGATATCTTGACCAAACTTGGCAGTTAATAGTTTTACCATGCGCCTCATATATATTTTAAATCCTATCCACATCGGAGCACTATATCATGTAGCTGTCATAGGAACGATCGGTCGGAAATTAAGTTCTTGTATAGAAAACTTTTTTGTTTTTGAAGATATCCTCACCAAACTCGGAATATACTAGTATAATCATGTCTATTTCATATAAGCAAAATCTTGTCAAGATTAGACTACCTTAGCATGTGTCTAAATAGGAAAGATCTGTTCGAATACATAGAGCCAATCCCTAGAGAACCCAGTTGTGTGCCTGCAAGCGTATATAAACTTCGGCACAGTTTGAGAATTATTTGTTGTTGTTTATTTTTACAGTACCTTGTTTTAAATTTTACTTATGATGTGTGTGCGGCAAATTGGCTGTGCAACGTTGCAGCAGCTTGCCTCCTGCACAGCGCTCTGGCTTAAATTTAGATAGATGTATACATATAATACTACACATTATCTTTATATATATATATATATATTGTACAGAACTAGTCCGTTGGCGTCATGCCTCATCTCTAATTGCTAGAGTTCGCTTTTGTGCGGCTGATGGACAGTGTCCGTCATTTGGATGCTGAAAAAGTCGCTTGGGTCGGTGGTTGCTTCATTTGACGTTAATGTATAATCCCCCTATATATATATACATATACATATATCTATATAGATATATGTATTTGGTACGATTTTTTGGCACACGCGTTTGCAAATTGCTTTTGGCAAGCGACGCTTTTGAAGTGCTGCCAAAATATTGTTTAGCAAACAAACAAAGGCAGCGAAAATCGTATGACAACATATGCGCCGAGCTTTTAGCAGGTTGTATATCCGAAAAAGATCTATAATATAATATATCGTAACTGTTGCATGGAATAGCCGCAACTGTGTTTCACACAAATGCTGTCTAATTGCCTGGAAAGTGAGAGCATTAATTGAACTCGTGCCTGGCTGCCCGCAAATTGAACTAATTAATAACACATTGCCCAAATGATTTACTAAATATTTTTTCTTTTTTTTGGGCATATTCACTTCCCTCTTTTGCCAGCCGTATTTTCACTCACTCAGTGATTCAATTGTGCAAACAATCGCCAGTCTTCTTATGCAATTCATATTTCAAGTTCACGAGTGTTGCTGGCACGCCCAACGCACCGCACCCAGCTGAACTTTGGGGCATGCAAAATGCACTGACAAACAGCTGAAATGTGAGCACAACTAGAAAAAACTTAATTCTTACCAAATTTCAATACTATATTTGTAATATTTAATATGCGCACAAAAGGCAGGGCGCTCAACTCCTATCAAAACAGTTTTCTGTACGATCTTAAGGAGAACAATTAAACCATTTTATATATACTCTATAGTTCCTATAAAGCACTTGCTACAAATTTACAACTTTATTACGTCCTTTTATAGACTATTTAAAAGATTAAGTGCTATAAAGAACGTGCGGTTAGTGATAAAGTGCCTAGCACATATAGAAAGAATCGCGAATCCATTGAATCAAATGAGTCATTTCAGTTTGTTTAATGAGTACTATAAGTATTGCGTGTATATAGAAAAGTACTTTGTGTCTAAGTTTGCCGCATGCTAAGTGCTTGCTTAACTACATGTCAAAAGTGCCTGCCAGCTGTAGCAATAGAGCCACATTGTCGTCAGCTTTTCAAGGTCGATGCCAACCCCCTGCGAAAGTATACGCATGTGTCTGTATTGGTATTCCTGTATGTGCATGTATATGTATTTGTTGTTGACGATTTTGGTGTAGAACATCTATTGTTCGAGGCGGGCCGCCTTGAAAGCTGCTGGGATTTACGTAATCTCAGCGCCACTTGAGCAGCAATTGAAAACGAAAGCGAAAAAAAAATATAAAAAAATGGGGAAAATGGGGAAAATAAAACTGAGGTTATGTAATGAACATCCTGTGGCTGTGGCCTGAGCAAATAATATCTTGGATTTCATTTTGGCACAATTAATATAATTAATTTAATTTGTGCGCCACGTTGCCACAAAAGCAAAAGTTCTTTTGAAAACAACAAATTAAGCATATAAAGATATATAGATGGCAAAAATATAATGCTAGCTGTTATCTTTGTTTTTTTTTTTTGATATTGTTTTTGCGGCTTGTTGCATAAAATTCGTTGGCAACTGTTCAAATATGTATGTGGATATTTTATATATTTTGCTCGTCTCAACAGCTAAAATATGTTTTATACAACAATATCTAGAACTGTCTGTTTTTCTATCTGATGTTTATAATTCAGGCAGCTTGCCTTTGCCTTTTTCTCATATATATATATATATATACATAGTATAAAAGCAGCTATATCTAAAGGCAACATTTTCTTTTTCAAAATCAAGTTCAAGATTTTAGCTAAAACTTTTCGATATAATTCAAATATACAATTTTATGCGTATTTTGAATTTATTATGCCTCTGTTAAATGGCCTGAATAGTTGCTTAATTTTACAAAAAATTTGTTAAAACATGATTTCTTTATTTTCATTTCTGTTCTCTATATAGAGTCAAGTTCTCAGCTGACTAAGTTTCCTGTTTGTCTTTTATAATACCGTCTCTATATATTATATTGTTTCTTTTTTTCAAAATTTCATTATTTTATGTGCCAAAAATATATTGTGGTACGTTGTTGTAATATGTGTTCATATTTCTAATGAAAATGTAGAATGTGCGATTCTGGCACGTCTTCAAAAGTCGCTGTTCCCAACAAACTGTTCCCAGCACTGTTCCCACTGCGATCACATTTGTGCCAGGCTTTTATTTCGCAGCTCAGCTTATTTGCATTGAGTAAATATTTACACTTATTGCCAGTTGAAAAAAAAGTGCGCAAATATAAACAAATGTGGTTGTGTTGGTTTTTTTTAGTTGTGCCCTGGGAACAATAAATTTCGATTAACTTTGATTACTTTCGTCAGGTTTGTCACGGGCGCAGCCCTATAACAACTACTCATTGAGGCGAGTGTCGCTATAAATTAAATGTAAATATGTATGTGTTAGTGTTCCTCAATAATTAAGTAATGTTTGCGCGTGCATATGTGTGTGTGTGTGCGTGAAAGGCTGTGTGTCATGTGAGGAGGCAGGCACCGTTAACTCTGCCCAGTCACCAACACAAGCAGCAGCACGCCCCCATATAGGCTGTGGCCATATAATCCGCTGCCGCTGCCGCTGCCGGTGCCGCTGCAGTCGGCGACAGACAACCGCTGCCGCTAACTGTACCATAAAATTGTATATGTATGCATTTAGTTGCAAGGCGCTGCTTACCTCTCCCTCTCTCTCTCACACTCGCTCACACACACCCACACGCATGCAAGCTGCATTGTTGCGAACACTTTCCTTTTTGCATACATTTACACTAGACAACATGACATTGGCCGCACTGCTTACACTTGCTGCCTGCTGAGCTTTCTACCGTTACGCATTCTCGCTCTTTTGCGCTCGCATTTTATGAATAAAAAGTGAAGCTTTTTTTCATTTTGCCATACGTCACGTCCTACGTCAATTGCCAGTTGCCAGGCTACCAATACATGCATACAATAGCAGCAGCAGGCAGCAGCAGGCAACATCAGCGTAGCAGGAGGCAGGCCTCACACACAGTCACATGCTCACATACATTTGAAATACCAGTGCAAAGCTTTTTGCTCGTCTCTCTTTCTCGCTGCCGGCTGCGCTCGCATTTGTCTGTCTGTGTGTGTGTGTGTGTGCCGTTGAATAGTTTGAAAGTGAAAGAAGAAGGGTGCCGCTTGTCGGCGCTGCGCTACTGCTGCTGCTGCCGCTGCCGGCGTCGCTGCCGGTGCCCAACTGACAGTCGACTGCAGCTGAGCCAAAGAACAAAACTTTCTGATCATTGTAACGTTGGACGTTGAATTCTACGGTTGCAAAGGTGAGCCGTTCTCCAAAGAAAATAAGTAACAATAAATCCAAATAAATCCAGTGATCAAAATTCTTAGAAATATTTCCCAAATATACTTATTTAATTAAGTTAAGTGTTGTTGTTCTTGTTGTGGCGCCTAAAGAAATGAAAGGGATGTGTGACCAGGCAACGATACGCGCTGTGTGACCAATTCGCAGTAACTTTTTTACGACTTATGTAAAATTGAGTCACTTCAAAAGTGCAGTTTGCCGTTTTTATTTTGCATGCAGCCAAACCGGTTACCGGCATCAAAATTATAAAAAATAAATCTAAAAATACACTCAGCATTTTATGGCTGTATACCCATATTTAGTTGGCAGTACAAAATTGCCACTATTTTTTTTTTTGAGCCGCCTGCAATTGCAAAAAAACTGGTTTTTGCGCTGAGGGCAGCTTTTCAACAGATACGCAACCGTTGAGCTTGGCTGCAATTTTGTAACTGTACCCGAAAAAGAAAAAAAAAAAATAGCAACTATATCTAAACAGATAAGAACAAAATAAAGAAAAACAACCTTAATTGCGACTAGTGCCAAACGATAAGAGCTTTTGCCAAAAACGAAACAAAAAAAAATAAATAAAAAAGTTGCCAGCATTTGGCGGTCTTCGCTGTGGCTCAACTGCCACACCCACAACTGCCCAGCTGGCAACTAGCATATCGAATTCGCCTTGAACTTGTGTCTAGAAGCAATTCTACTGAAACACAAGTGCACAAAAATGTATTTCGCGGTCATTGCCGAACGTGTTGCATAATCGCTTATCGCTTCGATATTAGCTGTATCTGCTGCTCATTAGCCAAGTCATCAGTCATTAGAGTTTCGCTTAGCCTAACAATTAGTTGATTGAACCTGCAACGCCTGCAATTACAGTGGTGTCTTTCGCTTATGTCCCGGGTTATATAAGAGCTTACAGTTTGACAGCCACATACGAAATACCTTTGGCAGCTAATTTTAGTTAGCAGCCGTGTTGCCTTAGTTGCGGCCTGATATAATGCCGGCTGCTAAAAATACGGGCATAAAACGAAAACGTTTTCAAATAACAAACAAAAGCAAAGCAGATACACAGCTCTCTCTCTCTCTCTATATATATATATATACATTATATATGCATATATAAATTATAGGGCATTTAACTAGGGGGAGGCTAGAATCAATACCTGCGCATATATTTATAGCCCCGGGCGAAATATTATCCAGCTGATAGCTAAAAAATAGAATTTCCAATTGTTTGGGAACATTTTCAGTTTAGTTTATATTTATCTGTTGTTTATTTTTTTTTTCTCAACAGCAGCAAATCGCGCAAATTTGTTGTACAAATTGCTGGCCCAGCCGCTGGCACATTGTTGTTAATTATTCAATTGAAATCCATTAAAGCGAAAAGAAAAATACAGCGCACAGCAAACTAGGAAAATTGCGACTCATGATTAACGCGTGACAATGTGTTAGATTGGAAAAGTCAAGCGATTTTTCCAATTCTCGCGTCGTTAAGCTGGGCCACAAAGCAACGCCGGCTTAAACAAAAGTACAAAAGTTGTCAAGTTGCATAATCAACAAAAAGGGGTTGGGCTCAATTTGGCTAGACAGGAAATGAAATTGCACATAGTTCCACTGCCCCCCCCCTCTCACTCTCTACCAACCCCAAAGCTGCCAACTAGTCAAAATACAAGTGTGTGTGTGTGTGTGTGTGTGTGTCGACTGATTTGATTCACAGTACATTGGCAGCGCCACAAAATAAATAAACAAAACTGTGCTCTATATCAAGTGAAATGTAAACAAATCAAACAGCGTACACAATATTTTGACCGCTACTGTAACAGCAGCAGCAGCAGGCATTGCTAAAAGCTTCCGTGCAAGCTTTTGCCAGCACAGGACTTTTAGCGTGCGCTTACACTCGAAAGCTTGCGCTGCTTGCAAAGCTAACATCAGCTGTTATTAACAGCGCTGTAACAGTAACAGTAACAGCGTTAGCTGTGCTGCCGCTGTTGTTGTTGCTGCTACAGCTAAATGACTGTCGCGCCTGACACATTTATTCGTTGATTGTCTTCGCAGACAGCTAAAATGTATAAATCAACGACATCCGGGCGCATGAGCGCAAATTTCTAGCGAAATTCATTGCCCAACACTTGCCACAGCCCAAGACGAAATAAAACAGGCCTCAATAATCTTAACCCAGCCTGCTGTACCCGCTCTGTATCTAAAATTTAGTATAGCTGCCTTGTTGAGCATTTGCCAAAAAGAATTTTAATTAAATTAGCAAAGAAATACAAAGAGATACATTCATAAATATTGAATAATGCGGGCGCGCCCTGCTCACTTCTCCCTCATAGTTTGTTTAGTTTCCCAGAGCCCTAAACCCGGGCTGGTTATTATTTGGGGGGTAGCTTAAGTATCTTGCACGAGGGCTAACCCCGCTGCTTATATCATCAGCATTAATTGGTTAACTCCATATTTCGAAGTAAATGAATCTTCAGCGAGTACTTTTAACAAAAAGTAAACGAAAGATCTGAAAACTTTGTGAAAACTTTTATTCCTACAAGTTTGCTTTTAAAGGCTTTGCTGAGTAACAATTTTCTTTTTAAAACTTCGACGAGCTTTAAAGCAAAATCTAATTAGCATGTTTAACGATAAATTGCATAACGTTCGGCTGTAGATATTGTATAAAAAAATAATACCAATTTGATAGCCAAGAGTTTGGCTTGGCTAGATTATGCCATAGTCATATGTCTGTTGGCTGTCATTAAACTGTTTCGATTTGTGACTGGTTTTCAGGCAATTTCCCGTTGCATTTGTGCACGTTTTGGGCCATGTCAATGTCGTTGGCCAAAAAGCACTTGGCGCACCACCGACTGCCAATTTCTTTGTGCAATCGCCTGTCCAAAAGCGCAGCATGGTCCAAAGTTTTGCAATTAAGTCGCACACATGGTTTGTAGAGCGCGGGGGGGAATGGGGGAAGCCCCCCCCCCCCCCCCCCCCTTGGAGTCTCGGTTCAATAACCCATTCGACTTGGCCATAAACTGAAAAATTGCAGCCAGCAATTGCATTTTGGCTGCAGCTCCAAGCGATTCTTGGCCAGGCTTTCGCTTTCATAATACCCTCTATAAATTGAAAATGATTAAAAGAGGGTATACTAGTTTCTTGATCAGGTCGAGTCGAGTCGATGTAAAGCTCTCATGTCGCAACTGAATACTGCTGAATTGTAAAGCTTACAATTTCAATAAAATATCTAATATCTATATTAAAACGTCTTTGTCGCTTTGAATGCGAAGAGCAGGAGATCGGGCATATTTGTGCTTCAATATCTGCCCTTTATTTGTATGAAAACTATATATATACCAAATTTTGGATTAAAGTCGAGGATTACAAGAGATTGAACCAAATGGATCACGTTCTGGATACTTCCAGCCATTGCCCATAAAATTGAGAAAAAAGCTCTACTTTCAAGTTATAGTCTTGTGCTTTGGGGATATGCCTTATCAAAGCTAGATAGATTTCAGAAAGATCGAGAAGCACAAATTCGAGAACAAAATATACGACAAGTGTGAAGTGGAGCGGCAAGAAGAAGCACAGGCGCTGCTGCATGTGTGTGTGTGTGTGTGTGTGTGTAAGCCAGGCACAGGGTAGCTACTAGTCGACCCCTCTCCACTTGTACTCCTTTTACTGCCTGGTCTGGCCGTCTGGGCTTTGCCTTGCCAATTTTGTGACTATAGAAGCACATATTTAGCCAAACTTTTTACGTTGATTTGGCCAAATTAAATATCTTATCCGTTTTCGCCAGCTTCGGTTTATCGGGCGCAACTTCACGCTTCGAGCCGGCAAATGCAGCTACAATCTATGGCGGCTTATCAGCTGCTGACGTCGCTCTTGGCCAATTCTCTCTCTCGCTCTCTCTCGCTCTCTCTCTCTCTCTCTCTCTCTCTCTCTCTCTGCCTCTCTTGCTCTGACTGCGTTTGCTTTTTCAATTCGCAAACTTCATTCAACATTCGCGTATCACAGTTAAACGTTAACAGTTGCCAATTTCATACGCGTTAATTCAGTGAGCGCTATTCGCGTTATTCGCAATTCCTGGCCATAAAGTCGAGCCACCAGCTAAATAAATGTTTGCATATCAAACAATACAGTGAAAACTCGACGCAACAAACTCCAAAAGATCTCCTTTAATACACATAAAGTTTCCTATTTGCCCGATAAAAGGCGAACGCTTTTTAAAACAAACACAAATACTTTTATTCTTATTCTCTTTTACATAATAAAGTTCCTTAAAGAAATCCTCCAGAAAACAATTCCATATTATGCAAAATTTTCCTGGAAACAAATCAAATAAAGCAGAAAGAAAACAACTTTAGGAATAAAGTTTCTATTAAAAAATCTGCAGAATATAATTACGTATTCTATATTTCCATTTCTGAAATGGAATCAAGTAGAAGTAAAAAGAAATCGAAAAACAAAATTGACATTTAACATACCTGCAATTTTTAGCATAAAGGAAATGCGTTTGAAACTTTATTTTTCCATATGTTTGCTTGCGTCTCGACAAGAAGAGGAACTGAAGACATGAGCGTTCGCCCAAGCGAGAGTTTTCACTGTATTTGGTTGGGCAAACATATTGAAACACTCGTGAATTCTGTGCAAAAGAAAAGAAAAAGAAGAGAAAATTCATAAGGCTGCGTCCTGTTTTTCCAGGGCTGTCACGTAGCTCGCTGCCTGTTTTAGCCTTGAGGGTTGCCGAGTTGGCCTAAAGGGAGGAGGAGGAAGAGGGGGTTCTAATGCAATCAGTTCTTCAATTGTGCCAACTTAATTCGATTTGCTGTCGCTTTTAAGTGCCGCCGCCGCATTTTGTTGTTGCCAGGGCCTTGAGGACCCTTGAGAGTCTGTTGGCGACATGAATGTTGTGGCACACTCGACTTAATTGATTAGTTGCCCCGTTAACAGCCCAAACCTGGCTGCACTCGTCAAAAGTACACTTTAGCTGGGGCGTTGTCGCTAAGATGGCGGCGAACCAATCGTTCACAATCTTAAAACAAAAAAAGAAACCAGTGCAAAAAACAAAAAATAGCTTATCTTTATGTGGCAATTATCACACGAAACGGCGCTCATATGACTACTCAAAGTTTCCACCGCCAAATTCCCTGAAACGAATGACAAACGCAACAAAAAAAAAAAAAGCAAAAGTGAAAAGCAAGAGATATAATTGCAGCTAGAGTGTCACGATCCAAAGGAAAAACCCTTGGAAATTCCATTCGTTTTCTGTTTTAGAGTTTAATCGTAGGGAATATGTTATTGTTATGGAGAAGATAGTTATCGATTTGAGCACTCGATTAGTTTAAGATAATAGATTTAATGAGTTAAGAAATAATTGCTTTGCTGCCTCAGTTAATGTTCCGATCTGGAATAGGCAAAGGCCTTCCATTCCAAACGAGGTAGATTTCGACTCTTTACTACGAAGAATTCAATTTGTTTTAGATTGTGCTATAGAGCTGCATAAGTCCAACTTAAGCATGGGCAGGACTTTAAAGGAGTTTAGAGAAAGGAGTTATTGGGTTTGCCTAAGTTAAAGCCTTGCAAATTCCCTATGTTAGTCTCATATGCCAATACCTCCAACGTGTCGTTGATGCTATTAGAAGCTATTGTGTATTCCTGCCTAACTTTTAGCATTTAATTTTCATAAGTTGATGTATTTAGTAATTGGAAAGACACTCGTTTTAGTCGGCCTAACTAAAGATGAACCCAGATAAAAGGCGCCCTCTTCACACAGATGAGAAGACCTTTCACCCCCAATGAAAGGTCGGTCTCCCTAATGAGAGGACCTTTCATATTGAGACTAACTTATAAAAGTCGTCATGCCTTAACCCAAGATGCCTGTAGCCAAGTGCTTGTTATAGTATATCAAAAGCAAGCACATCTATTGGCATGCAGGTCAGGTAAAATCAGGCTAGAGTAAGAAACATTTTCCAGGCAGAGCTTAAAGTTAATCAAAAAACATAATACAAAGACAAGTCATGATTCCTTGAGCTTCATTTCATAGATAGACAATTGATATATATAAAATAGTATTTATATATATCTCATTTGTGCAAGTTCTGCCTAGCGAGTGGCCACTGTACTGCTTTTTGCCTCTACTGAGTTAAGATCTCTTTTGAAATTATCTGCGTTTTGCAAAGATAATGCCAAGATAATGCTGCAAATTCGACAGATAACGTCCAATATACTATATACTAAGTATGTTCTTGTTCTAGATAGCGCCAATTAGCTGTGCTAGCTAGTCTAAGCTGATTAGACTGATTAAGTATTATTAAACGCGCTCCGTTAGTCACTCTCGACTTCCAGAGACAGGGGCTTAGTTTCGTAGGGGGGGGGGGGGGGGGGGGGGGGGGGGGGGGGGGGCAGCCGAATTGCTGGCTAAATTGTTTTCAATTTCAAATCAATATGCGCAGCTTGCAGTTGTTGGCCTAATAGTTTGTTCGGGGTATGTGGATAAAGTGGGCGTGGGGGCGTGTGGGGCGGCAATTAGTCACCGGAGAGACGCAGCAATTAGTCACGAGAGAGAGAGAGAGAGATTCGCGAGGCTGACTCAATCAAATAAGGCAACTGAAAACCTAAACAAAACCAAAAGCGAAATGCAATTGCACAAATAATGTGGCACAGACATGCAACAACCCGTTACCGCCCCCCCCCCCCACCCTCGTTACGCGCCACTGCACAGGCGTGAAAAGTATCTGATGGATACGTCGCCGCATCGAGTCGAGTTTCGCAGACTCCCCCGTCTAGACCCGAGTGCACGTGCACTCCATGCCGCAAAGCCTGGCCTGGCCGTGATTTCGTGCCGCATGCCACACACTCGAGGCGTTGCACAAGCAGCGCCAGCCCTCATTTCACACTCTCGAGCCCTCACTTGAAGCTGACTTGACCGAACCCCGTGCCCGGCCCTGGCTTTTTAGGCGCAACAATTTTCAAGTGCCGCGTGCCACAAATTTTATCGATTTGCGCCCAGCCAGCCGCCCGCTGCAGCTGCTGCAGCTGCTGGTGGTTGTTCCTGCCTTTGGGACGCATCGCAATAAATATATCCTTCCGCATTATGCTGCGCTGCGCTGCTCTCATCCGGCAACAGTTCCTCCTGCCGCCGGCGCCTGCGGCTAGGCTATGCGTCTTTCAACCCCGGCTAGGGCAAAACTCTGCTCTCTCTCTCTCTCTCTCGCGCTGAATAAGGCAGCTCGTCCTGGGCGCGTCAGTGCGAGTGCCCGAACGACGAGCCAGTCTCTGCCCGAATCGACGCATCGCGAATCCGCAGCAGAGTCTACTTGGCTAGTGTGGCCCGTGTTAGTCAGCAGCCAGTTTGGTCCTTAGCACCTTGTAGCACGAGCGCGCGCGTCCTTTTTGCTCCCTAGTGTAGCCTAGACTCTTGTGTAGTAGCCTCTTGTAGTATACCTTTGGGCGCGGCAGCGAGAAACGTGAACGAAGAAAAAAAAAACAATAGATGAGAACAAAAATCCAATTTTTGACAATTATTGCCAGCATTTAAGACGAGCGAACCACCAAAAAAAAGAAAAACCTGAAATCAAATATTTAACAAACACAAATTTAAACCAAAAGCAATACGATTTAAGCGTGTGCGTGTGCGAGTGTTGTGTGTGTTGTGCGTGCGTGTGTTAGTTAGAGTGTACATATGTGTGTGTGTGAAAAGTAGTTACTAACGGAAGGAAAAGCGGAAAAGCAGCAGCTGCATTGTGATTTCATTTTTACCTGCACCTTTTTACACACACTCCAAACTAAAAAACCTTTGTGACCAAGCGACAAGGCCAAATTTTTACAACAAAAAACAAAACTTTACAAAACAAAAAGAAAGGAGAGAGAATGGGTTTGTGCGCCTCCAAGGATAAAAAGGAGAAAGTGATCGAGGGCGAGGGCGGCGCCGCCACGGCCAACGGAGGCGGCGAGCCCAATGGAGCCGCCACAGCGGCTGCAGACCCAGATGCCGCTGGCCAGGATGGGTGTGTATACAATTTGCGGGGCTTGTCATAGGTCCTAGATCTGCGCGTGTGTGTGTCGGTGTGTGTGTATCTGCTGCTGACGTCAGGCTGCCCGAAAAACTTGAGTGTCATACAAATATTATTGCCCTGGTCTCTGACCGGGGCCCAGGCCAAAAACCGGGCACATGCGGCGCGCATGTGCCGCACCGCAGCCGGGACCGGTACAGGGCAGGACTCGGCTCTGTTCGTATTCAGCGCCAGCCGGCAAAATCAACCAACCAAGCCCACACACACCCCCAGCAACAGCTCAATTGCAGAGCAACCACCAAGTGTGTGCGTGTGTGTGTGTGTGTATGTGTGTGGTGCGGGCGGCGTTTAATGGATTGCTTTAAAATTGCCCTGTCGCGTGCCCAAAACGATAGCCTTTGCCGACTTTTGGGCGCCACAATTGCCATAATACAGAGCAACCTGACGGGCGCATCAATTGGTTGAAAGTACCCAAAAACCATACAAAAACGAGGCACTAAATCAACCCCTATACCAGAGTATAGGGGGCGCGTCCGTATGAATTTGAAAACTTTTTTGTACTACAAAATATCATCGAATCGAGACAACTTTTATTTTTGAGGTTTAAACTTGGAGCTTAAACTGATTGGAGAGCATTAACTTTTTATTTTATTAACTCTAAACTGCTCAATTTGAATTTAATTCAAAAATAAAAGCTTTCAGAAAGCTTTCTTGAGCTTTAAAAAGACTTGAACCTCAAATTAGTAAAAACTTTGAGGTTAAAGCCGATTCGAAGATACTATCTTGCACATTCATCACTCAAAACATGACAACTTAATAAACTAACGAAGTAAGAAACAGTAAATATAATGGCTTTAAGCCTACACATCGCCCAAAGAAAGATAGAACATCGTATTTACAATTTTCAGGTTAGGTCTGATTCGAGAGTCCTATCTTCCATTTGCAATCTAATCTAATTGAATTGAAGGATAAAACTGTAAAGATAATGCTGATAAAGATAACATCGCCAAAAATATAAGAGTTCATATAGTATACTTGAAGAATCAGATATAGTAACAACTTTGAGGTTAAGTCTGATTCGAAAGTCCTATCTTTCACATTTTGAAGTCAAAACATGACAGTTTAATTGAATTGCAGAATAAAACTGTAAAGCTCATGGTTTAAAGCTAAACAACGCCAAAAAGACAAAAGTATATAGAAATAGTAAAAACTTTGAGGTTAAGTCTGATTCGTAACCCTTGAAACTCATTAAGAACAATACTAAATAAACTGTTCTCATACCATAAATTAATGTGTAATATAATCAAATTAAAGATCTGTATTGAAACTCAACAAAAAATAGATCATAAAAGCAATTGAAATAATAAAACTTTGAGGTTAGGTCTGCAGTTTTGAAAAGTTTTGAACTAACCAATTTGTGGTTGTTGTTTGTTGCAGCAAACAAGACACCATGGTTGACGCCGCTGTTCTCGCTAAACTGGAGGAGGGTTATGCCAAGTTGGCCGCCTCCGACTCGAAGTCGCTGTTGAAGAAGTACCTGACCAAGGAGGTCTTCGACAACCTAAAGAACAAGGTGACACCGACCTTCAAGTCGACCCTACTCGATGTGATCCAGTCCGGTTTGGAGAATCACGATTCGGGCGTTGGCATCTATGCACCCGATGCCGAGGCCTATACAGTGTTCGCCGATCTGTTCGATCCCATTATCGAGGACTACCATGGTGGCTTCAAGAAGACCGACAAGCATCCGGCCTCCGATTTCGGTGATGTCAGCACCTTTGGCAACGTTGACCCCACCAAGGAGTATGTGATCTCGACTCGTGTCCGTTGCGGTCGCTCCATGCAGGGCTATCCATTCAATCCCTGCTTGACCGAGGCCCAGTACAAGGAGATGGAGGGCAAGGTGAGCAGCACCCTGTCCGGCCTGGAGGGTGAGCTGAAGGGCAAATTCTATCCGCTGACCGGCATGGAGAAGGCCGTCCAGCAGCAGCTGATCGATGATCACTTCCTGTTCAAGGAGGGCGATCGCTTCCTGCAGGCGGCCAACGCCTGCCGTTACTGGCCATCGGGTCGTGGCATCTACCACAACGACAACAAGACCTTCCTGGTCTGGTGCAATGAGGAGGATCATTTGCGCATCATCTCCATGCAGCAGGGCGGCGATCTTGGCGAAATCTATCGCCGTCTGGTCACCGCCGTCAACGAGATCGAGAAGCGTGTGCCCTTCAGCCACGATGATCGTCTTGGCTTCTTGACCTTCTGCCCCACCAATCTGGGCACCACCATCCGTGCCTCTGTGCACATCAAGGTGCCCAAGCTGGCCTCCAACAAGGCCAAGCTCGAGGAAGTCGCTGCCAAATACAATCTGCAAGTGCGCGGCACTCGCGGCGAGCACACCGAGGCCGAGGGCGGTGTCTATGACATCTCCAACAAGCGTCGCATGGGTCTCACCGAATACCAGGCCGTCAAGGAGATGTACGACGGCATCACCGAGCTGATCAAGCTCGAGAAGAGCTTGTAAGCTGTCCAACCACCCAATCAATCACATGGACTACGCCCTGGGGCACAACAACAACCGAAGTCCCACACACACACAACATCAAAATCGGCGCGGAGTCCATTTAATCCAGTTGGAAATCTGCAGCTCGTAACGTCCTGAAACGTTCCGGCTGTGTTTGCTTTAGTTTGTAGTAGGATTTGTAGCGCTGCGGAGCGGCAATCAAACCAATCCGGCTGCCTGCGGCACTCGGCATTTGTTGTCTCTACTTGGACTCGGAGGGTCGCGGCCAGGTCCGGCTACGGAATACCAGGCTCTGCTGCTGCTGCTCTAAACAACCACCAAAATCAACAACAACAACAACACCAAACTGCATACTACCACCCACAACAACAACAACAACAATGGAAAACTATTTCACAAAATATTTGCTTAAATTATAAACAAAAGAATGTAAAACATTTTGGCATTTGTGTCAAGCAAAAAAACAACCAACAAAAGAAACTTTAAATACTTTTATTTTAAGTCTTAAGTTTATAAAAGAATTAAAATTATAAAAAAAAAATAAAAAAATACAAAAAAATAGTGTGTTTAAGTTAGAGAAAAAAAAAAACAAAAGAAAAAAGTTTAGATAAGTTAATTCTCAAATTGTTTCTACAAAATGTAAATACGAGTTTTAAAGACTTTGGAAAATTGCCCAAGCGGGAGGATGTATTTATGTATGTATGTGTATATGTTGTGTATCTATATATATGTATATATATATATTTGAAAACCGATCGGACAATAAGCACAGATTTTATTGAGGAAGTCATTTTACATGAGGTTAGAGCCAAATTCCACTTTTTATATGTTTTATACAATAATAAGTACTATATATATATATATATATGTGTGTATGTATGTATGTACGTATGTATGTACGTACGTATGTATGTATGTATGTATATATGTATGTATGTATGTATGTGTGCATTATGTATATATGTATACGTGCATGTCTGTTTTCTAATGCCAAACGCAGACTTAGCTTATTTGTCGTTGTGCTTCAAATTTAAATAAAACGAATTTCTGCCAGGTGCTGTCCTCCTCGATTCTCAAAAATTAAACTAGGCCCTGCATAAATTCACCAAGGCAGGGCACTTTGGCTCCGTCGGCCTGGAGGAGCAGCTGCGGAGGAGGCGGTGGAGCAGGAGGAGGCGGCGCAGGAGGAGGTGGGCGGGTAAGTAGATATGTATGTAGGTAGATGTATGTTTGTAGGTAGATGTATGTATGTAGGTAGATGTATGTATGTACATGCGTATGTACGTACATGCGTATGTACGTACATGCGTATGTATGTATATATGTATGTATGTATGTATATATGTATGTATGTATGTATATATGTATGTATGTATGTATGTATGCATGCATGTATATATGCATGCATGTATGTATACATGTATGTATGTATGCATGTATGTATGCATGCATGCATGTATGCATGCATGTATGTATGCATGCATGTATGTATGCATGCATGCATGTATGCATGCATGTATGTATGTGCGTGCTGCACTAAAAATGAAAAAATGCACATAGTTTATGATAAAATAGGCCGATTTTTAGGGAATTTCGGTATGTTAGCATTATACCGAAACTTGAAGCTGAAGCTAATTGATCATTTTCTTACGTGAGTTAGTTAATATACACTATTTATTATGCTGGCTTACATCATGCGAGCATCGCAGCTGGAAAAGCGTAATGAAAGGCAAAAAACAAAAAAAAATCTATTTTTGAGAGCTCGCCTGGCACTCGGCATCGATCAGGGCGGTGATGCCCTTGTGCATCTCCATAACGACCTGGTACTCGGTGAGGCCCAGGCGCCGCTTGTTGGAGATGTCATAGACGCCGTCCTTGGCCTCGGAGTGCTCGCCGCTGGTGCCGCGCACCTGGAGATTGTGCTTCTTGGCGACCTCCTCGAGCTTGGCCTTGTCGGCGCCCAGCTTGGGCAGCTTGATGTGGACAGAGGCACGGATGGTGGTGCCCAGATTGCTGGGGCAGAACGTCAGATAGCCGAGTCGCTTGTCGTGACTGAATTTGAGCGAATGCGCCAGCGACTCGACGCCAATGATCATGCGCTCGTAGGCTCTGCCCAGATCGCCGCCCTTCTCCATGGATATGACACGTATGTGATCCTCCTCGTTGACCCACACGATAAACGTGCGATTCTGGTTAATGAATATGCCGCGTCCAGTCGGCCAGAACCGGGAGGCATTCGCATCCTGCAGAAAGCGATCGCCCTCCTTGAAGAGCAGATGGTCATCGACCAGCTGCTGCTGTTCCTCCTTCTCCATGCAGCTGAGCGCCTTGAATTGGCCGGAGTGCTCGTTGCACAGCGTCTTCAACACCTTGTTGATCATGCACTCCAGATGGCGATACTCCTTCTTGGTCAGGCAGGGATTGAACGGGAAATCCTTAACGGAGCGAGCGCAACGGATGCGCGTCGATACAATGAAACGTTGCTCGGGATCGAGATTGGGAAAATCGGAACCGTAGCCAAAACAGGTTGCCGGATGCTTATCGGCTCCCTTGAAGCCCATGTGATAATCATCGATAATCGGATCGAAGAGTTCCGCAAACGTGGAGTATGCCTCCGGATCGGGCGCATAGATGCCAACGCCGGAATCGTGATTGCACAGCCCCGACTGGATGCAGTCCAACAGCGTGGAGCAGTAGGAGGGCGTCACCCGGGTCTTGATCTTATCGAATATCTCCTGGGTCAAATGCTTTTTCAATAGCGATTGCGATTTGGATTGGGCCAATGTCTCGAAGCCCGACTCCAATATCTCGATAATTTCACAGGGTGCTCGGCTATAATTTCTGATTGGAATTTTCTTGAATATACCGCGGGCCAAACGGAGCGACATCATAATTTTCAATAACTGTAAAAAATTTTGAAAACGAAAAATTTGTTTGTTGTTAATTTTGTTCGAGAATGCCAAGTGAGTAAAATATTACGAACGATGCGACAAACAACAACTCGTTTCTGACAGCTTGGGCAAGTTGACGAAATTTCTGTGTTGTTTTTCATATTTCCATGAAAATTCCAATGAAGTTCCGTTTGTATTTCAGTAAAATTAACAAACAAAACAAGCAAAACGAAAAAAAAACAAAATGTCTGCAAAGCGAATGAACTGCACAATAACGGTGCTTCATTCATTCCATTGCACAAATGAACCAAATGAACGAGAACAATTTATGCAGCTGCACGAAAATACTTTGTGGTGAATATTCAAAAATAATGGTATTTTTTTAGCTGTTCGTTTTTTTTATAATGGGAATTATTCGGTGATGCTTTGTACATTTAAATGAGTAAATTGCATTGAAAATATGTGCGCAAACATTTTATAATTTGCATATGCTTTGCATTAAAACGCAGAAATTAAGAAATAAGTTAACATTACAATACACAAACAATTTAGATATCTTTCTTTAAGTCCTTCTCGTTTCCCTTATTCATATGCAAAATATAAATACCCATATTTGATAATGGTACTTATATTGTGTAATATCGGGTACAAATAATTTATTCAACTTGTAGCCGTTCGTTCTTAAATAATGGGAATTAGTCGACTCAATGAACACCTTGCTCATTTGAACGAACGAACCAAATGAACCAGCTGGTTCCGTTCGTTCAGTCGTTCGCACGAACTTGCTCTGAACGTTGCGAGACGAAAACACAAAGCCAGCAATTTTAGAATGGTGCAGGTGTGGTTTATGGACAGCGAGGACAGCGATCAGCGGCTGGAGCACAAGCGGAATCCACCCATCTACCTGGATCTGGCAACACTGTACAAGAAAACCGGCGTGGAGTACTTTCGGGTAGGCCAATCGCGCAACGACCTTGACAAAGTCGCGCTTATCTTCACGTTCTTTCCCCTTTGTGCAGATCAATGCCGACGACCATGAGAACGATGAGCTGCTGAAAGAACTGCGCAGCAAGCGTGGCTACACCTACGAGGATCAGGTATGAACTGGTATAAAGCATAAATATGTACTAATGTTTGTTTGCACGCAGATCACCTGCTCCGAGCAGTGCCTGCCGGATTATCTGAACAAGCTGAAGGCCTTCTACACGGAACACTTGCACACGGATGAGGAAATTCGCTTGGTTCTCGATGGTTCCGGTTATTTCGATGTGCGCGAGTGAGTACACCATATTGTGTTGCCAGTGTTACCCTTCAAAATGATGGCGTAAACCTGTAACAGTTGCTCTCCAGGATGAACTTTAATTAACAGTTTTTCACTTTTTTAGCGGCGAGGACAACTGGCTGCGCATTGAGGTGGTTAAGGGGGATATGATTATTATACCGGCGGGCATTTACCATCGTTTCACACTGGACAGCAAGGTCAGCTTGGTTGAACGAGTTTAAAGCCTGCACTTAACATTTTTTGTTATCCACAGAACTACATAAAAGCGCGTCGTTATTTTATTGGCGAACCCGTTTGGGCTCCACACAATCGGCCGGCGGACAACATGGACTGCCGCAAGGCTTATTTGCAGCATTTGGTGCAATTGGGCAAAGCCTAATGTTGCCATGCATATAAATACCTTTGTTATAGCCTTTGAGTAAGCAATTAAATACATTTTTATTATTTGTAAAAAGATCGACGGGTGAACCAGTTCTTGAGGAACGAACTGGCTCACTAAATTGAACTACTTCGCAGAGTGACATTCTTTTACGTCGTTCGTCTAAAACATATGTTTTTGCATAACATTTTGCTGATCTCTTATTAACAGAAATCGATTGTTTTTAAAAAAAAAAACGTCTAAAAATTGTTTTAAGATTTCCTAACAATTATATATTTCAGCCAAATAGCGCTACATGCTTCACGCAGAGACTAAAAATAACAGCTGACTTTAACAGCCCTGTTTGCTCCTCACATAACATTCACATTTAATGTTAACTAACATTAGGCATCGATACTATTGCGGCCTACATAAACGCGATCCACCTTCGCTTGCGTCGAAAATTGGTATATTTCGTATTAGCCGTTCGCGGTCACACTGCTGCATTTATTTTAAATGTATAAGCAACATTTACAAAAACAACATCGAGCGGGTTGGACGCGCTGAAACGTTGGCGGATAAAAACACCGTTTAATTATTTTACAATTACGACTTTATTTGTTTACAAACAAAGCTAAGCATAACGTAAAAAAAAAAAATAACAAATTATGATAAACGCGAGTGTTTAACAGGTGTAATGCAATAAATTGCAACGGTTTCCCCCAAAAGTTCGTGTATGTATGTATATAATTGAATATGCATGTGTTTGTTTTCGAGCAAGGAGTCGTAAACAAATCAAATACCAATTAATTGTTATATTCAATATAAACAAAAAAGTGCAATATCTCTAATCATAAAACTATCGCGATTTGAGTGCGTGTAAAAAAAGCGAGAAAAAAAAATCATTTTTGGAAAGCCGCAGAAGGCAGCCAAGAAGCAGAACGGCCAGCGACGACGCAGCAGCAGCAGCAGCAGCAGCAGCGCGTTCTGCAAGTGTATTAGTGTTAAAGGCACACAGTGTACACGCGTTTATACATACGTGCATATGTATATATAGCAGATAAATAAGCAAGCGTATATATATATATTATATATGTATGTACAAGCGGGCGTGCAAGTAAATAAGGAAAATTAGCAAACGCAACTACAGGAAAAAAGTGAAATTTCTCATAGCACAGAAATTATACAATTTTTGTGCACTTCCTCCGTGCGGTTGTGTGTGTGAGTGTGTGTGTATGTGTGTGTGAGCTTGGAAAATTAGCATAAATTCCAAGAGGCTGGACGCCAGCGTCGCAGTAGCAGCAGCGCCCACAACCACAGCAACAACAACAACGACAACAACAACAAGCAGCTTAACGGATTTTCTACTCTTTTTTGCTCTTTGCGCGGTAAGTGTACAAAAAAGAAAACTGTAAAATAACATAGCGCCAAGCATATTCATCCCATCGACACGCTGAAATTTTCATTACGTCGAAGAAAAATTCAATATGTATGCCTTGGCGTGCCAGCCAGTACTCCCGCCGTACGCCTTGCCCATCGCATCTGCTTCCCCTATCCAATTTAACCTCAACCGGTCTGCTGCTGCTGCTGCGGCCGGCGTCTGCGTCGCGTATGCATGTCGTTATGTACATGTGTGTGTGTGTGTGTGCTGTGTGTTGAGTTCTCGTACTAGTGTGCGCTTGTCACTCGGCTCGTTAAAAAAAACCCTCAGTCGCTGCTGCGCTGCCGCTGCTGCTGCTAACGTTGACGCTTACGTCGATGTCAGCGGCTTCTTCGACACTCGCGCACATTATTTTGCAAGCTGTTGGTTAGCGTTGACTTTTTTCGTCTCTTTTTTCTATATTGACAATTTTTACAGCTTTTACCGTGTTATTTTTTTCCGGTAGGGTAGGCGCTTGGCGTTTTCTTCTTCTTGTTGTTGTTGTTAGGCGTGTGGCCGTCTCAGTGACGCCATGCTTAGGCGCTCGCTTTTATTATCTGCTGCTACTTTTTGTTTTCCTCTTTTGTTTCTTATGTTTTCAGTTTGTCGCTTGGCTAAGTTTTTATGTTTGGTTGACGGGGTTGCCGTTATCTATATACACATTTGTGGTTGCCATATCTCAGACTGATGTGGGTGTGTGTGGGCTGTTGTTATTTAGGCTGTGTTTAGTTGGCAGGAATTGCGTGTATTGGCTTCATTATGAATGAGCACACAATGTGTGCTTTTGCACATTTGAATATTGTGTTAATGAACTTTTTGCCGCAAAAAAAAAAACACACAAAGTAACACCGTTAATTAGTTAATTGCATTGCTTTTGCACTTGCAAGTTTCGTTAAGTGACCCTTAACGCACACAGACACACACAGACGTACGCACGCATGCATTTGTTCGTTCGTCCAGCCTCACTCTCTCGCTCTACTACCTTGCCCCCTTCCACTCGCATACTCGCTCGCTCGCTCTCCGTCACTCTATATCTCTTTCCCTCTCTTGAGCCAACGAACGCATTTGGCAATAGCACGAAAAGTTGCATGCTCCAAAATACGCACACACATACAAGCAATTCCCCTTGCTCGCTCTCTCTCACACTTGGCGCTTAATATGCTGCCTGCTCACACACACACACACACACGCATGCACGCACCAGACTGTCGTTAGTTTTAAACTTATTTTTGGCGTTCTTTATGTGCTTGCATTCTCGCCGTCTCGTCTCGATGACGACCCAGACCCGCATTTTCTAGTCGTTCCTGTGTGTGTGTGTGTGTGTCAGTGTTTGTGTACGTGTATCGGTGTCGGTATCGGTATCGTGCGTTGTATCAGTGTGTGTGTGTTTGAGAGTTAGTATTGAATATTTCTGAGCGGGGGTAGCAGCCGAAATTTCCATCGTTCAGTTTGTGCAAGTGGAGCGCACCTGTTTACCAGCCACACACACACACACACACACACACACACAGAGGCCACATCACCTGGAGCTAACGACAAGAAACAGAAGACAAAACTAATGCAATAATTTTCCAATTTAGGTTATGAAGGTTTTTCTTCTTCTGACCCAACTACTCAACACTTGCATTGCAGTTCCGCTCTTTGGCTCTTGGGTGGAGCTGCATTCCCGGGCCGCTGGGCTCATGTCGAGCTGCCAATCACTGCTGCTCTATGCACTTGTTATACACTAACCATATAGCTAATACGGGTATGATGCACACTCGGATGCTCTCACTTCAATACGATTTTAATCTTTGGCTAGTTTTAACTTTAAAGCCAGTTTATTAGATTTGTGTAATTTGTATTCCGTTTCAGCTGTTTTTTTTTTTATTGTACTCTGTATAGAGCATTTCGCAGTCGGCTGCAACTGTGCATTTGATTTCTATTTCGTTTGCTGCAAATGCAAACGAATTGTTGAAATAACACACACACAAATACGATACACAATACATACACAAGCTCTCTATGTGCAGAGGCTTACAATAGCAACAACAACAACAACAAGCAACTGCAGTTTAAACGCAACTAAAACTAAACAGAGAGTAGCGCCTGTGGGTGCCGTGTGGGGGGGTGGAGGTTGGGGGGTTGTATTTTAGTGCATATGCCAGCATGTGTATGTGTATGGCTGCATTTCTATGTGTGTTGAGTGGATTTTATATCAAAAGTACAGTCGCTTAGCGATGTTGTTGTATTTCATAGTTTTATATGTATGTATGATGAATGCGAATGTGTGTGTGTGTGTGTGTGTGTGTGAGTACATAAATTGCATGCTCATGCTTCAATAGTTGCATGTAGCGATGCTTCGTCAAGTTACAAATACACACACACACACACGTATGTGTGAAGCTAAGCCTAAGCACCAAACATCGTGACAACTAAAACAAAAGCCAAAGCGGGAGAAACAGTTACACAAAATCATTGCGATCCATTTAGTGATTACATTTTCAAGCGCTAGAGCGAGAGAGCGTGATTAACAGAGAGCTCCCGGACAGCAACAAGATTTAGTATTGACTCTCTTCTCGCCACCCATGTATATGGTGTACATACATATGTAAATGTGTGTGTGTGTGTGTCTGTCCGTTAAGACTTCCACGCGCCTGGTGGCAACCCAAACTAAATTGCACGCCAATCGTTTGTCTTTCGTTCACTTTTATCGAAACCAAGTGTCAACAATTGCAGCGTTTAGACACGATCAGGCCAGATCGCCCGAAAGTCAAGAACAGAGAGCAACTTGTCGCCGTTTGCTCTGCAACGCAACAGTGTTGCAAAGGGTCAGTGGACACAGTGCGGACACAGTGCTGCCAAGCGCTGAATTTATGGTTGACTTTTTTTTCAAGCTTTTTTCTTCAGTGTTTTTTATGGCCTTTATTTTTGTTTTGTGTGCGCTTCGCTTAACTCTGTCAAGGCGCGAGAAGAGCGCGCGCTGCGCTGCTGCTGCGCTGTGCGTGTAAGCGAGACGGCATGCCAACGTGGGTGGTGCGACTTGACTGGGGAGTGGGCGGAATGGGGTTGGGGGGCGGCTGTGAGGGCGTTGGGCAGCCCCTTTGAGTGGGTTGATTTTGGGCTGCTGTCGCGTGTTGGCGAAAAAAAATCGATTAAAAGACATGAATATATTTCTTGGTATATATAAATATGCTTTAATTTTGGTTTTTCACAAAAGTGCTAAAAGCAGAAAAACCATTGCTGAAAATGTGTGGTAAAAGCAGTTTTCCAATCAGGCAGCTTGTGGATAAGGTGTGTGCGTGCGGGGGGGTGGGGGCGTAGGGACCACACTGTCTCCAAGAGTGTATGTATCAAAGTTTTTCGGCAGCCAAACAACAACAACAAAGGCTGCTGCATTAGCTGATGAAGAGGGGGGGGGGGGGGGGGGGTGGAGAGGGGGAGGGGCTGCTCTCCAGGGTTTGCATTAGTTGTTGTTGTTGTTTTTTGTGTATTGGGTAGCATTTGTGGCGTTAGTTGAAATGCAGACGTTTTTGCATTGTTGTGTTGTGGGTGGCTCTGTGGCTGTAAAGTGGCCCGAAACTCGGGCCACACACACACACAGAGAGAGAGAGAGACCGACACCCACTCACGCACACAGCCGTCGATGCAGGGTACAGCTGTGTACATGTGTACATAAAATACACACACACACACACACACACAGCTACAGTCGCCTGCAAAAGCGGATACAGATACACAGATACATATACAAAACAGGGTTCGTTGGGGTAGGGGGTTGGGGGGGGGGGGGGGGGGGGGGCTGACTGTCGCTGGTCCTGGCCGAACTGCTGGCGCTTCCTTCCTCGCATAGTTCAAGTATGCATATAATATCCGGGACTCGGGACTGTTGTCGGTGCCGAAAACGAAGCAGCTGCAATACCACTGGGATTTGAGGGAGTTAGCGTGGGGCGAGAGGGTGGGGAGGGGGGAGGGGGGATAATAGCATCCGATAGAGGCCTACGGCGACGCGGAACAGCAGTGCAGCTGATGGGTGGGCGGGGCGTGGGTAGGGGCGTAGGGGGTTATGGCCTGTTCGCTGTGCTTGAGTGGGTTTTGTTGCGGGGGTGTCAGGGTGGAGCGAGGAGGGGGTGGTGGTGCGTAGGGTGCGCTGGTCGTTGTCCCTTTTTGGTTTTTGCAGTAGCACAAATGTGTCGCGAGTCGAGTGGCGGGGCGTGGCAGGGGCAGGAGCAGGAGCACCCACCTAGCCACAGGCCGCATTTAGTGGGTGGATTTGGGTGGTTGCAATAGTTGCGTAATCTATGCGATGATATGCCCATTGTAGCTGTGTGTGTGTGTGTGTGCTTGAACTACGACCCGTGGGCGGTTATAACGGTTGTATAGACTACGGCCAGGCCAGGGCAGGGCAGGGCAGGGCCACGGCCCGGCTTTCCATTGAAGGGGCTGGGAGACAGATTGTTTGTATGGTTAGACTGCGCCTGGCTCTATGGTTGGCTTAGAAACGCAACAACAACAACAACGACAACAAAATCCATACAGAAATGCAAATTCCGAATTGTAATGCACACAAATCCGAAATTTCTGCTGCAGTTTTCGGTATAGCGACATATGTATCCACATGCACGCACACATACATGCATGGGAAGCCTTTCAAATTGAAGGGTGGCACTAACACACACACACACACATGTATTTGTATATATGTATAAGCTGCAACACACAAATAGTTTGCACTTCCAATCGAAACCTATTTTCCAACACTATAAAATACCTTTCAAAACAGATTGCAGAAATAACGGTATACAATTGATGTTCTCTATGTGGAAACCCAGCTTTGAGTTGATGGAAAACCATTTTTCAATTTAAGCAACTCGTTTAGCTTTAAATATACTTTTTGGACGTAAGATCCATCGATCTATCACATAATCCTTTTCCTGTATTCAAATTGAGCTCCGTTCTATTTCCTGCTGCTTCAGAAACATGTTTATGCATCTATTTTGCCATATTACTTAAACATAATCGATTCCCCTTAAAATATAGATCCTACACATATACCTATATATTTTAGTACCCCTAAACAATTCTCCTCGACTGTAAAACCTTTAGATTATAAAACTTATGACTTTTCTCTAAACGAACTTTTCTTTATATCTAAGTATCTCATATCTGCCTCCATGACTCATATCCGAAATTAAAAAGACCCAAATTCAGCCCTTTACTATTTAATTTAACTATTTTAAAGGCCATACTAAAGTTAGCCGCTTGTTGTTACCTGTGTTAACTGTGCTACAGGAAATTAGTTTTAGCCACAGTTCCGGGCCTAGTTGGCCATTAATATTACGAAATTTTAATGCAAATGCCGCACCAGGACAATTAGTGGCAGCACTACGTGTAGTGAGGGCTGTGGTAAGCCTCTAGTGTAGGGGGGGGGGGGGCGTGGCACTTCACACTGGCATTCAAATATATTCGACAGAAAGCGGCGTATTAATTATGAAATAGCTACGACTAACTACTCCGACTATGACTATGAATTGCAAACGCAACTGTACCTGCAGCTGTATGTTTTGGGATTGAAATGTTCGCCCGGAGGGGGGTGGGGTTGGGGTGGTGTTATTGCTTGTGTGTGTGTGTGTTGAGGGGGGTGGAGTGTGGGGGGGGGGGGTGTTGCGTGTAGGGTTAGCTGAGCAGTGACTAGGCTACGAGAGCGCTGATGGTTTTGCATGACTGCCTGTGTGTGTGTACATATGTGTGTGTGTAGGCGAGTGTATCTGTGTGTGTTTGCAACTTGGCTTCGATTTTGCGCGTTTGGCAATTATGTGGACATGTGTCTTGACACCGCCTATTATATATGTTTGTCTATATATGTATATATTGTATTTATATACATGTGCACATACACATACATATATACAAGCATGCAGGTAGCGCGCGCCCATCTCACACCCTACCTATCTCCCTCCCTCCCCCATGAGGCCAAACACTTACACACCCAAACCCGAGAGTGGTCCCTGCCATTGACGTGGCCGCTTCTTCTTTCGCTCCTGCTGCATAAAATATTTCTAGATACACATTTTCGTTAGGCCAACAGCCCAAATTGCTGCACTAAGAGATATCCTATAATGTGCGCAAAAATTGAAAAGGGGTTTTTAAGGGGAAGCGGGCTTGCTTACAAGGCCAACAAATTATGTTTGGAGTTGCCTTCGTCAAGCATTTGCTTAATTTCATTATGCCCTCTTTCGCTTTTTCAAAGGGTACAGAGCATGAAAAGGAGCACACAGAAAAAAAAACCGTTACCCGACAACGGGCAACTGTAAACGTTTGCATCTGTGTATGTGTGTGTGTGTGTTCTGTGGGTGAGCATGAGCCGGGCGCCAGACAAAAAGGCAACTAAAGCCGTTTGCCGCTTTAAAGGCGACTTTAAAGTTTTCTTAGTGCTTTGCGTACCTAAGTAGGTACATAAGTGTGTATATATACATGTACATATGTACTCTGTGCATACATATGTATTTGCGTGTACTATGTACATATATCTACTTGTAACAAAAGTTTCGGGCTGCCTTCACTTGAAGCAACTTGTCGAAGCTTTTGGTGGTTGACGTTTGTGGCTGCGCGAAGGAGGCGAGGCTGGCGTAGGCGGCGAACCAAAATCCCTCACAGCTGTCAAAAAATACAAAAGCAACAACAACAACAACAGCAACAGTAAGCAGCAGACAGCGTTGCCACTTTGGCTGCTCATTTTCAATATACAATATATGAACGGGCATTGCATTGCGACGCTTTTTGCTTACGTTATTTTATTATTGTTTATGTAGTTATATTTTGTGTTGCTTTAATTGCCCTTGCGAACACACACACACACACGTGCAGAAAAGCCCAATATGCCTATGCTACTCACACTCACACTCACACTCTCACTTCGAACTTATTCTTTTGGCGCTCTCGTGCTCACTCTTTCTCTCGCACGGTTCAAAGTATCTGCTAATTTATGCACGTTGTTCGGTTTTTGGTGTCTGTGCACAACTTTTTTGAATGCCCATTTTATACTCAATTCAATATATTTATATTTTTTTTTGTATATGTATGCGTGTGTGTTTGTTTATGCGTGTGCTGCTCTCATTTTGTAGCGTGATATTAAATTTTACAGCAATTTTTTTTATTTTTTTTTGGCATTGCTGCAGTTGCCTAGTCAAAGTCAATGTGGAGGAAGCAGCCACTGCTCAATTTCATTTAGTTTTTGTTGTTGTTCTTGTTGTTGTTGTTGTTGTTGTTTTGTACTCTCTTCTTGCTCTCGCTCGCGCCGCTCTCTCTCGCTCTCTGTCTTCTATTCGTACGCTTGCCTTTTCGCTTGAGGCAATTGACCGTTTAAATGAGTCGATGTTGTGTTGTAGATGCTGTTGGCATGTTGAATATTTTCTTATTTGGTTTTACTTTTTTTTTTATACACCGTTCATCTCACTAAAGCTGAACGAAACCCTTTACCTTTGTTTTGTGCGGGTAGCCACACGGTGTAGAGATAGTGTTGCCACTTTATTTTCAGCGTAGGCAAGTTTCAAGTGGAATTGCCATGCAGTTGCCTTTGTTGTTGTTGTTGTTGTTGCTCGTGTTACTTCCTTGTTTCTGTCAACTTTGTATGTACACACACACACACACACACACATGGATGTATGCTTGTACATATATTTGTGTATGCTTATGTAACTGCCTCGCGGTTTGTTCGCCAGGCAAAGAATGCGCAAGAAACCAGACAGAGAGCCCCTCACATAAATACATTTATAATTTATATGTATATGTATATGTATATGTGTATTGATATATGAAAATACATATGTATATGTATTATTTTGATTGTGAATGTGTGTGGCGGCTTTTACATAAATATGTATGTATGTATATAAACTGAAAATCAAGCAAACGTTGCGCTTTACATACATTCTTATGCATTGATCTTTTTCTTCTTCTTCTGTTTTTTGGTAAGTTTTCATGGTCGCCGCGCGCTGACTTTGGCTAATTATGATTATCACAGCAACAACAACAACAACTGCAGCATGTCAATTTACTCAATCGGGTATCTTCTTCTTCTTCGGTCAATTTCATGCAAAAACAAAAACAGCAACACAAAAAGTGGCAAAGCTGCTTTTTGTTGCTGTTTTTTTCTGTTTTTTTTTTCGGCTTACCTTTTTACCTGTTTACTTTGTGGCATCTCGCTCGCACACACAGCAAACGCTGCCCATTGTACACGTATACGCGCACACATTCAGCTATATGCTCACACACACACACATGCATACAAACGCACACAAAAGTAAACACGCGCGCGCTGGTTACACGTCATTAAGTGCAAAATAAGAACAGCGCATAAAAAAAACACCGTACAATAAACTAGCATGTAGCAGTTTTTTTTCCCTTTATTTCGTTCAGTGGTAGAAAGCGCTCCAGCGGCTGTCAATTTATATATATATGTATGTATACTTGCCGTTAGCTATTAAAATTGCTTTTTGGCGTTGGTCAACACTGAATCTCTTAATGCAAACATGCAAGCAATATGCATTAAAGTAAATTAATAAACAACCGTAAATCTTCAGTGATTCATTTGGGTGCCCATCAACAGCAGCAGCAGCAGCAGCAGAATCGGCTCTTTAAAGCAGCTGTATGAACAAATGCATAGTACATATACATACATATACATATGCATACATACATACGCATGTACGTATTTAAAAGTAACGCATGTATATACATACATTGTATGGCCTATGTATTTAACGTAGTCGCTTATCAGCAAAAGCGCTAGAAAAAATGTTTTCTCTTTTCGTTGTCATTTATTTTTATATGCTATGCGTATACATACATACACACTTCTAAGCGAGTATATAGAAGTGCGCGCGTGTGTGTGTGTGCATACATTTGACATGCAGTTAGCAGTGTAAAAACGCGTGCAAAGCTATTATAACAGGTGCATGCACATGCAGAAATTCGTATATGTGCATATGTGAGTGTGTTGGTGCGTGCCCTTTTCGGGTTTTTTTAGTTCAAGGCTAGAAATGTCATAACTAATTTTCCAAAACTGTGGCCAACAGTTTGACCACTGTATACACATACATACATACATACATACATGCATGCATACATACATACATACATACATACATACGTGAATGTGCAATATAGTTTAACAGGCACTGAAGGCCAATTTAATTGCTAATGAAATTGAAATCTTTCGCTGAGAATTGAATGAATTTCTGTTTTCTATTTTCTTACCTTTTTGGCACTTATCGTGTCGCATTTTTATAAATGTCAAATGTGTATGTGTGTGTGTATGTACATATATGTATATACGTGTGTGTGTGTGTGTGTGTGTGTGTGTGTGTGTGTGTGTGTGTGTGTGTAAGAGTATCGGCTAACTGGTTTTGTTATTCTTTTGCTTTTTTGTTGGGCGGCCGCTGTCGCTGTGTCAGGGCAAGCGACGCCGACTGCGCTGCTTGCGTCGCTGCTTACCTTTTACGTGTTACTTTTTGGGGTTATTCTTAACAAGAGGCAAAGGTGCGAGGAGAAGATCGTCTCATTTTCATGTAGCATTCAATTTGCTTCTTTTACTTATTTTTTTATTATTCCTTTTATTTTTTTCTTGATGTTTTGCCAACAATAAAAGCAAAAACGAAAGGTAAAGCGCAAAGCCTATAAATAGCCAAAGCATAGCAACGACGTTGACTGCGACGTTAACTGCGACTGCGACGGCGACTGCGACGCGTTGGTAATTTGCTTGATTAAGTGGAATTTTTCGACCCACAAAAACGTATTGAAATGCAGCCATGCAAAAACCGTTAACAAAAGTTGTACTCTCAGTTGAGCCTAAAAAGAAATTAACAAAAAATTACACCAAGTGCATTCATATATGTGTGTACACATACACACATACAACCATATGCACATACGTGCAATAAATAGATTGTTGCCTTGTCGATTTTATGTTTGCTATTGCGTTTTTATGTGTTTTTACTTTTTCGCTGAATCTTGTTGTTGCTAGTGTGGAGGAGACTAACAGAGGCCAAGCAGGCAGAAATACATACATACATATAGACACACACACACATGCACGCAAAGAAGCACGGTTGGATAGACAAAAGCAACGAGACGAGCGCAGCGCGCACTCTGCTTATGTACTAAAGTCGAACCCATACCATGTGTGTGTGTATGAGTGAGAGCAGCGCGAGTGTGAGTGAAATATATGTGCACACTCCGCTGGCTTATATACAACAATAATAATAACAACAAGAAACAGAGCAAAAAGATAGCGAGAAGAGCTTTACAAGCAGCTGAGCTGCGCTTTTGCCTATGAGTATGTGTGTGTGTGTGTGTGTGTGCGTCATATGCATGTATGCACGAGTGTGTATATTAAGCAAATATGAAAATTGTCATTGTAAAATTGTGAAATTCGGATGCCATTGAAATGTGATGTATCAAATTGCATGTTCTTAGCCAAATTGTAATGGGTTTGCGTACATAACTATGTACATAGGCATAGCAATGGTATATATGTATGTATATAATGAATGCATATGAATATATGTATGCATAAGTATACAAACAGTCTGGCAACTTTAAGCATAACTGTTTGTTGCTTCTTATTATGTGGGATTTGTGCATAAAACCGTTTTATCAGCAGCATCACTTTTATTTCTCTTAGCGTCTCTACATGAAACAAAGTAAAAATAAAACTAACAGCAACAACAATTAAAACCAGTTTGAAAGCTATTCTGCTGTGTTGTTGCTATGCCTATGCACATGTATATATATGTATATATATATATATATATATATATATATATATATATGTATGTATGTATGTATGTATGTATGTATGTAGTTACTTATGTACACATGCATTTATTTAGTTGGCGAATCGGTCAGCCTTAACAGAGCTGGCAGAACCATCTGCCAAAACAGCTGTAAAGTTGCTAGGCCCAGACCCAATTCCATTCGATTCCACACACCCCCCTCTCCGTCGTAGCCACTTGCCAATTACTCAGCGCTGCCATAAAAGACAGTGCAAATATGTGTGTCCAGCGATAAGCAGCAAATCCGCACATACAACAACAATAACAACATGTTAGTTTTTATATACATACATATACACATTTCTAGTTGGCGTAGCAGCGCTGTCGCCGCGACGTCGGCAGAGGCCAACGACTACTGGTAGCGGCAGAAGCAGCGACGTCGCGCCGATTTTTCGTTTGTAGTGCGCGCAATTAATTTGTGTTAAGTTGTTGTTGCTATTTTTGTACGTAACCCATTTTTCTAGAAATATATTTATATACATACATACAAACGTACACATCAACTTATTATTTTTGTGCTGCAATTTCCCAAAGCTTATCCTTATCGGTGCTATTAATAAACAAGCGAGACATAATTATGTACTTACATATATATTTGTAAATATAAGTACATACATACATAGCTTTGTATGTGGAGAGATTTGAATTAGCTCACATCATGATACATTATATGTAAGAGTAACTGTATTAATAGATTAGCATGACTTAACACTTTTGTGTCATACATTCTTTAATACATATGTATATGTAAATGAGCGTAGATAAAGCTTCGTGTTAATTATGACTCTTAATTCTTGTTTGTAAATTAGTTGAGGAGTTGCCACTCCGTTTAAATGTTGTCGGCTGTTAAGCAGCTGCTAATAGTCGAGCGTTGACGTCACTAATAAATTTGAACATTCACAAGGCGCAGCTTAGATTTATGCGCCAGTGCATTTTGCAAGCTGCCTACACCCTACCACCATCAATACACAGGCCAACCCCCCAACCCCAACCCACCATGGGGACGATGATGGTGATGGTGATGGTGAGTTAATACATATGTACAATGGGCCATGTACAACAAGTCGGCCGCTCTCGCTCGCTCGCACGCGCTCTCAGCGACAGCAGCAAGCAGCAACAGCAGCGCACCGCTTTGCTCCTCTCTTCCGTTTGCTGTTGCTTATGTACATACAATGGCAGGCCATAAGATATGCGCATTTCTTATACGGGTATATATGTATGTTTGTATGCATGTACCTACTTATGTATATTTGTATGTTTGTTTATTTGTCAGTTTGTGTGCGAAGCTGCTGCGACTTGTTTTGATAATTTTTTTTCATTTTATTGAAATGAATTGAATTATTTTGCGTGTATCGCAAAAATTAAGGGAATCGAAATTGGAGTAGGCTCTGCTCTTAGGGTTTTTCGGATTAGCCGTGGCGTGGGTCACTTGACTTGTATGCAAATCAATAGGTCCCGGGCGTAGTTAAGGTGCACTGTGGGTGTATGTATAAAGACATATATGGGTGTGTGTGTGTGTGTGTGTGTGCGTGTGTCTGTGTGTGCATGGGGTGGCCAGACAGTTTTCAGTGCACCCCCACCCCCACCCAACCCTAGCCCTACCACTCTACTACTCCCAATTCGGTCGCCAACTGCCGCCGTCTGCCCGCCACTCTCATTTTGCTGTTTGGCTTTGGCTTTGGGCTCGCGTGTGTGTGCGACGCGCGCTCTCTCTTCTGTCTTGCTCTCTCTTTACGTCGGCTGCTGCTGCTGCTGCTGCTGCTGTTGTTGCTCACCGCAGCCGCACTCAAACACATTTTGCTTGTTGGTTGCTCTTCGCTTTTGTTTGTGTTGTTGTTGTTGTTGTTGGTGCTGCTGCTCGCTGCGCTATGTACACAACTGTACTTTTGATTTAACCTTATTTCTTTGCTTTTTTGCGTTTGTGTGTGTCGTTGTTGTTATTGCTCGTTAGTTGTGGCATTGCTGCTGCCGCTGTTGTTGTTGTTGCCGTTATCGCCTGAGATGACTCTAATAGTACTTGAGCCTCCACTCGACGACTCCCAACGACTCGGCGGAGTCAAGGCTGTCCTCCTGGTTCGCTGTCGCTTATCGACGGTCAGTTATCTCGTCTTTTAATTCTAATGTCCGTTCGCCGTTTGTCTGCTTTGACATTTTCTACGGTCAGGTGGCAACGACCGTTAGCTTTAAACTTGAACTTGTCTGCTGCATATACAGCAATACAGTCTCCCTTATGTGGATACCTCTGCCGTCCATATGCATACAAGCACGTGTTTAATTATAAATGAAAACTTGATTTCAATTTTCAAGTTTAAAAATAAATAAATAAAATTAATTGACCTGCCAAAGGAGGCAGCATGCCGTTAGTAGAGCTTTCACTGCACATACGCGTAGTGTATGTGTATGTGTGCAGATCCTATTGACATACATACACACACACACACACACACACACACAGCTAAGCTTAAAGCGCTAATTGAAACACATTTAGCGCGCTATTAAACACAATTATAGCCACACTGAATGCCAACAAAAGTCAACGGCAACAAATCGATATACGACTTTTTTCTAGCGGGGCGAATGTACACCCAATGTCAGGCATATAAAATGCCGGTATTGTATTTATATAAACATTATTAAGAGCAGCAGCTATAAAAAAAATTTTAAATGTTTGGATTTCGTTCTTTTTTTTATGCGGACAACAATCATTAAACGCAAAACACACGCACACATATAAACGCTGTTATTCTCACGCTCACAGTGGTGCAGCGCTCATCAAATGCGTGTGAAAATGACAAGTGTAACTGTAAATAGTAATTAACTAGAAGCTGCATTAACTTAGTATTATAAACACTATTGAATAAGTTGCATAGCAAGAAGTGATATCATAATAGCAGAGCACAATTTGATTGTCCAATGCCTGTTGCATTCGCTGCGCTGTATTGTACCACTGTACGGCGGCGGCGTTCGCTCTCAAGCAGCAATCTGATGACGACACAAGTGTGGAAAGTAACGAGACATTGCCGACAGCTGCTTTGGGGGGAAAAAACGAACGAGTGAGCTATGTTTGTGTGTATGTATGTATGTGTGTGACACAACGTATGTATGTGTTTGTGTGCGGCTGCCAACTTTCAAAGCGAGTTAATTTATAGCACGTTGGGGACATTGTTGGCCAAACAAAAACACACACACACAGACAGACACATGCATACAGCATATAGCGTTTTGCTCGCGTTCTCATCGTGTTTATATTATGTTTGATTCGCTTTTCTTACTTGTGCCACACTTTGTTGAGGTCTTCTCACGGCGTCTAAGCTCAGCTCAGTTAGCGTTGCCACCCGTTGCAAAGCTGCGGCCGCAGCCGCGCTTGTGCATGTGTGTGTGTGTGCGGCTGCATTAATTTCATTTTAATTGGGCTATTTATTGTTTATATCGTTTTTGCTTGTGTATATTGCTGTTTATTGGATTTGCTTTCCATGTGACAAGAGGCAGGTGCAATGTTGTCGTTTCAAATATATCTATGTCCGTACATGCATACATACATATGTACATATGTGTGCATTTGTTGAAAAGTTTATTCACCTCGCGCTCTCACGTGTCTTTGGCTTGTGCATGTGTGTGTGTGTGTGTGTTGTGCTTTGAGTCTGCTAGTTCTGCAGTGTTGCCACTAAACATTAAGCAATTTGCATCTCCTCTCTCTCTCTCTCTCTCTCTCTCTGGCCCGCTGGCCACTTTGTTTCCATGTAAATTTTCTCGTAGCAGCCGCACATTGTATGCGAAAATTTGATAAAACAAAAACGTGACTTGCTTGCAGAGGCAAACGCCAGTCCGAAATCCAAACGAATGCTGTAGCACACACACACACACACACACACACACACACACACACACACATGCACAAATGTATGTATGTATGCGGAGTGTGTGTGTATCTGTATCTGTATCTTTCCTTTTGTCGCCCCACCAACTCGGGGCTATCAGTTGTCTCAACAAGGTCGTCGCCTAAATGAATTGAAATCAGGATATCTTCATTATTTCCTTGCGCCAACAAAACAAAACCAAAAAAAAAAAAAGGGAGCAATGCAGAAAATTCAACCGAACGGAGATACTGCAAACAAACCGTTAAGCTATTAAGGGTTAGAGTTTGATTTCCGCTTGCAAAGTGAATGACAAAAAAAAAAAAAAGGTAACAAACGGTAACGCTCGCCATGCAGCAACCCTTAGCAAAGGCGCACAAACGTTAGCCCACACTGAAGTGCAGTAGACACTCGATAAAACGAACCATATGCCGCATTGCTAACTCTGCTCGATTTGGATGACTTTCAAACTGTAAGCCTGTGGCAGAGACTGTCAAACTGTGACTTAGAAGAAATCAATTGTGTGCGATCTGTGTAGGCGTGGCTTCATGCGCTTTGGCTTGATCTTCCCTGAGGTAATCAGAAGTCTATTCATATAGCTCTAATAGCGCTTAAATGAGGCACGCGAAAGGCAAATATACTTTTTTTATAAGTGAATTGTATAAAACAAGTTATCTTTCCCTTTTCATTTGTCTGTGCACTATACCATGTGTTTACTGTAGTCTCAGCAACTCACATGTGCATAGCAAAAGAAACACCACAAATTCAGCTTAAAAAATAACGATGAAAAGTGTATCTGACTTATAAAGTGTATTCTCGTGCACCATATCGAATGCGCACTGTAGTCTGTACCACACACATATATGTATTGTAATCAAGTAAATGACTGTTTTTTTTGTTGTTGCAGTTAGGTCAAGATACGACATCACGACGACGCGACGCGCGAAAATGGCCAAAATGGAGGTCGACGATGTGGTCGACTTGAGTCTGAGTTCTGGCCGTGATCCGGCGCTAACCATAACACCGGCTCCGGCAACGGCAACGACGCCGGCGCTCAGCAGCCGCGATCTGCGCGCCTTAACAGCCAACAATACGGGTCTGACCATAACGCCAGCTCCGGGACCCACAACGGCAGCAGGAGCCGCTGCCGCCGCCACGGGCAACAGCAGCGACAGCAGCAACGCCGCCAACAACAACACAAACAACAGCAACAACAACAACAACAGCAGCAGCAACAACAGCGATGTCGCGTTAACGGGCGGCGGCAATGGCAGCGGGAGCGGGAGCGGGAGCAGCGCCCAGGATGAGAATAAAGTACAACGCCGCGTGCTGCGGCCACGCACCGAACCTAAATCGTATGCGGAGGCGCCGGATATTGTGCTGCTCCCGGCTCGGACAAATGGCAGGCAGCAGAACGGCAACATCGATTCGGAGACGGACGATGAGGAGATGCCGCCGTATGTGCCCATCAAGGAGCTGACGCACGCCGAGCTCAAGGAGCGTGAGAAGAGTTTGCGCAAACTGCGTCAGGATTTGCGCAATGAGGAGACGAAACTGATGCTTCTCAAGAAACTGAAGCAGTCGCAGCAGGTCATGAAGGAGAATCTGGTCGTTACGCCCACCAGTGTCTCGCCCAACAATCCGCTGGCGGCGATACCCAGCGCCCTTACAGCCAAGGGTTCGCTCAGTGTAACGCCCACGTCGGCCTTGCCCATGCCCGCCCACAGCAAGGGGCGGAGCAGTTTGGGCGGCGGTGCGGCTGCCGTTAGCATAAGGTGAGTGGGGGGCATATCGATAGTATCGATAGGTTGGACAATCGTATGTGATATGTATAAAATGAGAAGCGTATGAAGATATATATAAAGTCATATATATATTCTTGATTCAGTTTGTCTAAATGCATCGATCTCAGTTTGAGAAAAGAAGCAGCTGTTTTTCGATAAAAATCGATAAATATTGATATCTAGTTAACCCTATTTGACATATGCGCAAAGCTTATCGTACATGTGCATATTTTTGACTCATTTTCCTGAAGTCGATGTCAAATTTTTCAAATGATGTACTCAGTTTTTATAAAATCGAAAAAAATCGATAAATATCGATATTCAGCTAGCTCTTTGTGACATATGCATCAGTTATCGATGTCAAAATTTAAAAATCGATGTCAAAATTAGTTAAATCGATGTGAAATTTAACAAATTATTGACAATGAATATCGATTACCAGCTAAAACCGATAAATATCGATTAGCAGCCAACCCTTTTTGACATATACATAGGTTATCGAACAGCTTGTTCGAACCCTTTTCCTATAATCGATATCGAAGTTGGCTATATTTGTTAAAAAATCGATAAATATCGATTAACAGCTAACCCTGAAACACTGGAATACTTGATAACAGTACCTTTCCTCTTGCTCTTCGCAGCGCCAGCAACAGCCGCAACATGAGCTCGTCGGCGGCGACGGCAGCCGCTGTGGCCGCGGCCGCAGCAGCGCTCTCCGGCTCCGGAACGCAGCGCGGCAGCAGCGGCATCATCTCCGGCAGCGGCAGCAGCAGCAACAATACGATACTCCCGCCACCTAGATCCTCGCTGGCCGCGGGCACGACGCTGGCCGCGGGGACAACAATAACGCCTGCCACGAACAGTTCGCATCGGTCGAGCGTGCTGCCGCCGCGCACAAATCTGCCGAATCTCACGATAACGCCCTCGGTGACCATAACGCCAACGTCGGCGCCGCCATCCAGCCTGAAAGCACGCAATGTGAGTTATTGTAATGTCATCGTTGCCGTAAGCGCCGAGTTTTTCCAACAATTATCTATAATCACAAATGATATACCATGCACCGAACTCTGCACTCAACACTCGAAAACCCAAAAACAAAGAAAACAAACAAAAAACCAATGCAAGACACAAATATTTTATAATTTTGTTACTCGATTGGATTTGTGTTTGATGTTTCATATGCACAAAATACTCATGAGTTTTACTGGCGCGAGTAACTGTTAACTGTCAAAAGAAAAGATTATATACGACATTATTTCCGAAGAAGATTGTTCCTTTGAAAGCTATAAGATACAAAAGTATCCGGGTTTTAAAGATTTTAACCCAAATGTTCCATTCAAAATAGGACTCGTCTTTTTAACCTAAAAAATAGCTTGGAAAACCTAAATTTTTGACCGACCGATACCAAAATAACTCATTCCTATCTGTATTATCCGGTAGTAATAGGTTTTTACCCAAAATTTTGATACGTAACGGGAACTTGACTCAATCAATCCTGATTCGCGAAACTGTTTTAACTGTACTACCTGCGGCAACAAGCATTTTAGAACACTTATACGCCAGTTTCTAATGACAATCCAGTGTTGTAAAGCACACAATGAAATAATAATTGAGCCAAAGACAAGAGTTTCAGCTTAGAAAGTATTCCATTCTATAGTTTCATGATTTCTCAAGGTCTTCTCAATACTCAAACCTGCCACAAACAATAAGTTTCGCTCGGAAGAGAAGTTCAATCTTTTTTTTGGCGCAAAATTACTTCAAGAGTGTCAAAAGGCGCTCGATCTCTAGTCTATTAGCTAAACAACCTAGTAGAGTCAGATTAACGGTAAAAGTCCAAGTAACACTCATGATTAACCAAAATTATTGCACAAAACTCACGCTTACCAACACTAAACACTTAACACTAAACTAACAGCATTTGAATTATCGAACTTTAGAGTTTACGTTTATTTACATATTTTTTTTATCGAATCGAACTATCGAATTGCAGTTCGATAATTCAGCTAACAACGTTTTGCAACACTAAACACAACTGTCAAAGCGCTGTTGCGTAGCCTGCTCGCTTGTATTTAAAAAGAAAACACACACACACACAAAGAACAAAATTCAATAAAATTAATAATAACTATTTAAATTCGAGTAGGCTGCGCCGTGTGTGGCCCATTGTCAGCTATATTTTTACCTTTTACATAGCCCAAAATTTAGTTGAATCCAAAGCGCAAACGCTTTTGTACCTTGTTAAGAGAAAAGAAAAAGAAAAAGAAAAAAAAGAGAGAGATAGAGAGAGAAATTATTTTTGTCACAGCAACGCAACTCTAATTATTGTTCCACATTCTTATGCTAAATAAACAACAAAAAAAATAAAAACCAATTGCCAAACATGCAGCCTAATATTTCGGATAATTCGAAGGTACCTGGGACCATTAGCAATTCCGTATCCATAACGCCGGCGCCACCGCTTCAACAAACGCATCAGAGTCAACTAAACGATTTAAAGGTAAGAGTTTCGGTAATTGGAATGCCCCAAAGATTATTTAACTACAATTTTATTCGCTGCCTTTTTTCAGAATGAACGCGGCGCAACTCGCGAGGAGACACAGACGCCCGCCCAGCGTCAGGCCGCCGCCAAAATGGCACTGCGCAAGCAGCTGGAAAAGACTTTGCTACAGGTAAGCGATAATCCCAATTATACTGGGTACAGGTATCATGGAGATGTGCAAATGCTTGTCAGAGGAATGCATATACCAGCCCGTAGATCGAGTAGCTTTAGAAGGCGTCATTCTCAGGGACTAGTAAAAGTGAGAACATTTTGAATAAGAGCCTTTGTATAACTCAGTTAACTCAACACTTTTGTACAACATCGATAAATATCGATTTCTAGCCACGTTTCTGAAAACAATTAAGTTCTTCAGTCGTTTAGATTCGAGTAGATATAGAAGGCATTCAACTCAGGAAATAGTAAAAGTGAGAACATTTTGAATAGGAGCATTTGTATAACTCAGTTTACTCAACATCGATAAATATCGATTTCTAGCCACGTTTCTGAAAACAATCAAGTTCCTCAGTCGTTTAGATTCGACTAGATATAGAAGGCATTCAACTATGGGAATAATAAGTTAGAAAATGTTTGAATTTAAGCCTAAGTGTACCATACGAATCATTTATGTTGATTTTCATACTTTTGGTAATTGAGTTTTTTACAAAAATCGATATATATCGATCCACTTTTTTGGAAATCAAGTTCTTCAGTGCTTTATATCGAGTAGATATAGTAGGCAACATTCTCAGGGAATAGTAAAAGTTACTTCAAACTATCGTTACCTCAGTTTTGTACCAAATCGATATATATCGATTTCTAGCCTCGTTTTTTGGAACAGTCGTTTAGGTCGCGTAGCTATAGAAGGCATCAATCAGAGGCTAGTTAAAATCAGAACATTTTTAAATATGAGTCTTTATAAACTATACGAGTCTAAGCTTTTCTTAATTCCAGCTATCGATAACTCCAAATTGTTCAAAAATCGATATAAATCGATTCCTTGCCACTTTTTTTTGAAAATCAATTTCTTCAGTCCTTTATATCGAGTAGATATAGTAGGTAACATTCTCAGGGCTAGTAAAAGTTACTTCAAACTATCGTTAACTTAGTTTTGTACTAAATCGATATATATCGATTTCTAGCCAGGTGTTTGGTAACTATACCAATGATTTATATCGATCTAGTTTCTGGTTGAAGAGCATTTAAGGGTTGAGCATACCAAGTAATCATATATTTAGTAGCATATCCAGATCAGGAATATATATCTTCTCATCGGACTCCACAATTTATAGTTGCTAATGTTTGAATTCCTAGCTGTTGAGCTCCTTTATGCGCTGTTTTCGCTTGAAACTTTTATTAATTCTCTATCTACATCTTTCATAGATACCGCCACCAAAGCCGCCACCACCAGAAATGCACTTTATACCGAATCCGAGCAACACGGACTTTGTGTATCTGCTTGGTCTGGAGACAGTCGTTGATTATTTGACAGTCAATAAGAAAGCGAACGCCGTGGCAGCGCCCTTCCGCTGTGCCCAGTGCAAGATCGACTTTACGCCCGTCTGGAAGTGGGAGAAACAAAGTGAGCACACAAATAGCTAACATTTCCAGTGTATAGACAAGTAACATATTTACCCAATTCCTGTCAATGTAGCCAATAAGGAGGCCAAGGTCATATGTGAGCAGTGCGTGACATCAAATGTGAAGAAGGCTCTGAAGGCGGAGCACACGAATCGACTGAAGCAGGCGTTTGTCAAGGCGCTGCAGCAGGAGCAGGAGATCGAACAGCGTCTGGCCAGCCAGAGCAGTCCCTCGCCCGTCGAGGCGCATGCCGCCTCGAACAATGCCAGCAGCGTTGCACTATCCGCCGTCAATAGCGTCTCCTCCGCTCATCAGCATCAGCATCAGCATCAACATCAGCATCAGCAGGCGCTGCAGCGCGAACGGGAACGGGAACAGCGCGAACAGCTGCAGGCGTCGCATGCCTCGGCGGCTGCTGCTTTGGTCAATTTGCCGCCATCGGTAACTGTTATACCAACCAAATGCCAGACACCGACACCAGCGCCACGCCCGACGCCACCACCGCCAGCCACACAAAGCCAGCCCACCCCGCCGCCGCCGCTGCCGACGTCGAGCACACCACGTTCCTCGCGTGCCGCTGCCACAGCGGCAGCAGCAGCCATTGCGGCACAGCAGGCGGGCATACTCAGTCCGGGACCAGCGGCAGCGCATCACCACGAGGCCGCCAGCTCGGCGACTGGGCGCTCCTCGCGCGTCGAACGCGATCATCACCACCATCAACAGCAGCAGCAGCAACAACAACAGCAGCAACAGCAGCAGCACCAACAACACCAACAGCAGCAGCAGCAGCAGCAGCGGGAACAGCAGCGCGAACAGCAGCAACAGGCGCAGCAGCAGGCCCAGAGCTATGACAAGTATTCGGCGGCAACGCTGGCAGCGGCAGCGCATCTCAGTGCGCTGGGCGGCATGGGCGGACTGAATATCAACAATCTGGCCAGTTTGGGTAATCTCAATCAGCTGGGCAATCTGGCGGCACTCGGCGGACTGGGCAACTTTGGCGGCGCCTCGACGGCAGCCAACAATCCGGCGGCTGCCCTGGGCAATGCCTCGCCAGCCGCGGCCATGCAGGCCTTTCAGCAGCAGCTCTTCAGAGGTTTGTCCCATTATTAAATTCCGTTAACTCCATATATTTAATATGTTTAATTTGCTTGCAGCACTCGGCCAGGGCCTGGGCGGCAATCCGCAGCACATGATGCAATTCGCGCCACTTCTCTACACCTACCAAATGGCCATGGCGCAGGCGGCCCAAGTGGCAGGTGAGTCAGGATCAGGATCAGTTAGGATATCTGGATTAGCTGAACAATTAGCAGTTTAACAGAAGCTGATAACAGCTGTTAAAGATGACAGTTGACAGGCATACAAATGGACAACCATCCGGATTAGCTAGACCATTAGCAGCTTAACAGAAGCTGATAACAGCTGTTAAAGATAGCAGTTAACAGGCATACAAATGGACAACCATCCGGATTAGATGAAAAATGATCAGTTTAAAGCTAGTCTTAACATTCTCTTAACAGAAACTGGTAACAGCTGTAAAAGACGGCAGTTAGCAGGCATTCGACGGGGATTAGCTAAATAATTTGCAGTGTAACAGAAGGTGATAGCAGCTAAACTAAACTTTACATTGAGCTGTTAATCGAAGCTGTTAAATGCGGCAGTAACAGGCATACAAATTTGCAAGTTTCAGGATAAACAATTTGCAGTTTAAAGCTAGTTTTAACATTGTGTTAACAGTGGCTGATAACAGCGGTTAAATCCGGTAGTTAACAGACATGTGTATATACGGACAACTTCAGAGGCCCGCACGTGAGAGTCGAACAACTTTTATATAAAGAAAAACTAATCCAAATTGAGTATTTTTTTCAGTTTATAGTATTTTGTTAAGACTAAAGCTAGAAAAGCTATTAGAATGCATTTAATATATTTACTCAGTCTAGTTTAGGTTAGCTGTATGTTCAGATAAGATATTTGTGATAACATTTGAATCTGTCATATCTTGCCTACACAGCTTTCAACAACAACAACAAGAAGAGCAGCTCAGCGTCCAGCTCATCGAAGAACTCGAACAATGCGACCAGCTTGGCGGACATACAGCGGGCGGCGGAGCTACAGCGTCAATATCTGCTGGAGATGATACCGCCACAGCAGCCGAGTGGACCCAGCGGTAGTCGCCAGAACAATTGGAAGGCCTAAACAGGAGGCTCTATACATGAACAGCAACAGCAACAACAACAACAACAACAATTGCAACAATTGCAACAACTATAACTTACTAACTTTATCATTTTTCTTGATTAGGTAATTTTATAATTTATGCAAGCAAACATAATGTACACGTAAATTGATTGATTCTATTTGTAAACAATAATTATTACATAATTAATTATACATAATTATACACAAAGAATGTAACAAAAACGCGTCGGCAACGTTCATTGTTAGTAGCTTCTTTTTTCTGTTAATACTTGTCGTGTTTCTCATTTTCAAACAACAACAAACAATTAATTAACTACAATTAACAATAGCAATTCACAAAAACAAAAAAAAAATGAAGTTAAACATAAACGAATGAACATTTTTAAGCTCCTATAGTAATTGCATATATACATAACATATATGAATAATTCATGATTGTAGTCTGTAAGAAAGATCGCCCCGTTTTTGAAGGGCCAGCCGAACGCCTACACCCCCTCCATCCCCCCATCCACCCAGCCCCCAGCCCCAGCTGTGAAACTCAGTTCTTTGGGGTTGTACAAGTTTAGTTTGTAGCTTTTCGTGGTCGATAACACATTTAAATATATATATATATATATACAAATATTTTGTAATCAATTTTAACATAACGCATTAGCTTTAGTTGTATACAAATTTTTAGGGCTCTAATAAATTGCAGGCAACAATTGCACAATACATTTACTTTGCCGCAACATAAAACATTTCATAAAATAATATACATAGACTCAATTTATGATGTTACAAATAGCAAGTCACCCCCCCCCCCCCCCCCCCCCCCCCCTCCACACCCACCCTTCCACACCATTCAACACGATAGTACTGTTATTTAGTTGATTTTAACTCGTTAAAACAGAACCACATACATTATGCATCGAAAGCTCAAAACCTATAACATTTGTACATAAAAGAATATCCATAATTATATATATATTTAACATGCCAGAAATACCAAGACAAGACCCAAGTTTCACAAATTTTCATGCAAAAAAATGCCTTTCGAATAACTTCAAAGATTGGAAAAATTGTATTGAAGGAAGAACAAGCTAAAAGTATGAAGCACGTAATATTGACTGAAAATTAGCGTATTTTGTAGTATCTCGAGCAAATGCATTGATATATAATTGATATAGAATTCGAAATTAGTCACATTTTCGGCAGATATATAGGCTTAATATTATAAACATTATGTGGAACGGTAACGGGAAACGGGAACAGGAACAGGAACAGGATGAAGAGATTATATTCAGGCAAATCATTCGGAACACACAAGCCAAAAATTCATTTTGGGCATGCGAAATCAAATTGTGATCAAAATAAAAAAAAAAAAACGTAAACATGAAAAGTGAAATCCATAATTATTTTTAGCTAACTAAGTTTCAAATGCATTGTAATTCGAATTCAAATTAATAACAGCCGATAACGATATACAAAAAAAAAAAAACAAAAACAAAAAAAAACAGCAGCAGCATTCGTTTCAGTGTGTATGTGTTTGAAAAATCTATGCTAAATATAAACGAAAAAAAAAAAAAAAGTTTAAGAATATGCGCATAAACCGTTTTTAAACCAATCAACTGTATTTCATTTCAAACTCGATAGCTGTTATCGAGCGCGTGCGATATACAAATTAATCGCTTGCGTGCATTTATCGTAAAAACTAACGCGCCGCCACATTGAACACGCTACCATCACTAATAAAGAGCGCAATCGAGTCGTTAAGCAAGGTCCCCATCTGCGGGTTAATTTAGCCAAACTAGTTAGCTTTCGGGTCGAATATGATAAGCTTTCTGTTCATTGTGAATCGCGCGTTCAGCGGCACCAGCAGCACATTAATGTCGCAAGCAGGTTCTGGCCCACGTCCACTTGTGCTCTGCGGCCCCTCCGGTTCCGGCAAGAGCACATTGCTAAAGCGTCTATTTGCGGAATTTCCGGACAAATTTGGCTTCAGCGTGTCGCACACAACGCGCCATCCACGCGAAGGCGAACAGCATGGCGTACATTATTATTTTGTGAGTCGATCGGACATGGAACAGGCCATTGCCAATGATGAGTTCATTGAAACGGCCGAATTTACGGGCAACATGTACGGCACCAGCAAACAGGCTGTGCGCGACATACAGAGCCAGGGACGTGTGTGCATACTGGACATCGAACAGAAGGGCGTGGAGCAGATCAAGAAAACCGATCTCAATCCCATACTGATCTTCAACAATCCACCGACCATCGCCGAACTGGAGCGTCGTCTGCTTAAACGCAACAGCGAAACGCCAGAGACGCTGCAGAAACGCCTCAAGGCGGCCGAATTGGAGATTGCCTATGGCCTGACGCCCGGTAACTTTCACAAGATCATCAACAATGTGGACATCGATGTAGCCTACATGGAGTTCCGTGACTTTGTTGTCGAGCAGCTCAAACAGCAGCAGGCATCGGGCGTACACTTTAATTAGCTGCAGCTGCAGAGCTGCCACGGCTGCTACTCGGAGGTATTTGGATGCCGCCTGAAAACATTGACTAATGGCATTTATACTTATTTGTTCGATTTTATTTATTATATATACATATATATGTCCTCGCACTGCTACGTTGTGGAATCGTTGTCGTCGTCGTCGTCGTCGTTGTTGTTGTTGTTGTTTAACTATAAGCAGAAAATGTGCTGCGGTGCGTGAACAATAAAGCAAACAGTTCAGACTTTTTGCAATTACAATTTATGTATTTAGTCGAAGAAAAGGTCAAAGAAGTTATCAATCAATTGACTGTGCCTCGACATCGGCGCACGCAATCTTGTAATAATGCTGTTCCCGTTCCCGTCTGATCTTAACTGAAAACAACACGCACGCCCAGCCGCCAGTCCTGCTCCGAACCTTTGTTTTGTGGCAATTGGGCATTACGTTTGATATGGATTGGTTTTATAATCGTGATGCAGATGGACGCGCGCTTGGTAGCTTGTGTTACCCGTTTGCATTCCATTGACACGATGCACCACACGGGCGGAACCATCCAGCTTGGTACGGCTATCCGGACTGCTCCACAAGCCCGCAATCGCCTCCAGTGCCAGCTCCGTTTCGTCATCCTTGTCGTCGTGCTCGGCGGACAGCGTCAGATCGATTTGGCGACGTTCTCGCAGAGCAGCTGGCGCGGCCGTAGCACAGCCTATGGCCACGATTAGCATCAGCAGCAGACAGATGTTTAGCGCTCGCATGTTGAGAATATACTGACGACATTGAGCGATTGACACGAAACGTTCGACTCGGCTTATCGCAACGCGACTTCAATACAAACACAAGCTTAGTTTGGGCTTTTTGTTTTTATTGAACAGAATTCAAGCGTGTGAGACGAATGGAAAACAAACTAGTTGATTAGACTTTGGGCTCAAGGATTTGCGCTGGCGGCCAATCCCATTGCCTGGCTGGTGCCGGCTGCACCAGTTTCTCCCACGGCTTCCAGCCGAGCATTTTGCGCGCCAGGGTCAATTCGTTTTCGGCCTGCACGATCAGCTCCTCGACTTGGCCGGAGCCAACGGCCTGCTCCAGTGCACAAATATCCTTGTTCTGCAGCAAGCCAAAAGAAAAGTTTAACGGAATTATATCTGCTAACAGCCTGCGACTGGAGAACCTACCTGAGCCACGGCATCGGCGCGCTCCTTGACCAGCTGCTCGGTATATTTGCGATAGCTGGACTCCTGCGGCATTTTGGCAACGGCGCGCAGAATCTTGCCGTAGAGTGCGCTCAGTGTGTGGTGTGGATTGGTGGCCACGGCCAGACCGGTTAAGCCGGTGGACTGTAAGGATGCAAGCATTAGAGCAATTTTTAACAAATTCTTGGCCCGGACAGCCGATGACATAACAATAACAAGTGCGCGGCAGGCACTTGATGTAATTGCTAGATGGATGCCAACTGGTTTGACTAGTTGGGCACTTACCGCTTTTAATATTTTGGCCATATTACTAACGAAAATTGTGCTATAAGCGTGTTAAATTCGGCTAAAATCAACGGCAAAATATGGCCCAAAATCAACAGCCAGGGCTGAACAACAAATTCATTCAGCTAGACAGAGCTGTTATATTGTCATCAAAATAGCTGAGATCGCACTTTTGCAAACACAAGTTATCGATTGGCAGTTCGATAAGTATTGGCGCGCATTGCATAAATTCAAACGCCGCTCAACTTGATGACTTTCAATTTATTTATCACAATATAAAAATGAGAAAAGTGCTTTCGTAAAAATTGTGAGTATTTGCCTAAACATATAATTTCTAAAAGTTCTAATCGTAAATTGTGCGGTTACGTTGTCGTTGCGGGAGCTCGGTCTGCCACAGCAAAGGCTGATATTAAAACATTCACAACTGTTACAATAAATATGCCAATGACTGTGTAATTATTAATTTTATTGGCACGACAGATTTCCTGTTCGTTCCTGATATTGAACCTGCCGTTCCATATAAGTCCAACACCGACGGCTATCTGTAAGTTAAGCAAGGAGACGCACCCTCATAAATAAGTGCACTGCAAATTTGGCAATATGCAAATGAGTGGCACCTACCTGGAATATGATGCTCACCGATATGAACAATAGGCTGGGATAAAAATACGGATGCTGATTACTGGTTTCCAGCACATAACGCAACTGATTTGCATTGGCCGACAGCAGGGCCAGATCCATCATGCCCTGAGCGAGCGTCTTCTTATGCTGATAGGCATTCACATCCGGTATGGGCGTCTCCACGCCATTGATGTTGACAAAGCCGGTGCCATCATAGCCCGGATACCCGACGCTGTGACGACGTCCGCCATTCGGCATGGGCTTTGTGGCTCCACCATTACCAGCTCCATCTCCATTGCCTAGCAGGCCATCATCCACGCCGGTATTGATGCCATTCGCATATGGTCGTTCATCATTTTCATCATCATCATCATCGATTTCGGGCACTGCAATTGAAATATGAGTTGAGATAGTTACGGAGCAGGTGAGTTTCAGGTTCTTACACAATTGTTTGTTACAGGCACAGGTGAAAATGTTTATAGACGAATCAGTTTGGTTAGAGAACATTTAATTAAAGCGCACACACAGATTATGATTAATATTGAGTTAAATGAATGTACAAAATGTTTACCCACCTGCTCGAGGTATGCGCACCTTACGTCCATCGATGTCATCCACGGCCTCAATGTGATTAACCTTTTGATGCCAACAAAAATGAAAATGACCTTCATTAGATCAAGTACTGCAAGTGTGCTTTTCTCTAACAAAGCTAATCAAATGCAAACATATTTATTATGCACCACAGCTTCCGTCATGTTTGCTGATAAATTCATTTACATTAATAATCTTTTATTATTGTTATGTATATGTAGTGCAAAAGCTGAACATAAAAATCCCAAGGCACGTTTTCAACTTAGATCCGTGACTAATCGGGTCTGTTGAATACTTTCCCAGAGTAGAATGATTAAGGAAACAATTGCAATTATCAACTAGTGTATATAATAAAGAAAGAGATTGACGTTTCAGTAGCCTATTCGTAAAGTAAACAAATTTTTACGTGTTTTTCCCGCGCAACGTTTGTTTTGCTAATTTGAACGTTATTTTTTTTATTTGTTTATACCCTTTAAAAATGGGTAAAAAGGGTATATTGTTTTGTGCAAGTGTATGTAGAAGGAAGCATCTCCGACATATATATTCCTGATCAGCATCAATAGCCGAGTCGATCTAGCCATGTCTGTCTGTCTGTCCGTCCGTCTATCCGTCCGTCTGTCTGTCCGTCCGTCCGTCTGTATGAACGCAAGGATATCAGAACCCATAAGAGCTAGACACTTTAGCTGTAGGTCCTCCTAGTGCGCGCGCAGATCGAGTTTGTATCCGATAATCGATAACTTACTCCGTTTCCAAGCTATCGATGAAAATCGATATCGAAATACTGTTTTTTGAGCAACTTGTGTGAATATTAAGAGCTAGAGTCACCAAACTTGATATGTTACTTCTAGAATATTATATATATATAAAGTATCTTTCATTTTATGCCTATCGCCACCTCCCCGCTAACACCGCAAAGCTATAAATCAAGTTAATAACGCAACTTATAAAGCCCACCAATTTGGTGTTGGAATAAGAGTGTTCAGGGTATTCCCTAGTCGGGCGCTCCCGACGAGAACCTCTTAGTTTGTTTTGCTCGCATGTAGATTTATGATCGCAAAAACTTACTTGATTTTTCGCTGGAGTTTTGTCCGTGGACACCTTGTCCATGTCGAGCGTAATATGCTGTGAGTTGCTCATTTTACAATTTTACAATTAATCAACGCGTTTAATTGAGTCTGAAATGAATTTTAATGCGTTGCCAGGGCAAAATAAAGAATAAAAAAATGCTTTTTCTTTGTTTGCGCTTGATCCGTTATGCTGTCGTGTATCTATCAGAATTTATTTGATAATATCTCTTCAAACGAAAATTCGTGCGCGAAACTCAACCGCCTGGCACGCTATTGGCCGAACAACTGGCCCCAACTAACGGACCCAGACCCAGACGCAGATCTCAAACCAAGATGAAATCGCGCTGCCTAACTCTCTCGCTCTCTCTCACTCTCTTTCTCTTGTATGTTGTTGCTTTTGAATGTCCAGTTAAATAACAGCCTGAAACACACTCAAAGAAAAAAGCTCTCTCGCTCTCTCTCTCCCTCTCTAATTTAAAGAGTCGGCGGCGCACATTAACACGCTAATTGCATGTCGCCAAAGAAATGCTAACATACATGTATATGTATATGTAATTGCTTTCGCAGAATAAATGTGTGTATAATGCACGCAGTTTGCGTGTTATGGCGTTGCAGCTCTATGTGAAAATATAAAATTCACGGGAATGGGAAATTTGGGTATGTCAATGAGTTAGTCATCCGTTGGGGACCTACAGTCAGTGTCGTTGAGGATGCCAAAACAGATTGCCAAGTTCAACGTCACAATGCCAATGAAAGCCAAAACGAAAATAAGCACACACTTCGTGTTCTTTTGGTACGCAAAACCGGTCTGGAAATCGTATGTATGAAAATGTAAATGTGTTTGCCGGATTTAATGCTGAAGAAAGCTAAATAATGCATATATATGTGATAATATGCAAATGCAGACGATTTATTAAATTAATCTAACTATTGATTTAATTTTAATTTTATTTAAATATATGGTCAAGTAAGCATAACGGATGCTTAGATTCCACTTAATCGATAGCTACAATCAACTATCGCTGTCCTATTAATATCGATATGCAGCGAATTACAATGTTGCGCAGTATCGTTAACACGTTTTGATTAGTTTGCCATCGCTAGCAATTGAATCACTAGCTAAGTGACGCGATCGCACAAATATAAGCTGGTATTTCACACAAAATGTGCCATTCGCAGTCCAGAAGTTGCGTGGTAATAAGTAATAAAAGAAAATGGCAGTAGCTAACAAAAACCAACAAGGAGCCTTGGTAGCAGCTAACGATAATAATGAAAACCAACAAACTATACGCGAGGTGCAACAGTCTTTTGCTGCATCCCTTGGATATTTCAATGAAACTATTTGGGACCTGTGAGTAGTGCGCCTTAGTTATTTATTTTAATGCATATCAATGTCTGTTAATCATGAAATGTATGTAATTAAAGCTTATCGCACGAGCAAGCCGATATTTTGAAGAAAAAAATCAAGAACATAATACCCGATCCTAAAATAGCAACGAATCTGGCAGATGATGCTAAAAAGAAATTGGAAAAACAATGTCGGGCAAATGAACATATGCGGGAGACATTGTTCAATAGCATTTGGGAGCAGCGTAAGTAAATATTGTAAAGTCATAGGCTCTAGATCAATTGATTCAATCTATGTGATTCATTCAGGTAAATACACCAATCGCCAATCGCTTACATCGATCTTCTATGTGATGGTTGCGACCGATACAACCGATCTGAAATTTGCAGAGTACTCCAAATGTTGGTCCTGCCATCCAGTGTTCCGGGCACGTCGTTGCGTTTGTAAGTTTCCCCTCTAAATAGATCTATGTGTTTTGGTAAAGTCTCTGCTTGCAGCTGACCGCAATGGATACAACAGCCTCGATTGCTGCATGATCTTCGTGGATGAGAAGGGTCGTGTGTATCAGAACTGGAAGGCGTATTTGTCCAACAATGAGTTGCCGGCGGGCATTATGGTTGCACCAAGCCGAGGCGTTTACACTCTGGATGGAAACATTGTGAACCTGGAAACATGCAGTACGCCGGCAGCGTCAGCAAAGCGCAAAGTTCTTGGCGTACTCGATGTGACCACGGCAATTGGTGGATTGGGAGCGGCTTGTGTGCCAATTGCGGCGGTCCTAACGCTGCCTGTCGCCGCGCCCGTTATGGCTGTGGCTGGTGCCGTCGGGCTGGGCTGTGCCGGCTATGCAACGGCTCGCTCTGGCGCACAGCTGGCCGATCGCAGCATTCACAATCAGTCAATCAGTGTAACAGATCGCACGGCGCGCAATCATTGGCTGGGCGTGATTGCCGGCGCTGTCGGACTTGGTGCAGCAGGAGCTACAAGTGCCATGACAGTGGCCACAAGCGCTGGTCGGGAAGTGGGCGCCGTAAGTGTAGACCAAAGGCATAGCCCAAAACTAGACTAATTCAGATTTACTTAACAGATTACCCAGCTGACTGTCAATGGCATGAACATCACCACCATTATGGTATCTGGCACGGGTGTGGTTAACGGCGTTGTTGAATTGTTTTTGGTAATATCTATTATTGTTTAAATAAGCTGCCCGGTTACATAAAAGACTCTTGCAGAAATACCAGGATGGTGACGATATTTCTGCCATGGATGCACTGCAGCTCTCCGCCTCGCTGGTGCTGTTCACCCACAGCGTCTACAATTTTAAACTGGCATCGACCATTATCAGCGAGACTACCAATAGCAAAATAGGCACTTATCGCGAGACTCTGAGCAATCGACAACGGTAAACTATCTAAACTAGTGCTTATCTAGCCTTCTATAAATTTGCCATGTCCGTCTGTGTGCCATAGGAAATAAGTAATATAAATGTACTTTAGATGGGATTCACGTCTGCAAGGGTATTTTATTTTCGGCCAGCCGAAAAGAAACTTTTCGTTCTTGTTTTACGACTTGTTATTGCATGTTTTTTGCAGACGCATGTTCGACAAGATATCCAAGGAGACGATACGCACTAGGGGTGCCACCAGAGGCAAGCTGGATATCATACGCAATGTGAATGAAATGCCTTCACGGCAGGAGTTCAATGATCTTTACAAGATCAACAGGCAATTGAATGAGAAAGGCATACGTGCCACCTTTGACTCAAATGGAAATGGCATAGTGTTGAACGATCAGGTCAAAACTAGCGGAGCCGAGTTGCGTGCCAGCTTGCAGCACAAAGTGGGTCCCGATGTGCTTGGTCAGGTGACGCAGCCAATACCGGAGAGCTATAATGTGGGCGGCAACAATGGCAAACGGTTTACGGCACCAGCTCGGCTACTGTCACCGAACCCCACTTTGGTGGATCAGACGGATATGACGAACAGAAACTATGCTGAAGGCGTCAATGTGCTAAGGCTCAGCAGCCTTATGATTAACGGTGTATCATTGGTGCTCTCCAAATTTGGTGCATCCATTTTTGAGCATATCGTCAATGCTGAGAGTTTCGAAACGACGCTGCTCTCCTTGGCTGACAACTTGCCAGAGGATGTGATGCGTTTCGCACTGAATATGACAGAAATATTCATGGACAATCTTTGGGAGGAGCTACATGAGCAGCTGCAGTTCTATCTTAGCTCAGAATCGGTGCTATATAGAATTGGTACACATATTTTGGATAAATATTCGGGGCTTAGCGTAATGCAGCTATCGCATATGTTTTCCGACATATTGATAGCTGTCAAGGAATACTATTTGTCACTAAACCCGAATCGTTTTAGGGGAATGCTAACAAAATGCAAAGAATGCGGTGGCTACTATAAAATATGTGATTTATAAATTGGATATATGTGCTTTACAAATTGGAATTTAAGAAACGCGTCACAAAGTGCACAAACAACAATCATACTCAAAATATCAATTTTCTATTTTTCTTATTGATAATCTGTTTGTTAACAATAAAACATCAAAGCAAACAATTTCTGAACGCTCGACAAAAATCATCATCACAACGAACAACGATTAGATAAGTAAAAGGATGTCAATCACATCAATCGGAGTACGCCACATCATAATCCAAAGGGATCGAGTAAAACCGAGTTACCTTACCTTTTAATTTACCCGACCAAGTGAGGCGCATTATCAGTGAGACGAGCAATAATAGGATAGCTAGGCGATAAGTGCGAGATATTCCCAGCAACCAATGGCGATTCACGCTCCAAAGTGCTCATCTAACTCTGCGAGATCAGCAGCCGCAGCAAGATTAAATGAGGAAAGCGAGATTTCCAACTGTAACTCAAACGGAAAGGGCACAGAGTTGCGCATAACCTGGATGCTAAAGTACTCGCAGCCAATACAGGCTCGGCCTATCCCGGCTCGGCCTATTCCAGCTCGGCTGATGGCATCGACGCGCGCATTGGTGGATCAGGTGAGTGCGACAAGTCTGATAAAGTTCAACAGCAGGTGAGTTATGATAAGATAAGAAGTAATTGATGGGTGGAGGCTGTGATGAATTTCATGAGAACAATCTTGAATCGCGCTGCTTTAGGGAAATTTAACAATATTTTAAAGGAATTTGTCTGCTTTTTAAATGGGCGCTTTAGAGACGAGGCACAAAGTAGAAAACATAAACAACACAAGATAAATTTGAAATAAATATTGAATTTATCAATTTCGTATATATTTGTCGTACATAAACTAATCGTATTTAAATAAAACTTAAAAGCAAAATACATGAGCGCCAAGCTGAAACACACACAAAAACACATCAATTAGTGGCAATTAATGAATTACTTCTTACGATATTCTCGAACGATCGGACCGATCTAGCTCATTAACTATAACTATAGGAACAAATCAGCGAAATAATTGAATTGAATTTTGTTTGTTTGTCTCAATTTAAATTGGAAAATTGTTTATACTTGCTTTTCTTTTATTATTTCACGAAACACAGACAAAGATCCAAAATATATGTATATATATATATATATATATGTGTGTATATATATATAGGTATGTATATGTTTGCATGTTTTTGTATGAGTTCTCTTTTGTAGCTTGGGTTGGTTTTCTTCTCTTGAGATGCATTGAGAGCATCCCGTCGTATGCCTGATCTTAGTTCGGTGTATGGGTGTGCGTGTGTGTGTACGTGTGTGTGTGTGTGGGTGTGCATGTTGTGTGCGTTGGCGTCGTTTCGGTTAGCTATATTTTAGACACGCGACAATTGCTGCAGCAAATTGCACGGCCAGAATGCCTCGATGCGCTCCTTGAGCAACTGTATCGGATACAATATCCAGGTAAGTACGGTCTGTGCCAGCAGGCCCATGGGCTCCGGATATTGATGCGTGAGCAGGGCCAGTAGGGCGGTGAACGAGCACAGGCCCGCCGTGAAGAGTATAAAGAAGGGCAACTCCTTTTTCGGATAGACGGAGACCTCATGAAAGGCCGGCAGAAGTTCACGATCGGCGCACTCGGTGCACGTCGGATATGGATAGAAGAGATGTCCGCGCTCTAACGGATATGGCAGCATACGGAATGTGCCCTCCCAAGTGCAGTGCAGGAGATTCAGTGCACCCTCGACCTGTTTCCAGTGCTTTAAATGGAAGAATGCATAGGCCAAGGCCTCAGAATCGCCACGCTTCAGTATATGCTCTGGCGGCAGAATTAAGGGCTTTGTTTCCAGTAAATATTTGGGCACATGCGGATTGAATTCAACAGCCCGATGTATGGCCTCAACGGCGCTCATCTCGGCCGGACTTAGGCCACGCTTCGATGCAATGTCCGGTGAGAATTTGTCAGCGACGGCGCGTGCCTTGAGCAGCGCGGCCGTATAACAAATGGTCGCCGATTTCGGCAGCGAGATGTCATCGTATTTGGCCAGTATTGCATGGCAATCGGCGTAGGCCTGCATCTCCAGCAGCGTTTCGATGAGATTCTCGTGTATGTTTAGCACGCTCATTATCGATGGTATCTCCTTGGTGAGATCGCGAAACATTTTGGCCGCCTCCTTGAGCTTGCCCAGCTTTCGGGCGCACATGGCCAGGCGGCGTTTAATGTAGATCAGGACATTTGTGTCGCGCCGATGCACCCCGTCGGCTATGGCGCCCTGGTGCTGGGTTGCCTGCGATTTGCGGTAATTAATTTCGGCCACCTTCAGCGCCGTCTTGAGTATTTTCTCGGCCTCCACTATGGTCATGGCCTCCTCCTCGGCGAGCAGTATATATGCCGGTGCGCATTCGGCATTGATCTCGAGCGCATTGTGTGCGGATTTGATGCGTTGCATGGGATTGCGTTCACGCCACGCTGTCTGCATTATTTCATACTCCTCCTTGCGTGCATCACCCTCACAGGTGAAGAACGTCTGATGGTCCTGGGCACTCAGGTTCATATCGTAATAGGTGAGCGGCTCTTTGCTGGTTGCCCAGAAGAAGCGTTGGTATTCGGCGCCACGAAACAGATTCAACGGATTGCGCCATACCTTACATTCGGGTGTTCCGGTTGAGGTGGTCGAATTGCCGCCCCCGCCTGCACCGTTCCCGCCACCACCCCCGTTCCCACCGCCACTGCTGCTGCTGCTGGAGCCGCTGCTGGTGCTGCTGCCGCTGCCATTGTCTGATTGTGCATCGTTTCCATTGATCCAGGGGCTAATGTGATTGATCGATACTTGTTCTGCAAATTTGACAATTGGGGGGGTAAAATCTCGAAATTGCCAACAAGAGCAAAACTCACCAATAAATGAGGTGCCGTATTTGCGAAAATACCACCATTCGAAAATAAGTATGAGGCCCGATATTAAGCTCGAGGTGCCTGTGAGCGCTACATAAAACTTTGGCGTCAATGTGCTCAGAAACATTGACGAGTCCCACATCCTGTCGCAGCCACCACTTTGGGCCAAATTGTGTATTTTGCTTTTTGGCTTTGGTTGTTGTTGTTGTTGTTGTCGCCGCCACGACCGAGCGGTATTCAGGGATTGTCGCTAATGTTAGAATAATTGCTTGTCTTGCCGTCGTTCTAGTGCTTTCTCTTTGGGCAGCGAATTTTATTTTAACTGACGTGAAAATAAACAAATTGCCCTCTTATCAGCGTTTATCCTGCTGCAGATGAGACTTTTTTTCTATAAAGTATTCATCGGAGTGGTGTGGGGGGGTAGAGATTCGAGCTGTCAAACCCTATCGATGCTACTATCGATATTTTACGAAAGTGAGTAACAATCGTTACTTGCTGCACCATGCGATATAATATGTATCGCATACGCGTACGAGTATTCATTAGTTCTTGTAATGCTCATCACTATAAAATGGCCGCTGTTGCAGCAAGTGCATGAAAAATTGTATATAAAAACTTATTCAAGTGCATAGGAATTTCAACTTTATAGTGCATTTTTATAAAAAGTTAACCAATTCAAAGGCACTCGGGATATGGCCGAAGTTGGTGACATAGAATTAGATGCACAGCAAAAGCCCAAAGTGGCAGCATCGGAAACAAACAGCATCGAAGCAGAAGAAGCAGAAAAAGCGGTCGCATCGGAACCCAAACATGAGGAAAAGAAAATATCCAGCGACGATGCTGTGGCTCACGAACCAAAAATGGAAAAGCTCGATGAGCTGTGCTCATTGGAGCAGGAAATAGCCAAAATGCATAACATACAGCATGGCACAGAGTCTGGCCAGGAGGAAGAGGAGACGACAGCGCTGCTAAACGCCCCGGCTGGCAGCACAGCCGAAAACGGCAATGGAAGCAGCAATGATGCACTAATTATTGACGAACTGACAACCACGAAGCGTTGCACACCGGTCAACAAGGCGCATGTCAAGGAAGAGCCGGTAACAGCAGCCGCCTTGGAAGAAGCCGATCTGATAGCACTGCTCAAGGGCACCGATCAAGAACAGGAGCAATCAGTTCAGCCAGCGGCAAGTGAACAAAAGTCCAACATTGAGCTGACACTAGCCAAGCTGGACAATGTGGGCGTCACAATTGAGGGCGAAGGGCAATACGAGATCATGGAAATCGATGACGGTGACAATGTGAGCGGGCCCAGTCCAGAACTGACGGCAACAGTTAACAGCAGTCCGACTGCCCCAAAGACTGGCTTAAAGTTCGCAGGCAAATCGAAGCTGTCGCCGGAGCAGGCACGTGCCGTGGCCCTCGAGCAAATGGCCAATCTGACGGCACAGAAATCGCGACGCAAAGAGCCAGCGGCAGCGACGACTAAGCAGCAACAGCAACAGCCGCTGGACATAATCAGCTCGCTGAACGATGACTGGAACGAGTACGACAGCGGCAGTGACACTGCCTCCAATTCCAAAGCAATACCCGCCACAAAGAAGCCGCTCATCAAGAAGCCCAAGCCAGTCATCGAGGCGCCGCTGATGGTGGGCAGCGTGAAGGTAATGCTGAAATCCGTCAGCCAGAAACCAGTGGAGAAGCCCAAACCTACTGCAGAGCAGCCCAACAGCAATTCGGAAACCACTGGTGAGCATGATTTATACAGATAATATAGATAAATCCTAAATCGAACGCACGTTTTGCAGGTTTCAAGCGTACGCGCATTATAAAGCGCAAAATTATTTGGGATCCAGATGTGCCTGAAACGCAAAAGTCCTTTGCGCAATATGCAAGTGCAAAGCCCAACGCAACTGCAACTGCAACTGCAACGGCAAAAGCAACAACAAGCGTACCAGCTGCAAAAGCAACAATCACAACCGTAGCAGCAACAACTACAACAACAATAACAACAGCAATTAAGACAAGCAACGCGGAAACAGCGCCCAAAAAGCTGCGACCATCTACACCCAAAGAGCCACCGAAGGCGGCTATCAAACGCTCCGCAACACCAGCAAAACTTACAGAATCGAATGCGACGATATCGCCGCCCAAGCGTCGCTCTCAGACACCGAATGTGCCAAATGGTGCCGGCAGCTTGACCAAAAAGAAGAAGGTCAGCGAAATTGACCGACTGATGGGTGACGAGGGCGCCGCCAATATGATGCAAGCTGTCGAGCGTGAACAGCGTGAGCTGAGCGGCGGCGAGGCAGCCAATAAGCCTCTGATGCGCAAGCGTGCACTCACCATAACGGGAAGGGTAAGCTAAGGAACGCCCAACAATAACAAGTCTAGTATCTCAATATTTGTTTGGTTTGTAGCTACAGAAAGCAGCGGTAGCCAATGCCGTTGAGGTTGCAGCAGCGCCCACGAAAAAAGAGAGCCCACCCAAAGCCGGCAAACGTGCGACAACAAACAGTGCAGCTGCCGTGGATGCTGTGTTCACCAAGGGCACGAAGCCGCGTGCATCTGATTCCTGGGATTATGTTTACAAGCAACGGGCCAGCGAGGAGTCTATGATTATGCGTCGACGCTCCAATAGCTCGTACTCAAGTAACGCGTCTGTCAATCGGCTGTCGCTGGACAATAAGCCCGGCACAGTGGCCAATCTGTCGGATGATGCCTCAGATGCGTCTGCAATGGATCCGTCGTTTATATTCTTGAAACCTGAAAACAAAGCCAACCAAAGAAGCGATGGCAGTGCACCGCAAACGCTGGCCAATGATTTTAAACGTGGCGGACTGCAGCTCAAAGAGGTGAAGGTAGCCAAAATGGAGCTGGTGACGCTGCACAAGCTGGAGAAGGTCGCGCAATTAGTTATCAACACACAGCTCTCGAAAACGGGCTACACATACAAAATGCAGTTATTGCAAAAACTCACCGAAATGCTAAACAAATTGGCCAAAAGCAACGATTGCAACACGGTGCTACTGAGCGTGCAGGGTCAACAATTCTGTCAGGGCATCGATTGCCAGGAGCTGGTGGCAGCCACGCCGGAGAAGCGCAAAAGTGGCGCCACGCAATTAGCCTTAGTTTTAAAGTGAGTGAGCACTTGGCATTTCTGAAGTCTACTAAATTTCTAACTGATAAAACTGTTTCGCTCAGAACATATCTACGCACCTTGGCTACATTCCCCAAGCCCCTGGTGGCTGGCATTGTGGGAAACCTGAAGAATCTGGGCGTTATGCAGTTGCCATTGTTTGACTACGTGCTGGCCGCCGATGATTGCTGTTTTGAGACGAACTACGCCAAGCTTGGCCAGTTGCCGGAGGGCTACGCCTTCTGGCTCAAACACCAGAAGGTCTCCACCCAACTGGTAGGCCAGCCCATTCACATATATTTGTCATACTTATTCTAACTTCTTTTCTTTGCTAGCAAACGCGTTTGTTTTTGCTGGGCGAGCGTCTGCACGCATCCGATGTTGTCGATTCACCCTGCAGCTTCATCGACAAGCTGTGCAAGTCGCGCAGTGTCAACGATGAGGCTCTGGCGGTTGCCACACTTATTTCCAGCACCACAGCCGATGTAAGTTAAACCATATGACCACTTTCTGATCCGTCCTAATATTCTCGCATTTATTCTCTGTGCAGCACTATCGAGCACTCAAGAAGCTAAATCAAACGGGCAACACGGCGTCACTGCAGCGCCTGGAGGCTGAGTTTAAGATTATAACCGAGCAGTGGTCATCGGCCAATTTTCAGGCCAGCTACAAACGTTATGTTAACGATGTGGAATTTTAAGAAGTTGTTAAGCTCCTGAACTTACCATGCACTTGTGGTAGTTAGTTCTTTTAGAAAGAAAAAATATAAACTGCGAAATGTCGCAACACGTTCGAGAAGGTGGCTCATTTGGTATACCCCTATAATAAGATATATTTAATTTGAATGAGTAACACGTTTAAGGAGACTTCAGCTGATTTGGACGGAGATTACAATAGTTAAAGACACCAGATATGGAAAGAAGCATACGCAGATCGTAAGTGTTTCATTTTAATAATACTTTTCCCCGTTTCCATTATGTCTGTTTACCGAATATATATATCTTGTTGTCCATTTGGAATTCCGTAGCTCTATATATCAACCAGTTTCCGTAGTCAAAGTTAACAGTTGCCGTTTATTGCCACGAGTGCTTTATTTTGGGATTCTAGAAAAGGTATCTATTTATAATATAGTACAATTGTAATTGTTTAATGTTATCGTAATATAATGCAACTAGCAATTTAACTACTAAGTAATGTATGTTGCCGCCGCCGCCGCCGCCGCCGCCGCCCAATCCCTTCCAATGCCCCTATATAGCTGACTAGTGAGTGGGTTGTAAATGCACACGTTCTCTGTGCCACGAATTTGGTGACACCTAGTTGCGTTTTTCCTGGTCGTAAAAGGCAGGCAGCTCGGCCTGGAGTCGCAGAAGTCGCACATAGCTGACCAGCTTCCAATCGCTGGTGGGTTCATCGTTCGCCTGGACAAAGGTGGACATGTAGGAGACCAACTCTTGCGAACCGTCCGAATCGAGATCCGCAATAAGCATCGAATTCTCCTGATTGTTCAGATCCGGCTGGCAGATCATTTCGTTGCGATCGTTGCGACAGAACTGGATGATATTGCTCTGCGAGGTGTTCTCGATGCGCGTATCGGCGCCAATGAAGAGCACCAAAATAACCGTCTCGGTGATCATTTGCATTTTGTAGTTCTTCATGAGCTGCGACTGACTGGCGTTGGCTTTGCTCTGATTCTTGGCGGGCATGGTGAAGGCCTCGCGCTTCTGCAGCGGCAACAAATGCTCAAAGGCATCGAACTCCACTTGGTCCGCGGGAAACTCATGATCCAGCGAGTCGCGTTTCAGGCGTTGTTGCTGCTTCTTATGCTGCTGCTGCTGAGACTTTGAATATGACTTGTCCTTGCTCTTGTCCTTCTCCCGGATGGCATTTATATTCTTGGAGCTGATGCTGCTGCTGCTGCTGCTGCTGTTTGTATAGTTGTGGCTCTTGTCCACGCTGTTGTTGCCGCTGTTCGACTGCGTTTGCGGCTGATTCGAGGGACTATGCCACTTCCAGAACTTTATCACAAAGCCGGACATCTTGGATTTGGTATTCTTGAAGTGCCACTGGGCCGGCACCATGCCGTACATGCCGCTATTCGTGAAATTGTGCAGCATGTTGTGCCTACCGTCGCGCGTTTCGCTCAACTTTAGCGTTACATTGCAATCGGGACACTTGCCGCGATTCTCCACAAGCAGCTCGCGTCCGCTGAGCACATAAACATTTCGCTGTGCATCCATCTCCTTGCGCTGGGCATAGCGGCGATGCTGCGCGATCTTCGATGCGGGCAGCAGACGTCGCCCAACAAGCGACTTGTTCGTTATCAACGCATAGAGCTCGGCCAGCGTCTTGGAGCGCTGCAGCTCCGTATTGTTGCGCCAGCAGTTGTAGCTAATGTTGAGCATGGCTGCCGAGGCGGTGCCAGACCCGACGCCCGAACTGCCACCAGCAGCGGCAGCTGTGTCCAGTTGCAGTCTGGACAATTTCTGGCAATCGTGCACACGAAAGCCCTCGCCAATGGGCCGCCCGCGGCGTCCCGACAGCAGCCGCAGCACATTGCGTGCCTCCAGCTGTGCTGCAGCCGGTGAGCCCGGCTGCTGTTGGCGCTGCACGAACGTCTTGGTGCGCTGCTCCAGCGAGAGGCTAGATATAAGCAATATGTCCAGCACGCCGTCGCCATCAATGTCTGGCAAGATGAGCGGAAAGTCATAGGCGTCCAACTTGTGGGCAGCATGATCCTTAAAGCGCCAGTGCCACTCGCCGCTGGCCGCATTGATGGCGCCCAGTTCACCGTACTCATCGATGACCAGGCAATCCGGTTTCCCGTTGCTGTCCACATCCAGCAGGGTGCAGTCTATGGCCACCGGCTCGTCAACCGTCTCATCGTACCAGGCAACAGCGCCGGAGCTGCCAATGAGCGATATGATGCCATTGCGTTTGTGATTGCTGGGACGAAACTCCGGAAAGAAGACATCGCCACGATACAGAAATATTAGATTATTTTCCCAGGCACGCAGGCCGGCGACAACATTAACGCCGCCTCTCAGCTCGATTTTGGTATAGTTATTGAGCCAGTTGTGCGTCTTTTGGCGATCCACGGGCGCTGGACAGGCGCCAGTGCCATCCGCATTGCCGCACGGTATAATCCAAACAAACCCAACGACGGCGAAAAGGCACAGCAGCAGCGAGGCAATAAAACAGATGCGTCTCCTAGTCGACATGGGCGGACGCTTTGCCTCGTCCGTTTGATTGCCCAAAATGGCCACATTATCGGCGCTCACATCATATTCCCCATTGAAGTTGGAGAACTCAACGCCAACATTGCCGGCACCGGTGCTGCCCAAATCGCTGAGCATCACCGAACGGAATGTGTTCTGCATGTTCGTCGTGTAGCTGCTTGCCTTTCTGTTGGGCGGCTGTTGCTGCTCCGGTAGCTGCTGTGGCTGCTGTTGTTGCTTTGGCTGCGAGCAGCCTACAATGCGTGTTGCTGTGGGGCGTGTGTGCGGCGATTTTAATGCTAATGTATTGGGTGGTATGCGGCTGCGATTGCGTTGTTGATGATGTATTTGCTGCTGCTGCGGCTGCTGCTGCTGTCCCTGTCGATGCTTGTTGGCGTTGTGTATTTCAATCTCTTCATCGGATTCGGAGTCGGTCATTGCCTGACTTAGCGGCGTGTAGATACCTTGATGACTGGGCAACGATTCCGTGTGCAGCATTTTAGCTAAGCGAGAAAAATCAATAAACCCCATTGGGGGTCGGGCAATGTACAATTGCCTGAGCCGAAAGTGAGGCATGCGGGCACTTACCTTCAATTGATGGCACAAATAATTGCTGTTTTCTTGCATCATCCACATAGCTAATGTTTTCGGGCTATTTTAATTAAGTGAACATTTAAAAATAACAGCGCTCCGTTTCACCGTTATAATGTAGCTGCCAACAAAGTATCAGTGCTGTTAGTTCTGGTTGTGTTTGTTATCGATAGCTATACACGATATTAAGTGACTTTAGTATTTTTTTAAAGCTGTTTTAATCGGTACAGCATTTTATATTACCACTTAAGTGAGTGTGCTCTTAAGCACGATATTCCGTTTGGAATGCGAAATTTAGTATTTTAAACAATTTAGTGAATGTAACACTGCAGCACAATGCTCCCTTGCATTGTCAGAGAATAGTGTTGTTAAATTTTATAGACGCCCGTTATCGATAGCGATACTTAACAAGCTTTAGTATTTTTGGCACCAACTGTTCACACTGGCGCCCATCACTATTTCACAAAAACAACAACAACGACTGTAGTGGTTTACGTGCGTGAAAATTAGTTAAGTTTTTATGAAAAAACAGTGTTCCGCACATACGCAACCCCTTAGAAATTGCCCCAAATGCTGCAAGAAACGGTTAGGCAATTGACAAACGGCAGCAACAAACCGCAGCAGTGCTAAACGACGTGAATTGCAAAAGTGAACACAGTGCCAAAAGCCAAGAGTAAAAGCAAAAAAGGCAGAAAAAGCAAAACCAAAAGCAAAAGCAGAGAAAAAGCTATACATTCATACATGCATATGTACATACACAAGTGGTGCTCGCGGTGCACTTGACGCCCCCGTTCCAATAAGTTTATTTACTTGATTTTCCTGTAGTGTGTAGTACAATTGCAATTCGTACAGCTGCAACAGCTGCAGCAGCAGCAGCAGCTAACCACAGCCAAACATTAACCGCACACACACACACACATACACCCACACCCACAGACACAGTCACAGACACAATTCCACACAAATACCCTACATAGCTCGTGTATACTGTGTATTGCAGAACGAAAAACCCGCAACCACGCTGTCATCTGCGCTATCAACAGCTCCAACACGCTTCAGCTGCAACTTTTTCACTTCAACTCATTCTCACACACACGTGCACGCACACGCACACATACATCGACACACTTACACATGTCTTACATGATGGCCAAGACTTTGGAGGAGCAAAGCCTGCGCGAATGCGAACATTATATACAATCGCATGGCATTCAGCGCGTCCTCAAAGACTGCATCGTCCAGCTGTGCGTCTGCCGACCGGACAATCCCGTGCAATTCCTGCGCAACTATTTTCAAAAACTGGAGCGGGTAAGTCCACGCTTTTTTTATTTTAATATTATTATTATTTAAAAATTATGTTGCCCTGTTGTTCGCATTGGCTTCCCCAGGCAAGCGTGCCTTTAGCCCATTCCAAATGTTTGGATGCATCCAATGAGCCAAGAAAATGGGCATATCCGAACCCCTAAAGTGTATACAGTCTTGACCTACATCAACATCTTGAGTCTTGAATGCATGTTTGTCCTTTTGTTTTTGTTTGAGGAGAGCTCGGCACAAGCAGTAGATCCAGCTTGGATTGATTTTGAAATATGAATGACAACTCCTTTCGTTTGTCTCGGTTTTGTTTGGACTGAAGTATTTGGAGAACTTTTCGGCTGATTGTTTTGCCGAAAGTTTTCGTTGACTTGTCACTAGGCGATTGTATTCTACTCCTTGTTTGGCATCCTGATAAATGTTTTAATTTGCAAGACACATATCTATTTCCTAGCTTTAAGATTCTACTCTCAGCTCGGCGAAAGCCATGTTTCTGTACGGGTATCTCCAAATACAAGATGGTTCTTGGTTTTTCTCGTATTTTCATCCATTTTTTTCCTCTCGAGCGTAGGCCTTGAGGTGGCTTTCATTTCGATACGGAACAGGCACAGGCAATGCCTTAACCGATTCGGAATCAGTTCAACAGCAGCATTAACACTGTAAACAGCAAACATTTGTCAAAAACAAAAAAGTAATAAATTGTTACGTACGTAATCGGGTTTTCGGGTTTTTCGGTTCGATTTTCGATTTCGTTTGGTTCAACATGGCCGTACCCGTTTTGGTGACCAAATGTGCCTATTATAATTTCTTGCGCGAATATTGGCTTGGATGCTATAAAAGGGGCTATACCCCGCAGCAGTTGGTCTGTGAGGCGTCGGCGGCTTGGCAGGGACTCCAGCCCAGCGAACGTTTGATGTTCGAGGAGGTTTGCCTTAAGCCTTAACCAACATTGTTGTCTCACAAATCTTAAACGTATCTATAGGGTGCCTATATTGGCGCTCGGCTGGCCGTAGATCTATTGTCCAAGACGCCCAAAAAGATTGCCATACGTAGTACAAAGGCTACTGGGCGGCTGCGCAAATTGAGGGCCAAATCAAGGCCGAATATTTCCTCAAAGCTGCATTGGACACGTCGCCCCAAGCGTGTCAAGAAATCCAAACTAAACCGACGTCGCTCTGATTAGTCTATATATTAGTTGCAGCCCAATTGCTGCTGTATTCATATCCTCAACTTTTTAGATCTGTTAACGTTAACCAACACTACATTACTTTTAACACACACAAACACACACACGCAATCGCACACGCAAATAAATGTCTTTTAGGAATATATAAACTCTGGATGCTCTGATTACATTTCGACATTTAACATGACGTCCTTTTTGACGCTCATATCCTAAACTTTTTAAAACTGTTAACGTTAATCAACACTACATTACTTTCAAACACCCACAATCGCACACGCAAAGAGTCTTTTAGTCTTTCGCTGATTTCATTTCGGCATTTAAATGTATTTGATCCCATTTTTTTTTAATTCCTTATCATTTTCAATTTGAGCCTAATTCCTGTTGGATGCCAAATCTCAAACCTGATTACGCTTTGCTTGATAATCGTTCAAATCAATAATCCTCTTGGTCTATTTTTGGGGTCAGCAGTGACCACAGCGTGGACTTATTTAGGAGACAAAAAAAACCCGCGTGTGAGATGCTTCATTTGGTTCATTATCTCGCTCTCGCTTCAATACATAAATAAACACACGGCATATATGTATGTGTGTGTGTGTATATATATATATATATATGCATGTGTCCTGCGGTTTGCATTGGCTTATTGCATTGGCCGTGGCGAGCTTAAAAGCTTTATAATGGTTCCTGGAAAAGGCTGCCGCTGCTGAAAGAAAAGTTCTGCTGCGACTGCAGTTTTAGCCTCGGTGCAGTGCAGCAACGGCACCTGTGGCCGCACTTCAGCTCTTCTCTCTCTCTCTCTCTCTCCCACCCCTGCGCTCTCTACGCCTGGCTGGCTGCCTGGCTGGCTGGCTGGCTGGCTGGCTGGTCGTTGCCTGTTGAATGCCCGTGCCGGACTTCAGTTTGATAAACAACCTGGCGCCGTGCAGAAGCGCCCGAACGTGCGGCTCCAACCGCGGCAGCTGCTGCCTCACCTGTTGTTTTGTTGTTTGTTTGAGTTTTTGCTTGTGTCCTGCCTGCAACGCTACTCGCCATGGGCAATCAGCTGAGCGTGAACAGCATTCAGGATGCGGTTATCGATCGCTTTAAATCGGTGGCCCTCACCACGGATGAGAACGGCGCGATGCGCATACGTTCCTTTTCGGAGGTGGGCGTCAGCTATGCAACGGCCCATCATCATGGCAGCGGCAGCTTCAGCGGACGCGGCGGACGCATTCTACGCGAGAGCAGCATCGATGGCGGCGTTGCCGTATTCGATGCCATGCTGCGGGACGATCATGAGCATCGCCTGAGTCTGGATGCAATGCATCGTGTGCGACATGTGCGCACCTCCTGCACCACCATACCGGAGGAGGATATTGTAAGTTGTTATTGTATACGATCGTAATGGCAAGCTAATGCTGCCCGCCCCGCCCCGCCCCGCCCACGCATTCGATTGCAACACATTCAAGCTGCAGCATGAGTTTATTTTATTTTTATGATTAGCCTCGAAGCTTTTAGACCGAGGCATCGGCTCTCTTTATCTTGCTATCTCTCTCTCTGTCTCTCTCTCTCTCTCTCTCTGCTGTTGCTAATGTGTGGGTGAGCAAAAGCTTTGATGTGCTTGCTGCTGCTATATGTGGCGACGCATACGTCAAGCAACTCACCAAAGCAAGAACTTCTGCATGCCGAAGCTAAAATACCCTATATTATGTCTATAATAATTTTTTTGTTTCATTCTTTTTTGCGCGATTCTGCGTATGATGTGGTTGAGCCTTAAATAATAGTTTGTAGTTATAGATATAATGATTGGTTATTTCTAATTGATATTCTCAATATCTAAAAGGAATGTTTAAAAAAAAAACATTTATTATATTCCAACTATATAATATAGTGGTAAAATCAAAGTGGCCTACAAAAAACACGGTGAAACTTGTCAGCATGCAATATAAACACATACATACATATATACTTGTTTCCACTCGCTCTACAAGGGTATTGAAAGCGCTCAACAAGCTCTGTTGCCTATCAGGAACACACACACACGCACACACACACTCATACGAGCGTAGCATAACATGGTAGCGCAGCTGGCAACTGTCGCCTAATGTTTACATTGCGCTCTCACTCACTCGCACTCTTTGTCAGCTGTGAGAACAACTGAACACACATATGTATACATTGGCACTCACACATACAGCCATGTTGCGTGAGAGAGCAGCTTTTTGCAAGTTTATGGCCATTTTGCATTTGAAAGAAAAAAAAGACTCGTCTCTCGGCACGCAACGCGAAATGAAATCAAAGCACAAAGTCGCTGCCGAAGCTTTTGCCAGGCGCCTGATGCTGCTGCTGCTGCTTGCGTCGCAGCAGCGTCCCAGCTTTGTTATTGCTTGCGTGTGTGTGTGCGTGCGAAAAGTTTCGTTTTTTGGCCACTTTCCTTGGGCTGTGCGTGTTGGTGAAGGTCATCATGTCGTCGTCACGGCTGTTTACTGTTAGTCAGTTTGGAATCGTTGTCCCTGCTGCTGCTGCTGCTGCTAGCTTTCGTGCGTTGTCTTAGTCGTCGCAGCTATTTCCAGCGCTGTTACAGTTATATTTACAGTTCAAAGTTACAGCTACTTGGCATATTGTGCGCTAACTATTCGTGCCGCCGCCGTTGTCCTCTACGGTTATTCGCTGACGCGTTGCGTGTGCTGCCCGTTGATTGAATTCGTTTATGGCACGCTTCAGACACTTGTCATCATTCACATCGTCAAATCGAACAGTAAATGGCACAAAATTAACGGTCGCAACAGACGCAGTTACCGTTACAGTTACAGTTACAACTAGTAGAACATTAGCGACAGCTGTCATCGTCTTGTTTATTTTCGCCGGCCTGTGATTAGTGTGGCCAATAAATAGTTAAGCCCGGTTCATCGCATTCTTGTTGTTGCCGTTGCTGTTGACCGGTCTTTTGGCACACTATTAAAAAGAACACAACACGCAGAAGGCAGAAAAAAAAAGAAAATGGCCACCTCCCAAGCAGGAAACATGGTGGGTACAGTTGTCGTCGTAAACGTTGTGTGTCAAAAGAGTTAAAGTAAAGATTAAGTGTTAAGAGACATTAAAAGCATATCAAATATTTTTCCGCGCCTTAGCTTGAGACTTAAATGCAGTCCGGGTTATAAAGTGAATTTATTTAAAATAAATATATATAATATTTATTTTCCAAGTAATTTTCGCACCTAAAAAGCTTGACAATTAAATGCAGCCAAAATGTTCAGATGAAAGCTTTAAGACAGAAATGCCTTTAATTAAGCTTTTTAAAGGAAATTATTAATGATCAAATTCTCGATATATCCGATTACTATATTATATAACTTGAATAGCAAAGGCCAGTTGATAATTGTGTTCTTTTTGGAAAAGAATAATATATGGCTGAGCTTTGGAGTATGTTAAGTCTGCAGGGATATTTAATTCTCAGCGCCCATAATGAAAATATCCTTGTTATTGAATTTTAAGATTGTTGTACTTAAGGCTCTTAAGAATTCCTATGAATTCCAATGTCATACATAACTTTTTTTTGTGCTGTCTTTCTAAAATGTGTTTATTTTATTCCAAACCCTCCCAAGTATCTGTGTCTTTAGCTGCCCATCGTGGCTACTCTCTCTCTCTTATGGTATTTTCCATATGTTTTTTGGAGTTCTTGGCCATTATTGTAAAAGTTTTATGTTAAGATATTGTATCCTCATCCACACACACACATTATTTTGAGCTAAAGGTTATAGGGCAATCTGTGAAGGTATCGTTTTAAGCATCGGATGCGGCGACCTTTTGTTTGGCCATCCATTAAGCGGCTTATAAGCGCCGTTAACAAGCAAACCAAAGCGGACCAAAGTGGACGGAAATTCATGAATTATTTAGGCAATAAATGAAACAGCACGACAGACTCTATGCGAAGCAACAGCTGAGCTGGAACACGGGGCCCAGGACAATGTCATCTGTGAGCGGGCACAATGTTAACGTCATATGCGGCGTATACGTAATATGCACTCCCTGAAGAGCTGTTGGCTGCTAGCGAACCTAAGCGGGCATTAAGCGTGCACGCTAATTCGATATTAGAGTACACTCTGAGAAAAACCACATGAGTTCTAGTCGGACTGGGATAAATTTCAAACTGTGTTGTTCTGGGGTACATTTTGTTGTTGAAGTATCTTTAATCCACGCTTGGATTAAGTATTAAGTACACTTTAAGTTAGTTATAAATTTGACAGAGTTCTGTTTTTCTGTCTTCTCTTTGGAAATTTTGGGCTCACGGAAATCTTAGGACATGTTTTGTCGTTCTTTTTCTCTGAGTGTATATTTATAGTACATATATATATAAACATCAATAGTAATAATGCCACAATTTATCGGTTCTGTGACGTCAGCACCAATTACTGCTGAGTACTGTGACGACTACGCAGGACACCAAGTTGACCAAGTTGTCAATCGGTAGACAAACATCCAAGCTTCGATATGGAGACGATTTGGTCCAAATAATTTGAAGCAGCTACAAAAGCTTTTGTTTAGCTGACACATACAGCTAGACAGTAGGTGGGGGAAGTTGGGGGGTTGGAGGCTAGGCAAGGGGATGCTACCAGTTCCATAAAGTAGAAAAGGGGGCGTGCCAGGGACGGCTGTGGGGCTGTGCAGCTGGTAACAAAAAGTTCACTGAATTGGAAATTTCGCTTAACAAAGCAGGAGCCCGGAATAGGTGATGCGAACGGAAACTGCAGAATGCGGGCAGTTCGCTAAATTTATGCACTGAGAAAAACAAATTAGTAAATTGTAAAAAAAAAAGTAGCACATATAATGTGCAGTCAGTGTAGGAGTAAGTACGTATGTTATTCCTACAAAATATATCCCTCAAACTAAAGTGAAGATTTCTAAAGTTTTCCCTAATGTGGAAAGCTGAAGTTTTTCTCCCAGTACAACATTACACTCTGGACTGGTTGAGCGGAGTTTGCCGCCGGAGGCAGTGTGTAAAATTTTAATTAATTCGATTATAAAACGCATTCACACACACACACACACACACACAGGCAGACAAAAAGCTTTTCCGCAGTTTGTGCTAAGTTAAGGCCACTTTCCAACCCACCCAAAAAACACGGCTAAAGGTAGCTCGAAATTCAAAGCCCGTGCCTTGAAAAACTTTTACAGCGGCTCTGTGACCCACATTAAATCCAATCTGTGGCATGGCAGCGGCGATTATTATTTAATTTGGCTTTAAAAATATCTTTTGAGCTAAATTGTTGGCTTGAAATGGGCCACAGAAGACGTTACTTATTTTGGTTAGGATATGCCCAAATGACATAATTAGTAAAATAAATTAGCATTTAGCTGGTTTTAATGCTTATCCGTTTAAGAATAGCATTGCCTTGAAGCCTTAGCTTGCGAATGGAATGAGATATTTATCAGACTTGGGTATTGATTATGTGAATCGCATTGTGAACTGCATTTGCCGCATATCTAACTTGTCATTTATGGTTCTCTCTGCTTCAGGGCTTTGTCTTTGTTTTCTCTCTCTCTTCCCTCTCCCTGTCCCCTCTCTTAGACTAAGTGATTGCTTATGAGAATCGCCAAGAGGGCATTTACTACATACAGCACATTATGTCAGCCCATTTCTTTTCTTTTTTATCTTTCCATTATAGAGCTTGAGCTGAGCTATAGCTCTTAGATAATAAGCTAAGTGATTGCTTATGAGAATCGCCGAGAAGGGCATTTACCACATTACGCACTTTATGTCAACCCCTTTCTCTGTCCTTTTATCTTAACTTTATAGAACTTAAGAGAAGCTATGGCTTATGAAATTTACTAAGAGGTGTATTCGTTATTATATCTTATCGTGTTATTCTCTCTTTCTCTCGCTGCCTTTTTTTTCCTAACTCAGAAATCGATCTCAAATATCGCTTTTAAGAATCGGCAAAAGGCATATGTCGCATTTCGAAGTATAGAATAGCCTATGTCTCATTGTTTTTACTCTATTTCTGTCTTTGTTTCGCCCTCTCATAATCTATCTCTCTCCAATGACGCACTTAGTCATGACCTGGCACACACTTGAGCCTCACCTGACGCTAGACTCGCTGGCCTCGGCAAGGTCTTTATTTTCTATAGAGAGACTATAGCTCGCCGCCCCCTCACACACACATAGGCACACTTTACCACACGCTTATTTTCCACTCTCATTCTTACCGCATGCCACACCTCACCCCACCTCAGCTCAGCTCTCACCGCAAGCCACATCCTCGTCTACTGTCTATTTCTTTGTTCGCATCGCATGTTTGGCACAGTCTCGTTCTGTGTGTTTGGCTCATTCGCATTCGTATTTACATTGCGCATACGTCACGTGGTGCACGAAGAAATCATAAAGTCGCAAACGTAATTATAATAAATCATAATTATATAATATATATATATGTGCGTAATTATATTATGTTCCTATATGTCAGACAAACATATTTTTATATGGCCAAACGAAATTATAAATTCCACACAGTCACAATATTTTGATTGTACTTTGGTTCGAGTATGTAATTATTATTGTTTTCATAGCCTTGTCGAGGGTATTATAGTTAGGTCATGAAGTAAGAAACTTGGGAATAGCGAGAGCGGAGGCAATATACCCGATATGTCCACCTGCCTCGAAACTAGTCTCTCAGCTGAGATGATGCAACTTTGCACGAATCGAATCACTATATCTTGGTTAAAGATCGGGATGAAAACAAGCTCTTGTATAAAAATCAACAAAAATCTTAAAAATCCTACGGAAACTTTTCTTTTTTTCGAGATATTGTAATAGGATAAGATCATCCTAGTCATCGATAAGAAAATAAATTTAATATCGATAGAGTCTCTATATATATATAGAGATTGAAGACAGGTTTTGGCAAAACTTTATCAAATTGTACTTCTATATTATATAGCTTGCATACGAATATCTGTTGTTAAATAAATATTAGGTATTTAGGCCCTTCTATGCCATGTCTCTATAAGGGCATCTTATGTTCGGCATGCCGCAGATATTCATTCTTTAATGTCTTTCTTTATTTTTTGTTGTGTGGGTTGAGCTTAGGCAAATATTCGTAAATCGCCCACAATTCTCTGCTCTTAGCCTTGTCTTTCTCTCGACCCCCCCTCTACCTCTCGCTCTCTCACTGTATATCTCTTGTGTCCCGGCTTTGGCTTTGCCTCGAATTGATTTGTTTTACCTTTTTTCCATTTGCTTTGCGGCACAAAAACAACCGACAAGTGGCCAAAGTTCCAAGCCGCAAGCCCCTCGCCCCTCGCCTGCCGCAACACACCTCAAGTCTTATGGGCCAAACAATTTCTTGGCTACACTTTGTGGCCATCATTTTGTCATTGTTGTTGTTGTTGTTGTTGCTGGTTTATTAATGTTTCGCTCATTTTAGTTGTTGAGCATGTGTATTTTTGTTTTTAGATTTTTGCTGTGCGCTACACTGTCCAAAATTTGTTGATTGAATTTATTGAAGAATTATGTTTAATTGTCTTGAATTGCTTGAACAAATTCGAATTGTTGTTGTGTTGTTTATGAAATTGATTTTGTGTTCGCTGCAAGTGCTGCCCGTTTTCGAGCAGTGCATGAGCACCCGCACACGCACTAAGTAATTTGTATGCCCTGTTCGCATGGTGAAGAGAGTATATTGGCTTTGAGAAATCTACGCGTCCTCTGTCTTTACTTGTCTGTATGTGTTTGATACGAAAGTTTTTGGTACTGACCATAAGAAGGCAGGCTAATTAGGGATATTTATTGACATTACAGTTTGACAGATACATCAATTAGGCAGATCAGAGATCAAAGATCACAGTTTGAAAGCCTTTTACAGTTTGAGAGTCAGCCAGACCATTCAAAAAAGAATTGCCCTACCCACAACGGAATTGTTTATAAATTTATACAGTTTGAGAGGAACTGCCTGGGGCTCACAGTCTAAGAGTCACTGAGCCAAGCGTTTTCAACTTATCTTTAGGCTGGGGTTACGCTATAAACAGCTGTCTCTGTCGCACAAGCACAGACGTGTTAGGTCCTGTTCACAGTTTGAAAGCTTTCTACAGTTTGAGAGTCACCAACAGCAATCAGAAAGCAATCGTCGCACCCCCAGCTGAATCCACATATCTAAAAGAAATTGATACATAAATTGTCCACAGTTTGAAATGAACTTACAGTCTAAGAGTCACTGAGCCAAGCTTTATCGATCTTTAGGCTGGCTTTACATTACATACAGTGTATTGGCTAGTCGGTTACACTCGAATACAAAATTTTTGATTTGTTTTGTACGCGATTTTATGCGGTGTCTATCGCAAAACCACAGACATGTTGGGTCGCGCGCACACATAACCCACTGTACTTAACGGTAATAATCATACAAGAGGCATGCTGGCTGCGTTGAAGTTGACGTCGCTGCCGGCGTCGGCGTCTGCTGCCAAGCTGAAAGCGAATTGGAATTCAGTTTTTCAGTTTTCAGTTTTCAGTTTGTGTCGCGCCTCCGTTTTGTAAATAACACGAAAGAAAAAGCCGACAAGTCGAGAGTGCGGAAAAAACAGCGGGTAGACACACACACACGCACACACACACACACACGCACACACGTCTACCTACACACATATATGTCCATATTTATATGCAGTGTGAAGTGCGCCTGCAATTGGATTAATTAGACAATTAAAAACGGCACAACAAGCAAAAAAAAACAAAAACTGTAAATGAGAATTAAATTAAATGAAAATTCTAGTAAAAATTCAATGAAAATTAAATAGGCTGCAAATTGTGTGACGCACGCGTCAAATAAATATAGAAATACAGCCAGATATATTCTATATATATAAATTTAGATATTTTTATATAATTCGCTTTCATATTGCGCCAATTAAAACTAAAAATCGAAAAATTCTGCTCATAAACAGAGCATTAAATATGCACATATCTCAAATCTGAATAGCCCGCATATATATACAATATATATATATATATATATATTTCTTATCGAATAATTCATTTCATATATTTCTTTTATTTTATAAATGTTCGCTCACCTTTTAATTTGAGAAATTTATGTGTGTGACTTTTTTTTTGCGCGCTGGGCTACAAAATATTTTTCGAATATTTATTTTTATAAAACTTTGACATTGGATTTGTCATTGCTGTTTGTTGTTGTTGTTGTTGTTATGCGTTATTACGTATACGTAATATATTTTATCTCATATTCTTATTTGTTTTTTTTTTTGCCATGTTGTGCCGTCTTTAAACAACGAAAACTTGTGAAAATTAACATTAGTGGAAAACTGTGCACAGAGACAAACTCTGAGAAGAATATATTATAGAAAAAATATAGAAAAAATAGAAAATTAAATCCAAAGTGGAATTTATTTGTGCCTCGTTGTTTGTTTGCTTCTCACGTTGTCGCGTCGCGTATTCATCTGATTATTGTTGTTGTTTATTTGCCATTTTTTGTCTCTCCATAAACAGCACTTGTTGCAACTACACACACACACACACACAGGCACACACACACACACACACATCTGTAGCTGCTGAAAGCTAGAAAAAAAATTATGTCAAAGGTTTGCAAATTCTTACGTCTCTTAAGCCTAAGCCCAGCTGCTCTTTAAGTCTCTTAGTTGCACTCAGCTTGTAGTTTTTTTTTTCATATTATTATTATTGAATAAGCATTCATGGCATTCACACTTCAGCCAGCCTCATTCGTTACGCATTCACACGATTTTTATTGCCATCATTTTCAATACAAAATTCTTTGAGATAGATGCACCAACGACTTTTTCAAGCACTTCACAAGCTGAAATGCTGAAATAGTCACGCATTTGTTGTTGTTATCGCCTCGTTAAATGTTTCTTTTATGGCACATTGGCATTGATTTATTGTACACGGCTAGAAAAAAAGTTGGGAACGTGCTCAAACCAAACAAATCACAGTTTTAGGCCATTAAAACAACTTGAATCTAATTGGAATTGTCGCTTCTCTAGTTGGCATATTAAAAGACTTCATTTTGTAAGTTTTTACTTCATGAAATTTTATGAATCATTGAATAGATTGTAGTTCAGCAGAGGTAGACTCTTAGGAGTCGCAGAACTCTTATGGCTAAAGTCTGCAAATTTCTCTTTTGTGTTTGGATTTTATGAATCTTTGAATCATTTTGGATTAGCAGAGCAGGACTTGCCTCTTAGAACTCAGCTTCTATTGGAGCTAAAGTCTTCAAATTTGTCTTACGGGTTTGAATATAGCCTAAAAATACTTGAAAATACAATCTAGCTTATTATTTACAAGCATGCCAGAGGGAATATTCTGGGCATAGTTATAGAAATAGTTATAGAAATAATCTCTACCTTTAACTTTATGCTAGATCCCTTAGAAACTAATCGACAGAAAAGCCAGTTGAAAAAAGCGTTTCCATTTCGTACACTATTTTCTCTCAGTGCATTGGCTGCCTGCAGCAATTGTTACAAATGATTGTCGCTTGTTTAACGAGTCCATGTCCAGTTTACAATCTACCTGCCAATTCATTTAATCAGCTGGCAAATGTGTTGTCCATACTCACCTGACGTATTGATAGGGCTCTCTTTTTTCAAATGAGACGTTTGTCTAGATTACACCCCCAATCATGCCCAAACACACACGCACACACACACACACATTGGCAATTTAGTTTGCGTCAGTAACTTAATTTGCAATACGAAATCGATTTCCGTTTAAAATGTCGCCAAAAGCTGAAAAATAAGCGACGCGCAAATGGAAATTGCAAAGACCAACAGAGGGAGGTAGAGCGAGGACTGGCTAAATGGAGAGAGTGGGGCCTGCAACTGTGAAGCTTCAGGGCCATGGCCAGGGCCAGGGCTAGTTGGCTGGGCGCCGACTCCGCTGCTGCACAAAAGGTCACGGTCATACGCCGTGTGGGCCCGGCCCTGGCACTGGCCCAGGCCCACCTCCTAGACAGGGCCCTGGCCATAAACAAAGTTGCAGATAGTTTTTTATACGAGCGGGTTGAATAGAGTGAGAGAGAGAGCGAGCGAGCGAGTTGGAGTCAACAGGCGACTTTGACTTGTCAGCTTTGCGGCTTTTGATAATGTGCCTCATTTTGTGGCATTTGTATGCGAGTCGCGTGTTGATTGATTTATTCGGCTGCAGCTGCTGACGGGGCGGCGCCTGTGACACCTCAGACATCTCAGCTGGCAAGCGGCCCAAACCCTGTTCAGAATGACAAAAAAGAGCATATCAGTTCTGTGCCATGTTCATGTGGCTGAGCGGCAGCAAGCTTAAGACTTGCAGCGTTTCATAAAGCTCTTCAAATCGAAGAAGAAAACTTTCCGCGACTTGCTTGAATACTTTGTTAACAGAGTATTTGGCAGTCGTTCATATTTGCTGATGTCTTTCGTTTTTTCTTGGCCTAAAACAACATCCTTATCAGCGCCATTCCATGATCATCAAACAATTTTCTGGCAGTTCGCTTTCCAATCGCGCTTTGTTTACACTACAAATTGATTAGATTCGTGGCTTTTTCATGTGATTTTTATGTGATTTTTCAAACGCCTTTTGTTTAGAACATAAAAGTTGATTCATTTTGGCCATTTTGTGTTTTCTTGCCGGCTGTTTATTGACATCGAAATGGCTTTGTTTATTTTGAGTAGATTGGGTGGGGCTCGGCTAAACTACACTACATTCTGATAAGCTAAACTGGTATAAACAACTTGTAAAGAGGGCCAAGTGGATGCTAAATGTTATATCAGGCCTTAAATAACTGTTATAGCCAGCCAATTACTTCTTTATAAGCACCTATTTGTAGTTGAGTGCTGTAAGCAAGGTTGTTACAAGTGTTGTATAACAGTTTAATGCATTTCAACTGTTATACAATTGTTATCAAACACTTATTACAGTCAATTTTAACCCTAAGTACCCTGCAACTGGCATACCGTTCTATACAGCTGTTATACGGAGCTCTTCAGACTGTCCAGTTTAAGGAATGCGCACAAGTGTTACACTGTTATACTCAACTGTCATACATAACTGTAGTATCACTAAACCCTGCTCTCATTTGCGTTACGTGTGATTCAAACTCTTATATTTGTCCTTAGCTGTTATACTGTTATACAGAACTTTATAACATAACTTTCCATTTTATTTAACTGCTTCACTGTTATACTCAAGTCTGATAGATAACTGCTGTTATACAAATCAACATATTTATAACACACATAATGCTTGTATAACAATTATTGCCCCTTGTTGTCGCCTAAACTGTGCTACGGCAGTCGCAAATGCTATTCCAAAGCTAAATACTCTCGAGTGACATTTAAATGCAACTCAATCTATTCGCTGTGCAACCAGTTGTGGCAAGTTTATTCAGATTGACGTCACCAGCAGTCAGAAGGTTATTAAAAGCTATCGAGATGGGCATTACGTTTTTTTTTCGAGTGCAATTCACAAATGCAATTTACTAGCTGCAGCTGTTGGCCGGGGCAGTGCGGACCGTGAACGCGGACGAGCTTAAACAGTTGCGTGTTGTTTTTTTTTACTTTTCTGCTGTTTTCTATTTGTCGTCCCGAAACGAACTTTGAGCTGCCAAAAATAGATAAACGGGCAGCTGAAGCAATGGTGAAGCTTTAGTTACCGCCTACGTGTAGAGCTGACTTTTGACATATGTATACAGCAGCAAAAGTCAGCATCATCCATCCCAGATGACGCACATTGCCGGAGTTGCTGTTGCTGGTGGTGCAGCTGTTGGTGGGCGGGCGTCCAGGGCGTGGTTGAGTGCAAAAAAAAAAGCTTCTATTGCGGTTTTAATGACCGTTTTGCGTGTGCAGGCGTTGAATGTTGGCTTATCATATAAATTGCTTATTATGAAAAACCCGTTGCGCTGATATACCAACTGTTATACTGATGCAAACAAACCCCTATGCTCTTGTATACACTGCTATACTTTTTTAGAATCAATAATCTTAAATGAAGTTGATAAACTAATACAGTTTTGTAAAAACTGTTCTACAAACAGTTATATTCTTGATTAAACAGTTATAATTAAGTGCTAAATGGTGATGCTGCTATACAAAAGTGTTATATTAATGAAATTACAATCAAATCTAATGACCATTCTGCCTATGAAAACCCGCTGCTTTGTAAAACCCGCTGCTTTGTTATACCAACTGTTATACTACTGTGTACCAACCCCTATGCTATTGTATACAGTGTTATAATTTTGTTTAAGTTAATAAACCAAGAAAATTGTATATTAACTGTTCTACAAACTATTGTAATGTTATACAAATGGTGATACTGCTATACAAAACTGTTATACTAATAAAAATGCAATCATCGGATCGCAGGAACAAGTCAAACTGGATGCCAGCAAACAGGTTATCAGCCCAGACGATTGTGAGGATCTCAGTCCAATGCCACAAACAGCTGCACCGCCCGTTCGCAGGCGCGGCGGCATCTCCGCCGAGCCCGTGACCGAAGAGGACGCCGCCAACTATGTTAAGAAGGTCGTACCGAAGGATTACAAGACAATGAATGCCCTGTCCAAGGCCATAGCCAAAAATGTGCTCTTCGCTCATCTGGATGAGAGCGAACGCTCTGACATATTCGACGCCATGTTTCCTGTCACCCATACGGCGGGCGAGAATATCATACAGCAGGGCGACGAGGGCGACAATTTCTATGTCATCGATGTGGGTGAGGTGGACGTGAGTAGCCAAACTGAGCACTTCCTGACAGAGAATGCTTCTATTTACAACAACAATCCCTGAACTTTACAGGTTTTTGTCAACTCTGAACTGGTGACCACCATTAGTGAGGGCGGCAGCTTCGGTGAGCTGGCCCTCATCTATGGCACACCACGCGCCGCCACGGTGCGCGCCAAGAGCGATGTGAAGCTGTGGGGCATCGATCGCGACTCCTACAGACGCATCCTAATGGGCTCGACCATACGTAAGCGCAAAATGTATGAGGAGTTCCTGTCGCGTGTCTCCATACTGGAGAGCCTCGACAAGTGGGAGCGCCTAACCGTCGCCGATTCGCTGGAGACCTGCTCCTTTGAGGATGGCGAGACAATTGTGAAACAGGGCGCGGCTGGCGATGACTTTTACATTATTCTCGAGGGCTGTGCCGTTGTCCTTCAGCAGCGCTCCGAGGTGAGAAAGACGAAAAATATTTATATATATAAATGAAAAACAAAACTTTAATACATTGTCTGTATTCTAGCAGGGCGAAGAGCCCGCCGAGGTGGGTCGCCTGGGCTCCAGCGATTACTTTGGCGAGATTGCTCTGCTTCTGGATCGGCCACGTGCGGCAACTGTTGTGGCACGCGGCCCGCTCAAATGTGTCAAGCTGGACAGAGCGAGGTAAGACTGTGCATTCCGACTGATTGACAAACTGATTGACTGACGGATTGATGAGGAACGTATAGCCCAACACGTTAGAGCTAGAAAGAAGCTGAGAGGGAAATTCCTAACGGAAGAGAGGAAAACTGTTGGAAAACTACATGATGTAGGACTCATAATCATTTGTAAGGACCTTTGTGAAAATCCTATAGACACTAGGTGTAAAAAGTGGTAGTTGAAGATTGTGTTCAAGGAAAAAGTGTTATTTTTGTGGATTTGTGGATTTTGTGGAAAATTCTTCGGAAAGAAAGCGTAAAGACGCTTGATTCTTGAAAATCTATGCCTCTGAGTGACGAAGAGAATTTTAAGCAGAATTTCTTTATAAAGAAACACATACAAGGAAAGAAACATACATTAAAAACTGATTCGCAAGCGGAAAATGGGTGAAAAACTTACAGCCTAAATCAACTGACTCGGTTAAAGCTCGACAATACCTGCCACACTTGGATATGATTTATATATATATATATGTTAATTATCTCATTAATTTGTTTTATTAACGCAGATTCGAGCGCGTTTTGGGCCCCTGCGCGGATATTCTGAAGCGCAATATAACGCAGTATAACAGTTTCGTTTCACTGTCTGTCTAAGCCGACAGCAGCAACAACAACAACAACAACAAAAAGCACACACACCACAGCAACAAGAAGAAGAACAACAACAACGTAGCTCGCATGCCAAGAACAACAACAAACAACAACCACAAAGCAAACTAAACTTAAAACTAAAACAAAACAAATTAAAAAAAGGAAAAAGGAAAAAAAGAAAAACCAAAACTTAAATGTATAAAAGCAAAAAACCTATGTAAAGCCCCATTTCAAACAAAAAAAAAAAACAAATTCAGATTGAGTTGAGCTCAGCTGTGTGGCGCGTGCAAATGGGGCGTTAGGCGGGCGGGCGGGGGGTGGGTGGGTGGAGAGGCGCAAAATACCAATATGTTAATTACGTATATGAATTCTGTATGTTGTGCTGAAAGTTACATATGTATTTGCGTAATGTGTGTGTTAATTTGTGTAAAAGTTGCGGCATGTTCCCAACAAAAATTAAAAACAAAAAAAAAAGAAAACCTAGAACTTAACAAAAAAAAAAAAAAAACACCCGCAACTTGTCGCACTGAGCTTTTCAACTTTTGAGAACTTGTCCAAAAAAAAAAAGAGAAAAAAATAAACAAAAAGAAAATGGAAAAAGCAAAAACAAACAAAGAAAACAAAAGATATATAGAATCGCATTTCATATAACACTTTTTCTACGAGTACTGGTTGATACACACACACACACACACACACATATATATACATATATATATATTTCTTTATAAAGGAACATGCTGCCAGCGAAAACCAAAATAAGAAACATTTCATTTAAATATTCATTGGAGATCTGAATGTTTTTTACAGCAAAAACAAAAATAAAATATAAACAAAACATAAACATATTATATATAAAGTTAAGCTATAACACACACACACACACACACGCATGCTGAGTTAAAACAAAAAAAAATATCAACAAATAGTCTAAACCATAATTTGTTTGTGTTAAACTAAAGCAAGCGGGCAACAGATAATTGTTTAAATATAATTAGTAAATAATTGTTTTAACAAAATCGCATTGAAATCAAATCAAAAAAGAAACACAACATTTGTAATTGATTAAAAAGCAACTGAAAGTCGTGCGTGTTTATAATATGTTTGTCATTTATTGTTTGTTAACAACAATTTGCCTAGCCTTACCCTAAACTGTTATACAAACATAGCACACCATACATATTTTAACTGTTATACTCTGTTCAACATGCGCCGCATAACCAAATGGCATTTTTCTAACAACTGCCACCAAAACACACAAAAAAAAAATCTAAACAAGACAAGAAATTGTAAATTAATTTAAAAAAAAAAAAAAGAAACAAAAAATTCATTTAACTAAGGCTTGAGCACAGCGCGTTCTGTGTGCAGGTGTGTGTGTGTGTATGCAAAGTACACACACACACACACACACTACACACACAGCTGCAGCTGGCTCAAGCGCTAGGGATTCGTTTGTTTTTAGACGGTTTGCGCAGTGTGCAAGCCACGCCCCCGCGCAGAGAGCGCGTGCGAGTATACCCGCCGGCGGGTTAGACTAAAGAGTGCGAAGCGAGCTAACAAAAGCTAAATGCTATGAAATTGCAATTTGAGAGCCGTTACGTGTTACGCTTAAGCGAAAGCGAGAGAGCGCATACAATTTCAAATAAAAAATATTATCAATGTAAAATCGTATGTACTATAAAGAGAAAAAAACAAACAAAAACAAAACAAAAAAAAAAGAAAGCTAACAACAAACGAGCTAAAACAAAAAGCAGTAATAAATACATTTACATAGATGTTGCAAAAACAATGCGATATTCAAGGGGATTGTACGTGAGGGTTTGCCCCTTTTGTAAACAGCCCCCTTTTTTTCCCCTATATCATATAATCGAAATGTAAATAATCTTGAAATGCCTTTATTGAAAGGCTTTATATCCTATTCGAAATTGTATACATAGCTTAAGATTTTGTTCACATCTTAGTAGCAGGCCGAGACTTGTATAGGCTAACGTTGGTACAGAGAGATCATGAGAAAAATGTGGCTTTTTGTGCGGCAACTTCATTTTTGACAAATCAATCCTATGAGATTTCTATGAGCCTGATGAAAGCTCTATAACAGAGAAGAGCAGGTTGCATGGAACATGCTTATACCGACTACAGACTGTTGTTTCTGGTGAGGATTACATACACTAACTAGGGTTCGAACGTCTCGTGACAAAAGTATGATACCCTATTCAAGGGTATACAGATTTCACTTAAATATTTGTTGTAACGAGAACCCAAGCAGCCCTCTGTTCTAATGTTGCTGGACGCCATCATTTGGTTACCCACACTATTCACCTACATTGTGTTCCTGCTCATACTGATCATACTGTTCTTCATCGTGGCCTATGTCAGCCATAAGATCTATATATCCATCTATGATAATCTGCCGTTGCCGGCAGCGCCTGGCTCCCGATCCTCGGTGGCATTACGTGAACATTCCCGTGACTTCTCGCGCCTGGAACATGTTGGCAATCAGTTGAGCTCGCGCTCCGTGTGGATACAGAATCGTTCAACAATCTTCGAGTCGCCGTTGGGTAAGTAGCTGTATATATATATACCAGTTCAGGCGTCGCTCAATTGGCTGCCACGCAGTGCGCATCACGTTGACCCTGGAGCCGTGCTTTCTGATCAGCGTCGCGCTGGACATCTACTCGGATCCGAACCAACGGGCGATCAGCTGCTTGTGCAATTGCAGCGACAGCGAGACCAAGTGCACCATGATGGACGCCCAGGCCGTGAGCAATGTCCGTGTGCTCAAGTATTACGATGATCTGGCCAGTGTGCCGCGGCTCAAGGTGCTGTTGCGCTGCAATGAGCGCAAGAATATGCGGCTTGTGCTGGACGATGTCATCAAGGATGTCATGGAGGCACGCTGCTCGGACAATGCGTCCGCTTGCCCCACGCCCAGATAAAGGCGACTAACGAGAGAGTGAGAGTGAGAGAGAGAGAGGGGAAGAGAAACAGACAGTCGGAGCTGCACAGTGGTTCGCATGTACTTATAATTGGGACTTTATTTTTGTAGAACTCGTTTTCTCTATATATTGTGTGTTGTTGTAAATGAAAAAAAATATTCCAGGCATGGCTTCTGGTCTTGCCACCCGTTAAACAGGTTCAATTGTTAACGCAAAGTCCAGAGGCGGCAATCGTTTTTACAGTGGTTCGAGCCAGCGTCTTGTCTTCGGTGGTTCGATTCAGCGTCTCGCTTTTTGTGTGCACAAGAAAATGTGCCCTGCTCTCGTAATTTTTTTTTAGAAAATACATTTTCTATTAACTGGGAAACATTAAAAGAAAAATTCCTGCATGACAATCGTACGTTACATTTTATAGGCACAACTCGGACAAAAATTCCATGCCTTATCTAATTTACTAAACATTTTTATCAGTCGCCCAGATAAGAGTCGAGCATTTGGTCGAATCACGTTGGCGACGACGACGACGACGACTCCCCCGCCCGTCGGGCAATTAGTTCGGCACAAGCCGCTAATTTTGTTCGACGCTATTCCAATTTTTTTGTCAGTTGGCATTTTTATACTCTGCTCATTTAATAAAGCAGAAACAAAAGCGACGTAGATTTAATTGCTTGATTGGCTGAATCAATGAATATGTTTGGCATTCAATGAATGTTCGCTATACGCATACCCTGTAGCTAGCGTAGAGCCGCAAATGGGGTATTATGATGTTGGGTAATAATGGGCTTTATCAATAGGTTTACTCTTAATTATATACGTATATATCTTTGATCAGCATCAGCTGTTTAGATGATCTCTCTGATGGAACTCGACGATTGGAAGAGCTTGCAGATATATAATTTGATTTCCAGTTGCTTAAAACCCTTGAGATTTATAAAGTTGGAAGACTACGTTCGCATCGTGTCAACTTTAGGATAGACTATATTATGTTCGTACATAAAAATTGTTTTTATGATATATCTCGACACAACTTGGCTTTATATGCTTCTAACAATTGTCCTAAATCTTCTCAAAATCGAACTATATAGAAATATATATGATATATATAGATTGTATTGTATTATACGATATTTATATATATAATATACGATATATACATATTATATATGTATATCACATGATATATATATATACAGCTCCTCAAATGTTAGGGTATCTAAGCTTCGACATCCCCCGCGTAGCTGTTATTTTTTCTTGTGGTTTTAATTATGGTACTGCACTTATACATATTTTTCGTCATCCGAATCGTCGTATGCCGAATTTTAAATAGCTTTTTCTATAAATACTCGTGCTGCATTTACAAATTGAAATTTGTGCATATATATATATATATATATATACTTTCCGCCAGATCGGGGGCACTTTGGACCAGTAAAGAGAGTATCTCTCGTATTCGAGCTGACTCAGCACATTTGCATAGACTTAATTAAAACAACTATTCGATTTTGGACCTGGGCATAGAGTATCTGCACTTCGAGCACTCTGCTCTCAACTATATATATATTTTCAATATTTTTATAATACAATGTGCACAGAGTCGTGTGCTTGGATGCAAACCACTTCGACCTGACCCTGGTTAATGTGGCAGGCGGCCTGGCCTCTCATATTGGAGAAGCCAATAAACGAGTTTCAACAGAATGCTTATCATAGAGCGAACGAGGGCTACGCGGCGTATACGTAACAACAAAGTTCTATTTGAAGTCGAGTCGCGGCACGCCAGTGTCTGGCCTCAGTTCAGGCACAGGTGTCAATGCATACGGTACGGAAAGTCGCCATCTAGATATATATACACATACATATACATATACATATATATATATATGTATGTATTTGTGTGGGACATTTAATTAGCATACGCGTTTCACTTCAGTTCTGTTTCGGTTCGACGCACTCTCACATACTCTTTCTGTCTCTGCTTCGGCTGTCTCCGAATTGAACAGAAAACAATACAACAATACAATTATAACAAGTACAACTTATTGAAACTGTTACAAAAACATAATGCTGGATCCCATATCGGATACACCTCTGGTGCTGGCCTACGTATTTATGTCGCTGCTGGTGCTGATTGTCTGCTTTATACTATTCAATGTGGTCCATAAGCTCTATCGCGGCATGGGCGCTGATGTTGGTGTGGGCGTGTCGAGCAGCTCGCTGAAGACAGCTATGCTGGAAGTGGATGTGATGAAAACCGGTTAGCTGGAGCAACAACAACAACGCTGCTTGGCAAGAATCTCAACAGCAACAGCGAAAGCGACAACAACAACGCTGCTGTGGCTTGTGGTTCAGAGCAGCTGCAACATTGTACATAAAGCCACTGTTTATAAAAATAATAGCATTTTAGCCTAGCCATAAACTAGTACTTATACACATATATATATATATTCCAGATGACGGGGCGGGTTTGTGTCAGACAGTCTAGTCATTTAATTAGCCATAGCGTATAGCCCATATTGTTGTGGGTTAGTTAAAACGTCTTATGTCCGACATTGATATTGTAAATACAAATAAAAAACAAATTGTTAAATACAAATGGGTAATTTTAGACCAAGTGAAGCCCTGGCCAAGTGCAAAGCAATTTCTGTATCGCATGATCGCCGTAAAGCCTCGTTATCATGATGATTGCGCCTTGGTTATCTGTGGGCATGGCATGTCATCAATAATAATTGAAGGCATTGATTAAAATGCCCCGTTAGTCATTGATTTATACATAGGTTTTATTTAAAATAGCGTGTTTCATCTATAATTTCTTTCTTTCTTTCTTTCTTTTTCCTCCATAGCAGTTTGTGGCCCAGTGCACGCTTTTCTTTAGAGTCGGCTGCTGCGGCTGCTCGTTTTGCTTTTTGTGTGCTGGCATATCAATCCGTGGGATCGCTGTCAATGGAATTGAATTGGTTGATTGGTTGCTTGTTTCTTGATTTGTTTGGGTTTTTGTTTGCTTGCTTGCTTTGATTCTTACCCCGAGTAGGTCTTGGGGTGCTGTGACGCCAAGTCCTCGTCCTGACTGCCCAGCGCCTTTTTCACATACTGCATTAGTTGGAACAGAAATTGTTTAGAAATTCATTTAGAACATATATTTGATTTGGTTATTACCATGGGATTCAATATGATCTCCTCTTCCATTTTGTTGATTTGTTTCACCAAATCGAGCACCTGCGTTATATTCGTTTGCACATTTAGAAACATGTCCGGCAAATTGTATTGCTCTGGATCATCCTTGAACAGCACCATGCCATCTTTCTGATTGATGCTCGCAAAGATTTCGCCCGACTTGATCTGTTTGCAAAGCATTAAGTTTAGAATAATTAAGAGAATTTAAAATATAGCCGCAAACAAACCATGTTCAATATATAGCGCTCCGCTTCAACGGCACTGGGCAGCTGGACACGGCTGGCTACGTCGCTCAGGGAGAGCGTGAGAAAGGTTTTCGTCAGACGCTGTATGTTACGTTTGTAGAGGGACGTCGCCACCTGCTTGGCCAGGCCCATGTTGTTATCACGCGTAAATGCTTCACTGTATTTGAGTATAATAATGCGCAGCTCCTCGCTCGACGAGTTCTCATACACATTGACCAGATCATGATAATAGTTGGCCAGCGGCTTCATAAAACGCCCAATGACCTGTGCGTTCTTTGGTATATACGATATCTGCACGGGAATCAAGAAATTAGTTGATGGAGCAGCTCTTTAAATTGTCAGATTGTCGCACCTTGCCCTCGACAATCAGTGAAACCATGAGAAACTTTTTGTATGCCTCCAGCATGATGTGCGACATGGCCATGGCGGGCGTGGTGATGCACACCTCAAAGAAATACAAGGCGCGCTCATAGTTCTTGATTGCCGTATAGATCATGCCGCCATAATAATAGTACAACAAAAAGTACTTGGCATCGTTGTTGGCATCCTGCGAAGAGAAGCAAACGAGATGAGCATGTGAATGGATCAGGATTAACGATACGAAACAATGTCGTACCAGCGTATGCTGCGGCTGCTGTTGTTGCTGATTTTTGCACTCGGCGGCAACGGTGGAGATGTCTGTTATGTCCGTATCCAGATAGGGCAGTATCAGATTAAAGTTTTTTGCCTTAAGGCTCAGCTGGCAGAGATCGGCGTGTATGGGCGTTAGCTGTGTATCCATTTGTCTAATTTGCTCAATGGCACGCGACAGCACCTTAATGCCCAAAATGCTAAGGTTCTTCTGCACCAGAAAGTCCGTAAACAAATGACAAGTCTCGTAAACTGTTCATGCAGCAGAATAAGAGACAAATTGACAAACTGGCAAAGCAGGGAAATAAATGTCCATGCTACACTTACAGGGACAGACGGCAAAGCGTAGCTGCTCCACATTGCTGCGCTGCACAAATTCGCGCATCAATTGGATGATTTGTACCGGCTCCGGATTGGCGGTCGCCGCGCTGTGCAGTTTGCCGAGCAGCACATAGAGCACGCCCAGCGTGTGCTGTTGCATGTCTAGCGTTTCGAGCACATTGTCCAATATGCTCCAGTTGCGCACCAGCAGCGACAGCGATTCGGGCAACTCATCGGCCAGCTCCCGGTAGCTGCCTGCATTAAACAATAAATAATAGTCAAACAAAAACAAATTCCGTGCGAATTTATTCGTTTTGTTTGCCCGGCGCCTGGAACACTTACCCGCTGCGCTTAGTGTGCGCACCTGATTCACATAGTTTTCCAGCGCACTGCCCATATTTGTTATGCCTATGAAGTCCGAGACTCTAGCGTTCTGCTGATTTATCGCTAAGAACTAATAAATTAAATAAAATTATAAAATTATTTTTTTGATACGCGTTCGCGTTTTTCCTGTTGACAGTGTGACCGTAAGCTGAGAGCATTTAAATACCAGCACTCCGACTGGCTGGCTGCAGGCAGTATTGCAAAAAGGTGGCAAGGCTTAACGCCTTAATTATTGCTTATTTTCTTGTGATGTGCGATACTTTTTATTTTTGCAGCAGCTCTTTTGGCGATTTTCAAATAGTTGAACTTGTTAGGTACTGTTATCCCCTGTCAATGTAACATTTAAAGCAGCCCTGTTATTAAGGGCCTTCAATACGTGCCTAAGGAAAAATCTGTCTCTTTCCAATGCAACTGTTTAATCCAAATGTTAGCAGTACAAGCTATGCACCACGTTATTAACATTTCAGCAGAATGTTAAGTTACTACCGTTACTGTTAACTAAACAGCTGATAATTATCTGTCGAGCCGCTCAATTGAAATAAGTTTTGAAGAATTTTTTATTGTTTGCCATGGAGCTGCCTCCGCGTATTGTGTATGTGTGTAGTTTGTGCCTGCGGCAATATGATTTACTGGAGGATCTGCGTGGCCACATGATGCTATACCACAAGTGTGAGCCAATAACACCAACGTCCAGGCAAGGCGCGTTGCCAAAGCAAAATGCCAAAAACACGGAGTCCCAGGATCAAAATGAAGAGTCCCTGGCGCCGCCACCACCTGCCGAGCTGCAGCCACTGCCGTTTAGAGACTTTCGGGTGGTGTTGCATGCAAATCAGCAATTGCAGTAAGCAGTTTATGACTTTAAAAAAGAATTTTCCAAAGTTTTAACTGTGTTATCCCAACAAAGTTGCGATGCCAGCAGCGCCTGCATCTACAAGTTTGAGGACATTCAAAAGCTGGCAATGCACGGCAAGTGCCACAAGGACGCCGGCTTCAGTTGCAGCGAGTGCGGTGCAGATATGCCCAACTGGCGCCGCTGCTCCCTACATCTGTGGAAGGTGCATCACTTGGATGTGGATCTGCTGCAATGTCCCGCACTCGGCTGCGACTACAAGTCGCCCATCTCGGCGCTCGTCTGGCGGCACATGCGTGTGCACAGGAAATGGCGCGCCAGGGTCATGCGCCGCGAGCTGCTGCTGCGTCGGCGTGCCCAGAAGCAGCAGCAGCAGCAGGAGGAACAGCAGCAGCAGCAGCAGCAACAGCGGAGCGAGGCGACAGCATCGCAAGCATCGCAGCCACAGGCGGCCGCCACAGCTAAGAAGAACAAATATTATGCGGAGAAAACATGCGAGATTTGTCAACGCAAATTTGTCAATGGCAAAACGCTCTCCAAGCACGTGAAGACCGTGCACAACAAGATAAAACCTTTCATTTGCAATGTCTGCGGCAAGAAGACAGCGCGCAAGGCTAGCCTAATAGTAAGACATCACATCTATCTCTATATATAAAAGTGCCTGACAGACTGACTGACTGACTGACTGATTGATTGACTGCATGACTGATTGACTGATTGCTGAGCTAGGAAGCTGAAATGTGCACTGTAGTTGCCTTATGTGATGAAGGTGCATTTTGAGACGGGGATTCGAGAAATTCCACCCGCAAGTATGAAACGTTTGCCTACATATGTGTATTACATATGTGTATGCATGATTGTTTTGCATATATGCAAACCTGGATGTATGCATGCATACATACATACATATGTACATACGTACATGCATATCTACATACATCAGACGGACATACATGCATAGCTAGATACATACATACATATTTGCATACATACATTGTAAATACAGACACACATATGTATGTAGTACATACATGCATTGCATATATGTACATAGATATGTATAAAATATGTACATAGATATGTACATACATATATACACAGATATGTACATACATACATTTATATATGTACATATATGTATATGTATATATGCATTGTATATATGTACATATATGTACAATGTATGTATGTACTACATATATGTACATATGTATTTATGTACATATGTATGCATGTACTTATGTATCTATGTACATATGTATGCATTTACATATGTATGTATGTACATATGTATGCATGTACATACATACATGCATGCACACAGATATATATATTATACTTATATGGCTTCCTACAAAATTTCCCACTAATTGGTCAAAACTCAACCGATTTTCACGAGGGTTGGGTCTTCATTCATGGTTTGGCCTCTAGATCAATTTGGCAACTCAATCTTATTTGGGCCAAGATTCATTTAAAAAAGATAAACTCAAATATTCCTAGTTCAAACTAGTTCATGTTTTTTGAAAATGATTCTGATTGGAACTGAATTGAATGTAGAAAACTTGAACCCCGGGCAAGGCGTATTATAGTTGTTCTAATCTATGTACATTTAATGTGGTTATTTTAAGTAATTTTCACCAATCCCCCGCAGATACATATGCGCCAGCACACGGGCGAAAAGCCGCTAAAGTGCGAGCATTGCAAGTTCTCCACGCGAGATCCCAGCTCGCTTTACAAGCATCGCCAGCGACACGCCAGCCCGGCGGCTGCTCCGAATCCCAGGATGGAAAGCCAACTGGGCTAGATCCGGAACTGGGAATATATATATATATATAAAGCAGTAAGCCGTGAACAGATTTGATTTGAATTTAAATGTTCATTTATTGAGTTTACGTTTTTCCATTTAATTTTAATATCATTTTAGAATCTGATATGATTTTCGGTTTTGTTTTTTGTTTTGTTTTTTACAACATTTTAATTTAGTTTACGTTTTTGTTTAGTTACGGGTTTATCTTTGTTTTGGTTTTTAATTTTATTTTATTTTAAACTAGTTTTAATTTTAAAAATCGAACCTTATGTGGTCTTTGCAATTTTTGACGCTCGTCCGGGCCTCTGGCTATTCGCCAGCACATCTTTGCCTCAGTCCATTCAAATGAGATCGGCGCACACACATATATATATATATATATATGTGTGTGTGTGTGTGTATATATATGTTTATATATATTTAATTGTATTTGCCTAATTGTTTATAAACTCAATTGAATTTAATTGAATTGAATTGAATTTATTAAGTACTTTCCTTAAATTGTTTTTGGGTATATGTATATATAATCCGACGCTTCCGATCTCCAAGAATCGCTGATATATATATGTGTATATGTATGTATGAAGTATTCTCTACTAGTAGCTCGAAATCTTTTCAAATGAAATATGTTTTTGTGATTTGTTTTTTGTTTATTGTCTGCGTTTGATTTGAACATCAAAACTTGTTTCACTATTTTCGAGAGTTTCGTAACATAGGCAACTGTTTCAGTTATGTTGATAAATGTTGAACTATGTTATATGATAAATAAAACGCGTTGTGTAAAATTGTTATACAGTTTTCTATTTGTTGACGTTGTCGCTTAAATATTTACAATACTTTTAAGTTGAGTTGTTGGTATTAATTGCATTTAAGATCGTGGAGTGAGGCCCTGTTCGATCTCTGACTTCTCTTGCTCTCACTCTCTCACTCTGATCTTTCGCCCTGTCTCTCTCTCTCTCTCTCTCTCTCTCTTCCCCTCTCTCTCTGTCTCTTTTTCTCTGTGTCTGTCTGTCTGCCGCCAGCCCAGTTGCGCATTTGTTGTTGCTGCCAAGCTTTAGGCCTTGGTCTCAGCCGTTCTCTTCGATACCAAATCAAACGATTATTCAGCAGAAAGCATATAAAATAGAGAATTATCGAATTTTAGTTAGCTGCCACACAGAGCCCAGAGCCAACATATTACCATGCAGAAAAGTAAAACGATATTTGTTCTATTGTTTTTCTTGCAGGATGTGTGTGTGCGTGTGTGCGTGTGTGGGTTTAGGCAGGCGCTAAATGTGAATTTGTGAGCTATGAGAGCGAAACGGTGCACATTTGTTTTGGAGACGAACAACAACAACGAGAACAACAATGAGCGTGACTTGGGGCGTGACTTTAAGACTTAACATATATGTATGTATATATTCGATCTGAACTGCATTTGGCTCAGCATATGCTTATTATGGTGATATATAATGCATGATTGGCTACGTCTATGAAACGACTAACGAATTTTCAACTAGTTTCTAGCTTATATTGAACTAGGGCTGCAAAGGGTTTTAACCATCGAACCGGTTCAAACCTGGTTTAAACTCGACTTTTCATTTAACATGAATCGCAATTTGAACAGAATTTGCTTTAAAAAGGAAACGTGAAAATGTATTTTTTTTTTAGAAAATTCTTCATTATTTTGAAAAATACTTTTCTCTCTCGGTTTTGATATACTCAGAATTCGAAAAGTGTTTCACTTCGGCTAATATACTAAAACATAATATAATAAATTGTTGCTCTAATAATTGAGAACCAAGGCTCACAGCTAGACCTAGGTTCATGGGGCTAAGTGTGGTCGCGGATTCGAACCGTGAACCGCTCAAAAATGTCGCTTGGTTTTGCAGTCATATGATATTGACATATCGCTTGATCTGAACGATCTGGCGACTATTTAACTAGGTTTAGTCAAATCTTAAATTGTCAAAGTTCTTAAGTTCTATTTGGATTATTTTGTTTACCATATTTCTCTTTTTCAATTAGTCACTTTTTGGTTTATTTGTGCGTCGCATAATAAATGCTGTGGTCGGCCCGACATGGACTTACCAGAAGAAATAATTACTACGAGTACTCAGATGGGGCTGCGTAGCCCCGCCCAGAGTTATTTGCTTTTTTTCCAAAGGTTTTTATGCACCTTGTTTTTTTTTTGTTTTCCTTTTGGCTAGTATGTCGTTTACTTAGAGGCTATTAGGAAACAGTTGTATCTACATAGGTCTATGAGTTTTTGGTAATTTGGTTAAGTTTGTAAAAAAAACGTAGCGGAAGTTTTTACCCCCCCACTAAATGCTACGTGACATTCGCGTATTGTATGTACAGTGTGTGGAAAAAGTATGCACACGTATTCAACAACAACTGAGCACAAATTGCATGGGAAAATGAAATTTTCAAGTTAGGCCTAGAAAAATTGCTTATAAAACAGCTCGTGTGCGTCGAGTCTCTTAGCCAGATTTCTATATTTATATATAAACTGTATAAAACCGAGTTTAAATACGAAATAAAATTTTTCTCTTGGTATTTTTGGTTTTTCTTTTTGATTTAAATGCATTTTAAAAACAGGTGTGAACGACTTTTGATTTCGGTATTGAGTTTGTTTTTGTTTTTTGGTTTTTTGATTTGTTTTTTTTTGCCTTTTGATCGCGTTTCGCATCGAGTTCAGTTTTTTGGATTTCTGTATATTTTTTTTTAGTATCGATTTCAGTTCCGTGGCACAATTCTGCACGTTAGTGGCCGTCGACCGAATCAGACCGTGGTCACACGATCGATCTCAACGTAACGCACAGAATTGTCGCTTTGTCAGCAAATCACCTCCTTTTCATCCAGCACCGCCGTATCCATCGAGCTGAGCGACTTGAGACGCGTCTGCAGCACCGATGAGCCGCGCAATTTGCGTTTGATTTTTCTAAGAAATAGACAGAGAATTGTGTGAATAGAGAGTAGTTGTCTTCGGTGTGCCGAAGTTGAAATAGGTGTGCATAAGTTTATATGATAAATATATATATATATATTACTCTCTTCCTGTTTGTCTGTCTGTATGTTAAACTGTCTGACGGTCTGTCTGTCTCTCTTTTTGTCTGTCTGTCTGTCGGTCTGTAAGACTGCCTGTCTGTATGACTGCCTGCTTGTCAGTCTATCTGTCCGCCTGTCAGTCTGTCAGTCAGTCTGTCAGTCAGTCATCTGTCTGTCTGTCTGTCTGTCTGTCTCTCTGTCTACCAGTCTGTCCGTCTGTCTGCAAGTTTGACTGTCAGTCTGTCTGTTTGTCAGTCTATCAGTCTATCTGTCTGTATGTCAGTTTGTCAGTCAGTCTATCCGTCTGTCAGTCTGTCAGTCAGTCAATCCGTCTGTCTCTCTGTCTACCAGTCTGTCCTTCTGTCTGCAAGTCTGTCTGCCTGTCTGTTACGTTAATATCATCATTTCATATAATTTTAATTTTCACCTTTATGATATAGTAGTTCGTTGAGGTTAGGATCAGTTTTAAGCTTTTAACTGAATCATTTGCTTGGCTTACAACGAAAATTGCAATAGTTATCATACAAATACTTTATTATCGAACAACTGTTCAAATTTTATGATAAAGTAGTTCGATGTTGATGAAATTTTGACCTTATATTGGGCATATATTCAATATTGTAAGTCCCAAGCTTGAGATCTTGCTAGAGAGAGATCTCCCAGAGATCTAGTGCAGGAGGGTTGCAACAATTTTTAAATATTAAGAATATTTCTCTTATTATGTCGATTTTCTGCAACAAAAGACGAAGTCTTATCAGCTTTAAGCCTGAGACTCTACTTGGCATATAAACCGACAGACAGACTGAGTTGTTGTTGCTGATCAAGAATATGTATATATATATATATATATTATGGCTACGGAGAGTCGTTCTTCAGTTACTAACTTGTAAGCAAAGGCGGCGAAAGCACAACACGAGAGCACAAAGATCAGACAGAGCGTGGCGAGTATTTCGGCGGGCAGTTTCATCAGAGCGGAGCACTGGAGGAAGGCCTCATCGTCGCCGGAGGGACAATGGATGACGCCATCGCACCAGACGCTCGCATTCACACAGGCGCCCAGCTCCGCGCACTTGAATTGACAATCCTCTGTGAATGTTAAAGATATTGGATTTAGATTTATATATTAAGAAGTTGGGCTGGATACTCACCAGCTATGCTGAGCGTGGGTCTGGGCACCAGTTCCATCCAGTTGAAGGTATAATCGCCATTGCTGGGACGCAGAAACTCCACGCTTATTGCACGGGAATGATTGATCAGCGCAAAATTGGGTCGTTCGTTCCAGCCGGAGCTGAAGATCTCCACGAATTCGTAAGCGTTCGAGTCGGGACTCAGCGGACAGGCCACAATGGTCAGACCTGGATGTGGCATAACGAATTACTTTGAAAGGGTTTTCTGACTTTTCCAAGAGATCGCTGCTTACCCTCCGATGTGGTGAGCACCGCACGGGCCTTGGTCTCGCAGCGCCAGCTGTTGGTCCCCAAATGGGTCGCATTCAGGGTCTTTTTCGGATTGTGTTTGCTCAGGAAGATGGCCTTGAGGCGCACATAGAGAAACTTGTTGCCATTGGAGGGTTCGATAAGCCAGGGTCTGGAGCGGCATTCAATCTGCAAGGAGCCCAAGTGAAAGTGATAAAATATATCTTAAGAGATGAGTGGAAGGAGGCAAGGGTAATAAGGAGATATACTTTCCAATATGGCTCAAAAAACAGGACTGCAAATCGGAAAAAAAATTATATTGGAAAAGTGTGTGCTATAAAGGAATTTATAATCCTTATGATCTGTGAGATATGCTCGAAATACTTGGCCTGAAAATCGATTCAATAGATCTATCGTTCGGTAGATTAGCACAACTGCAATATACCCTGTACTTACGGGGCGGGGTTTAATGGACTGATGTAGAAGGGCAAGCACAACTTGCGTAATTCGTAAATCATTAGTCAAGTCGACTCGAAGACCTCCTCGTGGTAACCCTGGGTGATTATCCAATGTTGCATTGGATAATCAGCTAATTCGAGCGGCGTAAGGCTCAATCAGGCCTCAATGTGATCCCGGTGAGGTACTTGTACCGAGCCCTAAGCTATACCAGAAGCAGCTTAAACTGGTAAGACGAACCCCAATTGGGGTAAGTCTAAAGAGATGACCCATTCTTTGTTGGCGTTGGACAAGAATGGAAAGTAGACACAACTACGAAGAGTTCACCAAAACTGTGATTTGATGCCTCGGCTAGCCAGGACTCTCTACTTCCAGTGTTTACAGGGTATACAAAGCTGGGCAACACTTACATCGCCGAAGGTCATGTCGATGGTGCCGCTGGGTCCAAACTTGCGTCTGCCGTCCTTGCAGCTGGTGGGCGCCTTGACGAACTCAAACATGCCCTCAAAATTGGCCGTGTCCGGATCATCCAATGTAGTCATATTTTGTGCTATGAAATGCACCTCAACGTCACGTCCCGTGGAGGTGTACTCAATGGGCAGATGGGACTGATTGGAGGAGTTGCAGACACAGCCGCGATGCAGCAGAATCGAGTCCGGATACGGACGCTCAAAGATCTGTTATAGATATGTGTGGACATTAGCATTAGAGAACCTTGCTTTGGGGCAGCTGCAAACAGACCTCGACGCGCACATTGGTGTCGCCATAGCAGAAGGAGCGATTGATGTCCTCGTCCAGCCGCGAATAGCAATCCCTGTTGGAGGTGGTCACCTTGCGCAGCTTGATGCGCACTCGCTCCCCGCGCAGCGCCTCAAAGCGATAGACGCACTTGAGATGCCGCGTGCCGCCGCGTCCAAAGAGGAATATGTTGCGCACGCTGCGAAAGATGGCCGGATCCTTGCGATCCATCAGGCTGCTGACAAACTTGCGATTGCAGTCCAGCTCGCCGCCGCCCTGGGGCAGGCCATCCTGATGCAGATCAATGAACTCGTACTTCAGCTTGAAGTCGAGGGGTCTGCAGAGAAAGAGAGAGACGGAGAGTGAGTGTGAGTGTGAGTGAGGGAGAGAGTCGGTTTCTTCCATTTCTTCCATGACACGATTGACCAGGGGCATCTCACCTGAGCACCGTGGACTCCGTGTTGCGCAGCTCTAGCGTGATGGCATCGCTGCTGGACACATAGCTCTCGGAGATGGTGCAGGGTCGCGCAAAGGTCTCATTGATGTTGGAGCGATCGCAGGTGCGCGGAATCGTGCCGCGACAGAAGCGCGCAATCACATTCGTCGAGTTGTGCGAATAATGGCCCAGCGCGTTGTAGCCGCTCGGCTCGCTGGCGCTGTGACAATGGAGGAAGGCAGAGCTGAGCAAGGTAACAGTCAACAGTTGGTGGAGCAGTCACTCACCAGTTAAGATCCTTGCAGACGGGCGCATCGCGCAGTGTGCCGTCCCAGATGCGCAGCATGCCGCTGCAGTCCTCCTGCGTTTGCAGCACGCCAATTGCGCCCACCGACGTCTCATCGATCTGTCCAAATTCCGGATCCAGATTGAACTTCAGCACGGATATCCAGACCTTGAAGCGGGACAGCGGCTGATGCAGCCCGGACTGACTGTTGGTGCGACGCGACAGGCTCAAATGGTCGAAGGTCTTGAAGACGCCCATGCCCTGCAAATGATACAGGCACGTGGAGTTGGGGGCCAGCGAGTGTTTGGGATTCTCCAGAATGCCGCGTCCAGCGCCACGTATCCAAAACTCACACGGCTTCTTGTTCTTCGAGTACGTCGGGCTCTGGATGTCCACGAATTGCACCTCCACCTGGACGAGAGGTGTTGTAAAGTGCGGCTGGCACAGAGTTGGAGCTACTCACCTCCAGCTGGAAGCCGTAGAGCGGCAGCAGCTGCGACGAGGTGCCCGTAAAGGTGCCAAACGGCGACGTGCTGAACTCGACCAGCAGCTCCGGGCCGCTGGATACGGCTGCGGGCACCGCCTGACCTCCGCCGCAAAATTTCAAAATGATGGGGTCACGTGTGGTATATCCATCGTATACGGTCACGTAGTCCTGCGTTTTGGCAAGCCACAGCAAAAGTGAAAGAAGACAGAGAGAGCGAGAGAGAGAGAGAGAGAGAGAGAGAGAAAGCGAAAGAGAGAGAAAGAGAGAGAGAGCGAGAAATGTGTGAGGAGCGCAACGAAATGAGTGAGAACGAAAAACGAGCGAACGACAAATGTGAATGGAAATGTTGTTCCAAGTGCCGCAACTAGAGACTATATAAAAATGTTCAATGGGGGCGTGGTTGGGGGGCGCTGACCAAAATGTGCTAGTACAGAGAGGGAGAGAGAGAGAGAGGGAGAGCGAGAGAGAGAGGGGGCGTGCGAGTGGGGGGCAGTAGCTGTGCGTTTATATTTATTACCCGTACTTAAAGCCCATTAGGCGTATACGTGATATTTGTCCGCCTTTTACTGCTCGTTATAGAGGCCAAAAATAGCTTGAAACACATTTTAAGCTATTTTTTTTAATGATTTGGCTTTGATTTAAAGCGTCTGCTTTTATGCGACTTTTTGGTGGCAAAACTTAGCTGGAATTTAAGTTTTGAAGCCAAATCATAGCCGCAATTCGAGACGGTTTGACAGCCTATTTGTGTGTGAATGTGTGTGTGTAGGTAGATGTGTGTGTAGGTATGTGTGTGTGTAGGTGTGTGTGTAGGTATGTGTGTGTGTTTTCTGAGTTGTCTGATTACGGCGAATTCAACAACAACAATTAATATCAGTTAGTTTCAGAGTTCGAGTCTAAGCCTAAAGTTCGGTTCGTAGAGCTGTTTTCCATATCTATGAATCCCGGAGTCTGGATTTATTTACTTATTGACATTAGGCAATAAGCTTAACTAGGCTTGGGTAGGACTAATCTGGCTTCTGGTTTGGTATTGTTTTCCTCAAAATAAGGTTTCCATGTTTGCCCTTTAGAGGGTATTATAATATTCTATGCTTCTTACATATATGCATCGAAGCTCGGACCAGTTCATATATCGTATTGGAACGATCGTTCGAAGTTAAGTTTCTTTTATGGCAAAGTCTACCCCTGTATCAAGCTAGTTTCATTTGCGAGCTGCACTATTCTCACACACCAAATAAAGCTTAGGGTATTAAAACTTCGGCGTGTCGAAGCTATGCTTACTTTCTCCTTTGAATCTATTGCTGTTCAGTTTTTAGCTGAAGAATTCTTAAGCTCTTGCAGTTTGAAGGAAAAGAGATTTTACATATTTATTGCTTTAGCTTGAATTCATGAATTTGTGCAGCGCATAAACGAGAAACCAGCTCGTTGTAGGTTGTGTGTGCGTGTGTGTGTGTGCGTGTATTTGCATTTCTGTTTACGGCATTTTTGCATAATTTCATGTATTTTAATTGAGTTGGCCCTCAGTCAGCGCCTGGCCATGGCATTTGTTAGGCGGCCCACCCTCAGTTGGGTAGCAGGTGTTTTCCCCAGCTTTGGCTGCATTCTCTGCCATTTTGGCCACGCATGACAAATTAGTTTTGCGGCTGGCGACTTTTACATTAATTTAGCTGAGGTTACGGTCGTGGGCCCAGTTGCTGCTGCTGGCCACAACCACAACAGGATCAGGTAATAGAGAACCGCAAATTTATTGAAAGCGTGGCATTTATATAAATTGTTGACGTGGGTTGGGATTGAGAGACTAATGACTGGGTGTTTGGCAGTTGGCATGTAAATACACTCAGCGAAAAGTGCGGCTTTTATTCGAATTGAATTTAGATCAAAGTTCTTTTGCTTTGCAATATACTTAATCAGGCCTTAAATCAATTTTAAATATCAAAATTAATTGCAGCAAAAATAAATTAAAAGATGCTTGGTTTAAGCACAAAATACTTTTTGCTAGAATTTGTGCTCAATGAAAGTACAAATTAACTTAAATTAAATATTTTATTCAAGTTTTCTATTGAAAAATTACGGAATCAGCAAAAACAGGCTTAAATGAAGCACAAAGTACTTTAAACGAGAATTTCGTTGCTTAAAAAGTGCATAAAATGTGCTCAAAAATGTAGGAAATATCTTAAATTAAGTTTTCGATTGAGTTTTAGAATGAAGCAAAAAATACTTGAAACAAAAATTTCGTTGTTTAAAAAGTGCATAAAATGTGCCTCAAAAAAGTTGAGAATTTCTTAAACTAAGTATTTTCTTCAAGTCTTCGACTGAGAAATTTCGGAATAGGGGGAAGTTCTAATATGAAGCACAAAATACTTCTAACAAGAATTTCGTTGCTTAACAAATGCATAAAATGTGCCTCAAAAAAGTAGAAAATTTCTTAAATTAAGTACTTTTTTAAGTTTTTTGTTTTTCAATGAAAGACTGAGCTTAAGAAATGCAGAACTTGCCGGCATTTAAAGAATGTTTGTGCCCGATTTAACCACAAAATTCTCGGATTATATTCCCCGAGTGTATGCATGTGTGTGTGTGTGTGTGTGTGTGTGTGTGTGTGTGTGTATTCAATGGAACTTTAGCGCTGGGCTTTCGTCTGCTTTCCGGCGATTATTCACACATGCCGCACCAAAATGGCCAACACTTTAGACCAGGGCTGGCTTAGGAGCGCGACAAAAAGTAGGAAAAAAAAAAATAGATGGTGCAGGGAATGAAAAGGACAATTTGTAGGCAGCATGAAGTCAGCTCGTCCTGTGCATTTCTGCACGCCATTTGTGCGGATTGCCGCTTCCAACTGAATGGCCAAAATGTGTCCTCTGGTCCGCCGGATCTCCGCGATTTGCCAGGCAATGCACGCTTTGCGGGACAGTCCACGACCATTTAATGGCAACAGCCCCAAAAAGGAATTAGCCAACGGTCACGAGCGAAGGATAACGAAATTGAATACATAGTTTGTTCGGCTAACAAAAAAATAAAAGAAAAACTTCAAGGAAATAAGAAAGTGTGCCGCAAAGGTGACTGACCGGCAAATACCCTGTAAGCAGAAATGTCCAGGTTCACTTTCTGCATGGGCAATGCCTTCTTGAGTAGCTGGTGTGAGCCCCAAAAGTGTACGACTAGCAAATACCCTGTAGATGCCTTCTTAAGCAACTGCTGTCAGCCCCAGAAGTGAACGACTAGCAAATACCCTGTTAATGCCACTCTCCAGGCCCATATTATGTAGGGAAATGCCTTCTTAAGTAGCTGCTGTGAGCCCCAAAAGTGAACGATTAGCAAATACCCTGTAGATGCCTACTTGAGTAATTGCTGTCAGCCCCAAAAGTGAACGACTACTAAATACCCTGTATATACTACGCTCCAGGCCCTCACTAGGCATGGGATGTTCCTTTAGGAGTAACTGCTGTGAGCCCCAAAAGTGAACGACTAGCAAATACCCTGTATAAACTACGCTCCAGCCCCTTCTGCGCTGATTGTCCGTTCCTTATGATATGTTAAGGTCCCAAATATGGCCTGCAAATCTTTATATATAGCAAAGTCGAAGGCTTTACCCTTAAAATATATATATTTATCATAAAGGATCGATAAAGGGGTTATCGATTAGCGAAAAATCAAGTCTCTAGCTTTTGTGGAGTTCCACTTAAATAAAATACCCCTTTAACCCATTTGCAGTGGGTATACGAAAAAGGCGAGCACTTGCTTGGCGGATGCAGTCATTCGCGCCGCTCGTCAAAACATTTTATTGCTAATTCAAGGCAAATAGCACGTCGAGTGTCCTTTGCGACAAAGTAAAGTGCCGGGCCACAGGGCGGTCGCTTTAAGAACTTGGAAACGAAAATGAAATTCATCACAAAAGTGGCCCAAACGCATCTATATAGCCATTCATGAGCAGCTGGCCGAGTTTGGGGGCGTGGCGTATGTCCTGGCGTGCATTAGATGAATATCCTGCGGCAATAATTTACACACAATTTACATAAGCTGAGGCCTCGCTCGGCACGTTCGTCCACTTTTGCACAGGACAACATCGCCTAATGTACTCCATACCAAAGATATCTCTTCTTCGCTTTGTTGTGCGATTTATGATGTGCGTGTCGAGTGTTCATTTATATAAATCCGACTGACGAATTCCCAACACCCCCCCCCCCCCCCCCCTTCGCTCGTTACCTGTCCTTAATGAATATATTATCTATCATTCGATGAATGTCCTTTTTGGCTGCCAGGCTGATTAATTGTGCGCCTTGGCATAAGATGACAAACAATTGTTGCAAGAGATTAGATACAATAGTGCTGAGCTGGGCATGAGGGGGTGTCTGGGCGGTGTGGTGAGGGGGGGGGGGTGTGTGCCTTTGGGTGATTAGTTAAGGTGCGCGACTACGACTAAATTAGTTAGGCGCTATGTGTGAAAACAAGAGAGCATTCGATTTGTTCTTTTTTACCGTTGATTTCCATTTGGGCTTTACATTTTCCTATTAGAGAAAATATATATACACATACATAATATATGTAGCTTGGCGATAAAACACAATTGATTAAGGTGCATTTCAGAGCGAAGTGGAGAAATAGAGAGAGAGCGAGAGAGAGAGAGAGAGCGAGAGTGAGAGAGAGCGAGTAGAAGCTACAAATGAGGCGAAATACTTTGGGATACACTCTTCCAACTGTCTAAGGACTTTGATCGAAATTGATCAGAATATCTTATCTTTTATCTTATAGCTCAGAGAGGGAGAGAGAGAGAGAGAGAGAGAGAGAGCGATAGAAAGAGAGCAAAGGCAATATCCCTTGGCGTATACTCTTCCAATTGTCTAAGGACTTTAGTATATATTTGAAGCAGAGATATCTCTAAGCCAGGGAACCTTGAAGTCTGCTATCAACTAGGTCTATAGAAATCGATTAGTATAGCTTATCTTAAGACGTATATCGCAGAGAGAGAGAGAGGGAGAGAGAGAGGGAGAGAGAGAGCTATAGAAAGTGAGCAGAGACTACAAATGAGGCAATATACTTTCGCGCTTACTCTTCCAATTTTCCTAAAACATGATTATATCCTTAAAGAAGAGTTTCCCCTTAGAACTTTGAAGGACTGCTAGGACCATAATAAATTGTTCAGTTTATCGTATCTTAGATCGTTTCTTAGATATCACTTTACTATACTATGCAAATTTCTGCATTTTAGAAAAGTAACCGAAACTGAACCTTTTTAAAGATATTACGATTTCTTAGGATAATTCCTGCCAATTTTAGACTAAGCTTTAAGCTTTTGTCTAACCAAGAGCTTTAATATATATATTTCCAAAAATTTCAAGCTAAGTTAATATCATAATTTTCTATTGCAATTTCCAGGATAAGCTTGATTCTACTTTAATCGAATTTTCTACCCTTTCCAGTTTGAGCTTAGTTTAAAATATTTTTCATTTTTCGGTTTTAGTTTGTTTTCAAGATATTTAGATAAATTTGCAATGATTTCTAATGCTAGGGTTGACCTTGTAATAATATTCCACTCTATGCCTGAGAAAACTCTCTATTTTGAAATAAATTTTCCATCTTCAACAAAATTTTCTACAGTTTTCCCGCATATACCTAAGCTACTATCCATCTATCTATTAAAGTTGAGGGGCATATTTTAGTGGAATATATAATCGAAGTTTGATTAAACAGTTTATTACCAAAAACTGAGCTGTGCTTTGCAGCTAGAGAGATGCTTAACTAATTAAACTCTCATAAGGCTTCCATTCTGCTTTGCTTTTTTTTTTTTCTCGTTAAGGGCTGAGCCAAAAGTTTTCTTGCGAGCTAGGCTCCTTCCCTTTGCGCTCTGATCGCAATGACAAACAAAGAGGCTACGAAATTTACACTTCCCACAATTTCGCACTGAAAGCCTATCGAAGCTGAAGGCAATGTCGGATTTGGACTGCGGACTGGTTAGACGGACGTGCCAGCTGGACAGCTGGATGTGGGCCACAGTCAAACAATGCGAGGGCAGGGCGGGGGGCAGGATTGGGTCTGGTGCTGGTCCTGGCTGGGTCTGGAATGCTGCAAACAACAGATATTTTTGTGGAGCTTTGCTCATTTCTTTCATTTTCAATTTGTCGTTTTTTGCGCAGTTGCCAGGACTCGTTTGTCCTGTTTGCCGGCCATTGGCCGAGCTGGGCATATACATTTTTATGCCCGAGCCCGACCAGGACAGACAGCGGGGAGAGTCTCGTTGCAAAGGGGGGGTGGAGCAGTCTGAGTAAAGTGCATTTAAAGGCCATTTTAATTACCTGAATGTAATCGCAGTCATTCCATGTTTTTAGCCTCGGCTCCAGTTTCTTATCCTTGTCGCTGGCACTCGGCTGGGCTGGCGTCTCCTGCGTGGATATCCAGACCAGATTCCCTTTGGGCTGTTTAACTAAAATCAGCGCATGCTTGCCATGGGGCACATCGTGCTGTGTTGAATCAAAGCACAATTAAATGCAAATTAATGAACTGCATAAATAACTGCCAGCTGCTGCATTGCGAATGCTTTAAGTAAACCTACCCCTGACCCCAAAATATAAGCACTAGACCAGCTGCAATTGGTTTGAATATCCTCTTTAAGCAGTTAACTTCGTAGCTATTCTCTGTCGTTAACAAAATCTTCTCTACTATTTATTTATGGCTAGCTTTTAAGCTAATTGAGCTCAGAACTTGAAAGCTTGAAGCAATAAATATCTTTCAGTTATATAGCTAACAATTCAATTGGTTCTGCTTCAATTAAGAACCTCTGAGCTTAAAGCTTTTCATTAATATCTTTAAAATAAGCAAAGCTTATATTATGTACACAAAGTTTGACTTACAGAAAAACAAGGACTTGTCTAAGTTTGAGCTGAGAAGTTCTTGATTTAAGATTCGCTTGCGCTTGAACTGCGCCTAAAATAAGTTTGCATTTTTTTTCATTTTTTTTTTGATACTTAAAAACATTTTAGAACTAAAAATTTCATTCTAAAATTTAAGATTCTTATCTACAATTTTGAGAAAATTGTTCTTGATTTAAGTTAAAGCTCAGCATGTTAATATTCGGACTTTAATAAAGTCCTTCAGTCTATGATGTTTGAAGTTAGACAGAACTATCTATAAGAAGTTCTTACTACAAGAGAAATCGATTCAATTCTGCTTTAAATAATATACCTTAGAGTTATTTAAATCTCTACAGTCTTCAAATAAGACAAAAAGTATCTAAAAAGAAGTTGTTGCTACAGGAAAGAATTCACTTTCGCACTCCATTAGCCGGCTAGGCAGATAATAATTAGATAATCATTCTTATCAGTTATCAGATTTATCTGAGCTTTACAGTTCGTGTAAAAGTCCTTGCTTGATTATATCTTGAAAAAGTGCAATTGGAATCCTTTGAAATTTGTGAGTAAAATTCAAAAAAAGTTCCCTTATGCGCATGAGTAATTTTTTGATTTTGATCGCTTTCACTTATATTCCACCTGCAATCAGAATCCGCTTCTGTCACAATTTTCATCATAATATGACATACATAAATATTCGAATACGCCCAAGACCTGCATAATAAGCACATGTCGAGCACAATAGACTTTTTATGGCACGGAGAAACGAACTCCGGCTCGTTGAGTTAATTATAATAAAAAAAGAAAATGCTTTCTATTTGGGAATGTAAATTGCTTTTAAATCGACTCGCTGTCTCGACGACTTTTGAACTTTGTCGAATCCCCAAGAAATTTGGCGCATAATTTTTTGTTGTAATGTGACATTTTTATGAGCCAAGAGACAAGGGCAAAGCTGGAGTCTATTGCGGGCGGTGTTAATGCGCTCAGCAGGAGAGCAGGAGAAGCAGCAGGAGGAGAAGGAGGAGGAGAGGGTGTAAGAGGAGGAGGAAGAGGAGCAGCAGGAGGGGGAGAAGCAGGAGAGGGTGTAGGAGCAGGAGGAGGAGGAAAAGGAGCAGCAGGAGGAAGAGGAGGAGAAGCAGGAGAGGGTGCAGGAGCAGGAGGAGCAGGAGGAGGAGGAGGAAGAGGAGCAGCAGGAGGAGGAGGAGGAGAAGCATGAGAGGGTGCAGGAGCAGGAGGAGGAGGAAGAGGAGCAGCAGGAGGAGGAAGAGGAGCAGCAGGAGGAAGAGGAGGAGAAGCAGGAGAGGGTGCAGAAGCAGGAGAAGATGGCAATGGGACACATAATGAGGCTCTAAAACACTGCTCAATCAGCTCTCCGGGTGCTTTGTGGGCAGGTGAATGTTGCTCGGTTGCTTACCTGTCGCACCGCATAGTAGCAGGTGAGATTGCGCGGATAGATGCCCGGATAGTTGGGCGATTGCAGGCGGCATGGCTTCTTGTCGCAATCGCTGAAGATGCGCGAGCAATAGGTGCCCGGTATTAGGTCGCCTGTGAAGTGGGGTTCAAGTATAAAAGTCTGGGTTTCAACTTGCGGCCCACTTACCCAGATAGTATTTGGGCTCGGTGTAGTTGTGCTCGTCCTTCGGCAGCGGCTTCTCCAGCGAGTCCATGAAGGTCTTGTTATTCGCATACGCGCTAAACAGGCTGAAATCCTGCCCATAGCGATCCGAGCGAGCGCCACTAGAATTTGTAAAGTCCTCCAAAGCCTGCTGCTGCTGTTGCTGTTGCTGCTGTGGATTGAGGAAGCTGCTGCGATTGTGCCACTGGCTGAGCTCTGGGCAGGCAGAGGAGAGTAGGAGAGAGGGAGAGAGAGGGAGAAAGTAAATGAAATCCTCTTGACTGGGCTTTGTTCATGGATTTACCTGCCAGCTTAATGCCGCCGTAGCGTGTCACGGAGCTATCCTTTGAGAGCACCTTGTACCTAATGCGAAAGTCGAAGTTGTAGCCGCTTTGATCCCGGGCAAGTCTTTGGCAAGAAATAAAGCTCATTAGTTGAACACGAACGAGGTGGCACACGCCAGCTAACGCTCACCTGTTCAGCTTAATGGTGAATATCAGGCTGCGCGTCTCGCTGTAGAATAACACTGGTCCCCACGAGCTGCCGCACCACATGCCGCCAATGGGCGTCCGAGCGGATTCAGCGATTTGCATGTACCCATCCGGGCAGCCCTCGTGCACGTAGCTGGTGAAGCGGCCAATGGTGAAGCTGTCCAGTGTCACCTGTGACCAGGGGAAAGAGGAAAGGGGGGGGGGGGGGGGGGGCAGCAACAGAGTTGTGATTGTATAAAAAGTGCAGCAAAAACAATTAAGAGTGCGTCAGTCGAGGTTAATGCGACTAGGAGTTACCCTGTAAACAGCTACGAGCTGGCCTACGTCCATTTATCTACTTCTATTAATTGGACTATCGATTTTACAGTTATCAGTTATCGATATTTATCGATTTTAGACATAAGAAGTATCTTACGTTAGGAGATTAATCCACGTTAGCGAAACGTGAATCAACATTGCCAATTTTGAGTCTCCAGCTCTTCAAATCTGCAAGTCTTGTATAAAATAAGCAGGTTTTCAAATCGATATTTATCGATTTAGGGTAAAAGGCTTAGTTATCGATAAATTAGCTTAAATTAAAGCCACGTAAGGCAAGTGGAAAGCATATTTATCCAATGTAAGGATATGGCCTTAAAGCCTTGAAGAGAAATCGATATTTATCGATTCTGGGCAGAAACCGATTGTAATCGATTTAAGGTATAAATGCGCCATTTAACGCCCATAGTCAACGATATCTGCCGCCTGTCACCTTCATTTCACCCTTTCTGAGACATTCTCAATGTGTACAGGGCATACAAAGCCGTTTGGGCCATAATAAACCTTTGGCCAGTTGCGTATCTGTGAGTATATATCAGTGGCAATGGCTTGTTGGCCGCCTCACGGGATGCTCCCGGAACGCACTCGAGCGTGGCAAAGCCGTTGGCCAAGTGCCCCCGGCCAAAGAATAAGGTGTGAAGTGGCGTAATAACTAACAGGCGCCGGCATTGGCTTCCTGTCGGGAGCTGGAGCAGCTGGAGTAGGGATGTTCGCACTGGCCTGTCAGTTGGAGTTACGCTTCGTTCGGTGCACGCCTTTGGGATTGGGATTTGCGATGCTCCACTGACTGGCTTTGAAATCAATATCAGGCATTCTTGTTGTTGTTGTTGTTGTTGTGGTTGTTGCTTATCTTTTTAATGGCATACTTTATCCCACTTGGCAAATGAATTCTGAAAGCCAGCTGCTGCTGGAGCAGAAGAGAGGGAGGGGGGGGGGTTTGTTTACTCACCTGCACGACATCACCGTGCTGTCCACCCGCTGCCGTAAACGTGAGCACACAGACAAAGGGCACCCGATCCTGTTTGGGTCGATGCAGCTCCAAAGCGTATGTCTGTCCAATATCCCCGTAGTAGGTGCGATTACAGCCTGCAAAAACGAGGGGGGCGTGGCAATTAAAGCGCGCCAATACTTGTTAACGTCTAATCAAAACATGTTAAACGCAATTAGCGCTCGCCGATTGTTGTTTGTTTGCCAAGGCAACCGCAACTCCCTTTCAGCCCTACCCCCTGCCAATTATCAAGACCCGCGTCCATTGAAATGACGCCATTTTGTTAGGTGCCATAAACAACAGCCATCTGCTAATTGCCTGTTGTTTGAACAGCAGCTTAACATGCAATAGCCAAAAAAAAATGTAAGCAACATTAAGATAAAAACATTTGCTGTTAAATGTAAAACCGGTTTAAATATAGAAGGTTAACATTCTTCTTGCATAAGCCTGGCAGCATAATTACTAATCGATATTTTTTATCAGTCTGGCATCACTAATTGCTCAGCCAAGGTATCGATATCAGTTGGTAATCGTGGTCTCGTGCTGCTTCGTTTAAACTACGCTCGCTCTGTGTTTCAATAATCCGTATGAGTCCATTTTGTGAATAATTATTAAATTGTTGTGTTATATATAATTTACCAAACACGGTTTACATGTGTCGAGTGTTTATTTGTGTTTATTTGCAGCTGGCAGCCATAAAATGCAAATCGTATATGTGTGTGTGGTAAGTGCAAGCAGCAAAAATTTGTCATTTTATCTCTTCTGCCATCTCCTTTTCGTCCATTTACCGTTGGTTGCCTTCCAGTTGGAATGCAAATTTCATAAGATTTTATGTTGTAGACAATCCAATTTGCAATACAATTTGCATGACAATTGTCAATCTTACTGTTGTTACAAATTCCTTTTCAATTAGTATTATTAAAAATGCATAGGATTTGTGTTCGAGCCTGGACGGACAATTGGCTAAATAGATTTCCATTCAATTTGTTTGCTAATACCTCAACTGAGCATCATTGTTGTTATTGTTGCTGTTGCTCAATCAAATCAAACAGGCAGTCGAGCGGCTATCAATACTCAATTAGATAATTATGCGTGCAATACGAGTATGCATATGACATGTTTACATATATGCACGCATACCCAGCTGCATACGTACATACATACATACATATGCATACAAACACATCGCACTGACTCTCAGCAACAACAAGAACAACAACAAGCAGCAGCATGCGAGCTGACGTCAAAGCTCTCAATTTAAAACGGTAATTGTTGAAATTGTTTTGTTGTGCCTTCCAGATCAAATTATGTACCTATTTAGCGCTTAACGGTGCACCCAAAATGTGTTCGCTCGTTTTTCAATTAAGCACCAACTCGTTGTCCCTTATTAAATTTGGTTTTTATTTTTTATTAGTTTTGTAATTGCTGTTCTGATCCTCGCTCATCGAATGTCATTGAAAATACTTAATTAAATTCATCAACGCTTGACATGCTGTACCCCCTCCTTCCCCTTCCCAATGACTGGCAGCTGAGAGTGCGCCGGGCACACGGCTCCAATGGGCAGCCAATTGGCAAAGTGGGAAGTTCACTTTGCCGCCATTATGAGGGCTTCAGCCGTTGTGTATATATGTACATATGCTGTGTGTGTGTGTGGGTCGAAATGTGAACGTGTGTGCGCGTGAGTGTGAGAGAGCTTAATTACATTTACACATGACGGCTGGTTTGCGTGGTGGGAGAGCGTTAAACGTTGAGAGCAAAGTGGCTGCTCGCCTACACTGCGGCGAAAAAAGCCGTTAGAGCATTGGAGGTTTTACAGTTATATGCGAAATAAATGATCAATTTGAAGAGTGGGAGAGAGAGAGTGTCAAAGAGAGGAAGACGCAAAAGGGCATGCAAAACGAAACTTGCAGCGTTTTGCAAAATCGTATGATCTTTGTTTTCTGCTGTTATGTATATACATACATATAACAGTTAAATTACAGTGGTGGCTTAAAAATTGTGTAAAGTGTACGCAAATGAGAGTTTAATATATAATATATATATTTATAAGAGTATCGTATAAAAGTGATCGATAAGCAGGGTTAAAATTTAAAGTATATTTTATATAACACTTTCATTTGATGTATAAAAGAAACAGAATCAGCTGTGATGCCGAGGTGTTCGAATTAGCGAGCTTTTACTGTCTTCGCCTTACTTTCACTTTGTTAAAGTCTCATATGCATTTGAATTTTGTGCTGTTTTCTTGCAGTGTAGCTAAGATTAAATTTGCAGATTGAAGAGTTAGGGCAAAAAATGAGAGGAGAGTTTGTTTTGTTTCCCTTGGCCCGTAAATTAAGCAAACAGAAGAGGCGTTTCCTGTTGCACACACAGGTTTGTCGTGCGGCTAATCTCTTATGACAGCTTTGCATAATTGGCCCCCCCTACCGCCCTTTGCCCCCAATACTTACGTGTGCAGAAGCGCGGCTCGTCGCTGCCATCGCCGCAATCGTTGTTGTTATTGCAAAATTTGCTCAACGGCACGCAGCGTCCATTCGAGCAGCTGAACTCGGCTAGGGAGCAGCCCGAACCGGAGCTGGAGCCGGTTCCGGAACCAGACAAATTGGCAGGTTTGGCAGCGTTTGATGTGGAGGCGGCCGACGCCGCTGCTGCTGCTGCTGCTGCTGCAATTGCTGCTGTTGCGGCCAGCGAGAGCAGCAGCGTCAGCGTCGACGTTGACGTCGGAAACACGTGACGCTGACGTTGACGTTGACGTTGACGCAGCTGACAATGGCCGCTGTTGCAGCTGGAAGCCTTAATTGCATGACATTGTGTTGCCATTGTTGTTGTTCTTGTTGTTGTTGTTGTTGGCACTTGCAACATTTGCGTGACAGTTATGTGGCGCTCATTTGACTGCCAATTGCTCGAGCTGGGCTGCGCCATGCCCTCTCTCAGTCTGAATTGTTTTGTTCCTGTTGCGGCAGTGTTTGTTGTTGTTGTTGTTGTTGCATTTATTCGTTGTTGTTTCAGTTTCTTGGGCCTTTTTCTGCTTTTGTATTTCTGGCGCCATTTCAATGTCATTATTGTGTTTGTTGTAACTGCAAAAAAATAGTGTTGAACAATTTGTAATTTATTTATCAATATTATGCATAATTACTTTTTTAGCCTACGGGTGGGTAGTACAAAATAAGGGTATCAGAAAGTTGTTTAGGTATATAATTAAAACAGGAGGCGGAAACTCTGACATATATACATTCCGAATCAGCATCAGTTAGCAAGTCGATCTATATACACGCATCAATATCAGAGATAATAAGAGCTGAGGAGAACATTTTTTTTTTTTTTTTTTTTTTTTTTTTTATTGGCTTAAGTTACTTTTATTTTTGCTAATTTTCTGTTACTTTTCACTTTTAGCAACTTTTATCAGCGTGAGTTGAGGAGAACATATATTATACTCAAATTAAACTCTTGCAAGCATCGATTATTCTCTCCATTTTGTCGAAATCGATATATATATCGATTAACAACTCAGGTTTTATTTATTTCTTGGCATATATCGAAGACAGCTAGAGCTAAAGCCCTTAAATAAGGTATATTGGCTGTCGTATAGATCAAGAATACTTCCCCGATTTTTCTCCACTCCTCTAAAATTAGTCGAGTGTTTAAATTTATATTATGTAGATTTGGTAGCAGAAGAAGAAGCTCAGCTGCTGTCCAAAGTATTTGTTTTTTTTTGTATTTAGATTTATATACGATTGTTATACGAGAGCAAGTGTATCAAGTGGTCGGCTACTGCCGAATTAAAATTGTAAATTTGATTTAATATTTATAATTCAATTTCGTATTCGTTTTGGCTTAATCTCAATGCTTATTATGCATTATTTGTGCGCACTTTTATGAATATTCACGAATACATTTACATTTACACAAATAAAAGGACGAAAAAAAAGAAAACAGGATTTGCATGCGGCTCACTTGGCGATTTATACGCCAAATTTATGGCCAAATATTTATCGCTGGGCGCATAAATTGAAATAAATGCGCTGCCTGCGTCGCAGTCGACGTCTGCAGCGGGATCGTAAATATATATATTTTTGCAGCATAAACAATTTTTATTTGTTAGTGTGTATTATTTTTTATTTTTAAAATTTTTTTATTCCATTTATTTTCGTTCTTTTTATTGTCATTTTTGTTTTTCGTTTTCGCGAATTTTCCTAAGGACGAATTTTCACGCGCGTTGCACATAATGTGCAAAAATGTGTGTTTCGCGACAAGAAGGGGGGCAAGTTGTTTTTTTTTTTTTTGGCGTACGCCAAGCGTGTAACGGTACTTTCTGTGGCACAACACAATGGAAATATATGCGGCCGTGCCCGGAGACCAAAGAGTATAGAACAGACGTTGTACAGCAATTGATTAATGTGTTTTTTTGTGCAACGTTCGGCACGGGCTGCTGGAGTGTCAGAGAGAGAGGGGGGGGGGAGGGGGGCTGGCTGTCGATTGCAGCAGTCAGTGATAACGATGCGAATGAAAAACAACAGCCACAGCAATCAGAGCAAAAGAGGGAGAGAGAGAGTGAGGGAGAGGGGAAAGGCTGCCCTATTGCTGCCTCGCTCTCTGCTGATGATTTATTACCGTTGTTTGGGGCTTGCAACGCGTGACCCCAAAACAGCAGCAACAACAGCAGCAGCAACAACAACAACAACAACAACAGAGTCGGCAAGTCAATGAGTGCCAGTGGGAAAAAGCAGCGTCTAGGAGGATGGGGACGCGGGTGGCTAGGGGTTGGGGCAAAAGGGTGCTTGCAGCGAAAGCATAACAAAAAAAAAAAGAAAACAGTTGCATAATTTTAAATTAGATGCACAGACATGGAACAGACGTGGATGCCACGACGGCTGGACCAAAATGTGGGACAGACAACGCCGGCAACGGCGACGACTTTGGCGGCAGACGGCAAATGACATCGACGTCGGCAACGAGGACGGCGACGGCACGGAAACTGCTGCTGCTGATGCTGCTTTTTTGCTGCGGCTGCTGCACAAAACAACATGAAAATTGTTGAGGCTAACGGCGTTGCAACAAGGTGCACTATAAATGCTCTCTTTGGATAATTCTCTAGCCAAACATTTGTTAAACTTGAAGCCCGAAACAAAACTGAAAGGAGAACATAATCCCGAAGAAGTTTAATCAGCTTTAACAAAGTTATGTCTAGCAAAAGTTGTGGAAATGGAAAAAAATGAAGAGGATCATGTGCTGCAATTTCCCAAAAAGTTAACACAAAGTTAAAATAATGCAAAAAAATTAAGATCAGTTTAGTTTTGACAAAGTTAAGGAACTTGAAAGTCGGGAATGGATGTTTTCTATTATTTTGAGGGTCTTATGCTATGAAAATTCCACAAATAAGTTTGACAAAATTTGGGCCAATTGAATTTTAACGTATTCCGCGTCTTTAAGCCTTTCAATTTCAATTTACAAAAGAGCATGTCTTCTGCATAGCCAAACTTAAGTGCCCTACTCTGGCGTAGTGTATAAAGTAGAACTAAAAACATGTTGTTTTTAACATATCCATGTCAGTGTTGTCCCCCCCACTACCCATGCCTGCCATCAACCCTTGGCCCTTGGCTCCGTTGTAACTGCAACTGTTATGGCGTCTGGCGTCAGTAAAATTTGCCACAAAATCGAGCACTTGCCATGGTTTTGGAAGCTAGAAAAGTGAAGTGAAAGCTGGACGGGGCACTTTGTGCGCTCTGTGCTTCTGTGCCTTGGCTTCTGGCTAGTCGTGCATTAAATTGCTAATAATTTTTGATATTCCAAAAACTTTGTTTTCGTGCCATAAAACGTAATTTTGCCCGACTCGCAGCGCTCGTGCCTTGTAAAATCTGAGCAAAGTGCATTTTCGTTATGGTCCAGTGTGAAATGGCTTAAAGACTTTCCCAGACGTGCTTCAAGTAAAGTAAGCAGCAAAGTAAACAGCAAAGTAAACTTGAAAACAAAAGCACAGGCTGCAATGTAGACGGTGAGGGTGTAAGGGAGGGGGCGGGGTGAGGGGGGTACTGCCGTAGGAGACGGGCACAGCAATGAAGCAATGTCAAAAACCTTTCAAATTTGCACTTGTGCTGCTTCTTCTACTTCTTCTGCTTCTGCTTCTTCTTGCTACTCGTCTATTGCGGTAGTTTCAATAACACAACAACTACAAAAACAAGTACAAGTAAGCTACAGTTGAGGCTGCCCGACTAGAAATAACTCCTGTAACTTGTTACAAATCTTCTTAACCAAGCGAATGCGCTTTTACCTTTCCTTACCTTGAAATACCTTCTTTATAGTTAATTGTTAAAGGTAATAAACCTGAGGAGGAAGTTTTCAATATGTTAAACGAGACTCTATTGAAGTTTGTGCTTCGAGCTCTTATAATCTTCAGGATGTGCTTAAAAATTGGGAAATTGGGGGTTTTTACCATGAGAATAGATCAACTCGACTCTTAATTTTGATCAAGAATATATATGCCTGAGTCTTCTCTTACCTGTTACATACATTTGCCAAGCAACAATATACCCAGTCCAAATCATTTTGAATGGCTAAACAGGGTATCAAAACAACAGCAACTTGTTTATCGTGGCGTTTGCTCTCTTATCAACACTAAAACACACACACACTCACACGCACATCCTGCCGAACACACACGCACATACACACAGATAGCCCCCATATCTGCTTACGAAGCAGATGACATAGTGGTAGTTGGAGGTGTAGATGATGATGGTTAAATGTAAGAAGAAAGCAAGCACAGCTCCTTTCCCCACACACAGAGAGAAATGGCCGACCTTAATGGCGCCCAACGCGGGGAAGATATATATGTACATACTTATATACGTACGGTATCAGTTACGACAAGCGTTGAAATCTACGACCGCCATGCTCAAGTCAACGCAGCAAACATCAATATCCCAGCAACCTCAACCGCACACATTAAAACCACACCACGCACGTGTGTGTGTGTGTGTGTGGATTTTGAAGAGAAAAACCCCGGACTTTGTGTGTGTTTGGCGTATGCAAAATAGTTGCATATAAAAAGTGTTGAAAGACATGTACGTCGTTTCGCTGTAGCCAGCGGCATTGGCAGTTGTTCTTGTTGTTTTCGTTTTAATGCTCTGTTCATAGAGTGAAAAAGAGTATATTGGTTAGGTCGTTTGTTTTCTAGTAGCTATAAATGCTGCTGAGTTTAAGCTTGGAATATGTTGTGTGCATGGTCTAAACCATACAAATTGTTGCTACTTCCACCAGGAGGGTGATCAGGAATGCAATTCTCTAAACTTGACAGGGAGATTACAGTTTGAGAGTCACTGAGCAAAAAATTAGGCGGACTCTTTTTCGATTTAACTGAAGATGTTTTTACATGGGGAACAGAGTATTGCGCAGTCGGTTGCATTCTACTGTCAGAGTGTCTAACTGCATCATCATTATCTTAATCATTGCAATCATCATCATTATCATTCGCATCATCATCATCATCATTATCACGAACATCGTGAGCAACTGCCAGCCGGAAGAGAACTTGACTTATAGCATGAACAGTCTCTCGTCTACAGCCTTCCCTAGCCATTTCCTAGCTAACAAACTTTGCTCAGGCGCCGCAGCGGAAGGGGAAGTGCAGTAACGCACACTCCCCGCACGCTGTTACACCTCTATCCCCTCTACCTCCCCGCACGAACATATATGAGCGCGTTGAGACTTTAAATTTAAGTAAATGCAATTGCATAGTTGAAGGCGTTTTAGCTGCGGCTCAATGCGAATGCATGAATGCTCTGTCTTGGCTCATTAGCGCAGTGACTGCTCTCTAAGAAGGGGCTAGGGAGGTGGACGAAGAAGAAGAAGCAGGAGTAGACGAAGAAGAAGCAGAAGGAGGTTAAGGAGTTGCCTTTAGAAGATGCGCACAAAAAGCGGAATGATAATTGCGACAATTTGCCAAATTTAACCCGAGACAAATTACTTGTATCGCTACAGTCGAAAAGTTGTCGAGCCAAATTGCTGGCTGTGTATGTTTTCCGGCAAGGGAGATAAGGGCAAGGGGGGGGGGGGGGTGTGTGCAAAGAAAATGGGATGGAGTGGTGGCTCCTCAGGGGCAGAGCAGAAAAGTCGCAATTCAGTTAGATTTGGCAATGAGGCGAAATTGTAACGAGGGAAACACACACACGAGTGTGCTTCAAGTGTGTGTGTGTGTGTGTGTGTGTGTACGTGTGTGTGTGCCTAAGCGTGTGTAGTTATTCCCTAGCTGACAAATGAAGGCAAATTTCCCTTGGCCCTGCCAACGAAGTCGTCAAAAAGTTTTCTTTTACTTCAGTTTCAGCGTGCGCTGTGAACGGCATAAGGAGCGGAAATGCCACACACACACACACATCGTACACACACTTGAAGCACACTCGTGTGTGTGCATGCAAAAAGGGCGTCAAAGTTATTTAAACGCCAAGACTTTGCCACATTGACAAGGCAGCTACTGAAGCAGCTCAGGCAAAGTTCCTACAGTTTGCATTTTACTTTTTTCGCTTTTTTATGCCTTGTACCCAGTGAAAATGTGTAAAAATAGGGTATACTGTAGCTGTGCAAATGTATGTAACATATCCATTTTCTATCAGTAAAACATTCTAGGGATCTATTCGAGCTGTATTTGATAAATATCGATTTCCATCTCCGATCAATCGAATATAACTTAGATCTATACACACGATGAAGAAATTAGCTTCTTTGCTATGATATTTTTGATATATGATATCTGAATATAAGATAAGCTATGATCAATTTATATAGAAGTTATTTAAGATAGGAGTTGAGCTCAGTAGAAGGAAAGCTCCCGCCTAATGTAACATGTGATAGCAACTGGGAACAGGGCACAGGGTATTTTCTAGTCAGGCATTCTCTTAGTCTTATTTGTTTTCGTTATTTGCATATTTGCACATTCGGAAAGGACTTTCACTAAGCCGCTTAAATCAGGCTCAAAGTGCGTGCAGGCAGCAACTCGCGTGTGCCGCCCAATGCGTGTCTGCGTGTGTGAGTGTGTGGGGATAAGTGTGTGCGTGTGTATATGTGTGCTTAATGTAGTTAATGAATTTTGAGCGTTGCTCGCATTTTAAACATATTTTGCTATTCACTTTAGCTTCGCACGAAGTTTCGGCCAAGCACACAACCACTTTATTATGCCTTTTGTTTCTGATTGATACTTAAGGTAAATTATGGTTGGTTAATTAGGCGAAGGTGAAGGGATGAAAGGGTGAAGGGGACACTTAATATCCCCTTAATATCCGGTGAAGCTCTACTTATAGAGTTAATGGCCTCTAAAAGCATTTGCCAGAGCTCTTGAGACACAAATAGTAGGTTTTAGTTGCCCATAGCTTGGAAAATTTTAATCCGGCTTATCAATAACCTTTAACTCTATATCAATGCTAGCTGTTAATTCTAGAGCTTGCCAAAACGTTTTAATATTCTAAATTAGTTCAATTCGTGGTACAAATTTGTCAATTTTACTTAACTTTTTCATATTTGATGAGAATACGTTGAGACGACCTGCAAGACAATTCAACGTGGCTTTTCTACTTCATTTAAAATACATTTTTTTTCCACAGCTCACAAATTTCTGGTATACATATTCAAAAGAGTATTTGTTAAGCCTCTTACTTTTAATCTTAGGAACAATTCCCATTGGCTTTTCTATTTAATATATACCTAAAATGTTTTCAGCAGCCCCCAGGCGCGCGTTTTGTAAATGAAATTTATTTAATGGGCACGATTAAAGCAGACGAAATACTTGAAACTTAATTTAATTTAGTGCAATTTTTTAATCGCCTGTCAGTTGCAACAACTTTTACTCGCCTTCACTCGACTCTTGCCCGCCCTTCTATTCGCTTCTCAATACCCATTTAACAATTCGGCACGTTGTCCGAGCTGCCATTGCATTGTTTAGCCTTTGATTCATTGATTCATTCAACGCGACTCTAAAGTGTATTTTAATTTGATTTCATTGTTCGCTGTCACTGGCCGCCATTTCGAATGGCACTCGTTGGGCGCCAAATGAATATGAATTGAATTCCCCAGCCAACTGTCAGCTACTTGCTCTGGTTTTTGGTTTCGGCTCAATGTGTTTTTTTTTCTCGCGTCCCTCTCTGATTTGTGGGTGATTAGCGGGGGCCCATGACATTTATTCGATTAGGTGGGCAGCTCTGCGGGATGGGCGTGCCATTATGTGACGTCTGTCTGTCGGCCTGCCCGATGACATGGCATTTTAATTAGTTTTTAGCGTCATTTCTGGACAGCTCGAGGGTGAGAAAAAGAGAGAGAGAGAGAGAGAGAGATGGAGGCGCATCTGTTGGAATCCGAGCCCAACTGGCTAATTAATATGACAGACGCAGCCAGCGAATTTGCAAATTTGAATTTCATTTGATACGTTTCGGGCTTGAGGCCCAGCCCGAGGTAAATCACAATTTTGCGATTGATTGAATCGTGATGGGCAAATAATGCTAATGGCTGCTCAATGTATCCAAACAGTGGAGTGTGTTGGCAATCAAAATGAATATATGTCTGAAAAAAGTAGAACTTTTTTTATATGCTGTGTTTCCCACTGAAAACGTTTTCATCAGCAATGTTTATATTACGTAAAATGAAAATAAATGTTGGAAATTGAGAAATAAGAAAATTCAGTTATGGTGACAATTATTTTATTACAAAATACGAAGCAATTCCTTGTTTATCAAACTCGATTCACAATTTTCATTAAAAGTCTATAGTTAATAAAACCAAATTTCGCTCGCGCTCGCTTTGAGTGCAGTTCACATAGCAAATATTGCGTATACGCAATGTGCGCCGCACCTGAGTGACGCATTTTTTGTTTGTTGTAGTTTTGGCGATTTGAGTTATTTATTGATATGTGCATGCGATATGCACTCCTGGCTAAATATTGAAATTGTGCATAACAAATTGTCGAATTGCCGGCTGAGAGTTTGATTGATGCGTTATTAAAGCGATTCAATTGGTCACTGAACACAAATCGAGAGCAAAATCAACAACAAAATTCAAATTGAAATTCAAAGAGTAAATGTAAGCAGAATAGGCAAAAAGCTGTCACTCGTTGCCTCAGAAATGATACGCAAGTCATTAATTTTGATATTCAGTGGGGGCAAGTGTCTTAAAGCATGAGGAGCTCTTTTCAGTATGCGGACGATAAGATACCCTTGCTGATCAAACAAACTTATCAATCTAGCTTGGAAGTAGAACTGGCTTCATCAGACTTCGACTAAGATGTTCAAGATACTAATTCTCTGGCAGAAACTTTCTTTGCCTAGAAGTTGACAGACTTTTTGCACCTTGTACTTATCATGATCAGAAAATATCTTCTCCAATATTTCCTCTCACATTTGACATTCATAGAAAAGTGACATTTGCTTTTGACATAAATGTGCTATCCTGGGCAAGGGTATATGAATGTCTTCAAAAGAAATATGCCACTGTCAACATTGTGCGCTCGTCATCCGTGCTTCCACATCCTCCGCAACGCTCACGTCCAACGTGTACATCTGCGACTTATAAACATGGTTTGCTGTACACATATCAAGAAATATCAAGATATATCAAGGAATATCAAGAAATTTCAAGAAATTGTTTGCGTTGATTTTGCAGGCGCAACGCTTGAATTATTTTGCCTTTGTTGAAAGCAAACAAGGGGGAGGGGGAGGGGGTTTAGGGACATGCGTGCCAGGGATTTGCAGCCTGTGAAATGTTTAACGATGTAAGTGTGTGTGTGTGTGAAATACAAACAGAAAGTCTATGTGACCAGGACAAGGCAGGCAGCGACGAAAAGAACACGCGACATATTTGCAAAACATTTGTCACATCCTGCAGTTGCCTGGCTAAGCAAATGGCAAGGAAATCATTTTCTATCTGTGTGTGTGTGTATGTGTGTGTGTATTTATGCGAATTGTTTCGCTTCGTTTTACTTAAATCGAAAATTGCTTTTGCCTTAGTAATTTGTATTCTATGCAAATTTTTTAAAAACATTCTAAACAAGAAGAAAATAACAAGTAAGAAGCGTTATCTTTTGAGTGCAGAAAATTGAAATACCCTAGAAAAAATATATGTGAGATAGAAGATATACTCTAATTAGAAATTTTATGTTTTAAGCTACATATATATATATGAAACAGAAAGTCTATGTTGATATTATTTTGATTAGATTTTCTTGTATATAAATAATATCGAGCAGCACGATGAAGTTCGTAACTGAAAAGTTTGCTTAAGATACTTCAGGGGGAAAAAGTCTTCTAATAATCACTCGTTGACAGATATTCGTGTTAACTCAAAAAAACTGCTTGTAAAGAGATGAATCTATACCAAATCTAGCTTGAAAACCTTTACAAATGAAGATCTACTTTTCACAACCCGATAAATAGATTTGCATACTTTATAGGTTCGAAGCAGGTTTGTTCAATGCGTAACACATTTCGTGACAGTATTATAATTTCCTCGGCAAGAGTACAAATAAATGAAGCAAATTTCTCAAAGAAATTGTTTGTTTATTGTTGTTGTTGTTGTTGCTGTTGTTGTTGTTGGAGCAGTTTAATCGTGAAAGAGAAAAAGTTGTGAGCTGAATAATGCAATTACAAAGAGCCGAGACGACGAATTGCTTGTTCAATTGCCCCATAAAAGAAAAATAAGAAATAAAATGTAAAAAAAAAAATGTATGCAAAATCTCGCGTTAGTCACTTTTTTTTTTGTATTTTTGTTGATTCCTGTAGATTCCCCCTCTCCGCCCTGCTGTTGCTCCCTTGCTGCGCGTTCTCAAGTGGCACTCAACTTGAACTCAACTCACAAGCGAAGCGGCGAGAAGTGGCTTCAGCTTGCCCCGCATCTCCCCTCCCCTCCTCTCCCCGCCACTCTCTTCAGCTCTGAAATGTTGCAACAAATCGAAATAGAAATTGTGAAAAAAAAAATCAAATTTCAAGTGGCGCACGAGGCGCTGCAAAGAGGCGTGGCAACGGCAACTCAAGAGCTATTTGCATAATGCGGCTGCTGCATGAATAAACCATGTCTCGATGCCACCTCCCCGCCCGCCCGCGTCCGTCCGGCCACCCACATAGCCAGCAAAACGTTTAAATCAAATCAAGTCAAGGCAGCGCATTGAGAGAATGGGCTGCGTCTAGGCGGGGGCAGGAGGGATTGGTGAGGGTAGGCTATATGTGGGAGTCAGGTTATGACTAGGCGCTAGGCAAAAGTGGATATGACGGCGATAAAGCGTCGCACTCGCTTCATTGAGCAGCCTTAAAAAAATCAGCCAAAAGTGCTTTCGTTTCAGTTTAACCGACCAAGAGATACCAATTGTGCCCAAGATGCAACAGAAGTTACTTTTGGTCGTGGCATAAAACAGAATTAGGGTTTTAACTTTTTAAGGGGCTGAAGTGAAATATTCTTGGGAGTTGGAGTTGGCAGTGGGAGGAGTTATAATCGTAATTAAAATAATGAAACTTGATCTTTAGTATCTCTCTGAGAGCGTAAGGCATACAGATTAACTTGTCCCAAGTTTAAGAACCAAATATAAATTTTATATAATCGCAGCTACCTTCTGTCCTTGCAATATGCTCTCCTTGCAGATAATTTCAATGGGCAGCGGTAATAGAAATATGGGATACTTTATCTTGGGAGCGGGCACAATTTATGTGGCTTTAAGGCGACGCTGTGGCACTTGCAACTTTGCAGCCGCAACGTGTGGCAGCTGTCGTCAATCGCTGCCCGCATAAGTATGCTATGAAATCTGAAATGTCATTGACAGGCGGCCGGCCACGTAAAACTATTTTCAGGCTGCGTACCGTTACATTCTGTGGCAACATGCGCAGCTCTTGGCAGGGGTTGTGTGCTAGGGTAGGGGGAGGTGTTGGAGCTAGGGGCTAAGGCAAACTCATAAGCCAGACCAAATATGAAATAAATCACTGGGCGGGTTATTGACACGTTTGCAAATATTTGCGCCCGCACACACACACACTCACACAGAGAGAGAGAGGGTCGTGGGAGGGGGGGCGGCAGGTTGCGCCTAGTGTCAGCTTGGAATCAGGCAACACTCTACACGGCCCCGCGCTTAACCCCTTGACGTGTGGCATGCAAAGCACCGCACGAAACTCTTACGAACTTTTCAGGCACGACCTGGGCCGACTACAAATACCCCACTCTAGCCGCCGCCCGCCGCATTTGCCACCCAACCCCAGACAACTACGTCAACAGCAAAGTCCACTTAATCCAAATTCTGTAAAAAATTGTTAGTTGGCGGCGGTTGCGGTGCGGTTCGGGTGCTGCGCTTGGCAGTTGCTTCAATGTTAGTTCAACCTTTGCCAAGTTGACGAAGACGACGGCAATGTCACAACTGCTGATGGGTGTGTGCATGAGTGCATGTGTGTGTGTTATATGTGTGCCCTGTCATCAATTTCGCCTTGAATTTGTTTACCCTTTCAGCGCAAGGCGCTGTCATATGCGTCGACTTTGACTTTGTTGCGGAAGATGGGTGGGTTGGAGGAGAGAGGGGTGGGGTTTGCTTGGAGGGTCGCAAACCCCTTTGCCGCCTTTGTTGTTGCCTAATGTACAGTGAACAATTTGTGGCACATGCGTGTGGCATAACAATAATGCATAAAGCTGCTGTTTATCTACGTCTAATTAAGGGGCCGATCCGTCGAGGGAGAGGGGGGGGGGGGTAGCAGCAAATACTTCCACTCTCTAATTGGGGATTAGATGAATTGCAATAGGATTCCAAGGAGGGTTAAGTTACAGGTACAGTAGACGCACGCATTATAGAACACGCTTCTGCCGGAGGAGATTGCAACTTGGATAGTCTTAGCCAAAAAATTGGCTAAACTAGCAATTTAGCAACGGCATCTATTCAAAACTATTGTCACTTATAATTTCTGATAATTCTTTATGTCTAGCGTTCACTGTAGCGTTAGGCATGCATAAATTACAAGTCATATTATTGACTGCATTGCATGGCCCGCTCAACTGGATGCCTTGGCAAACGCTTCTCGCATAGCTTAAGCTGAACGTATTCCCAACCTATCTCCAATGTATCCCCAACGTATCCTCCATTCCGTTGTGTGGCTCTGCGCTATCCACAGTTAAGTGATTGCTGAAATGTATTTGCATAATTTCTACAGATTTTTCAATGGTTGTCTGCGCTGCTGCTGCTGCCACATAATGCAGCTGAGTTATTCCTGTAATATGCCCCACCTACTCCCCCCCCAACCCAATATCACTCGCCTTTCGCCCGCTTCAACAACTTCACCTGGCACATGTGTTGGCGAACATGCCAGTTAAGCGTCGACACTTTACAATTTTTTTCTCTCTCTGGTTTTTTGCAAATTTTTTCCTCTCGTATTTTTCTTGTGCTTTATTTTTACGGTTTTGCATATGCGAATATTTTATGCAGATTTATGTCAACTTTTCTGCTACGTGTGCTGCATCCTTGGGATCCAGGACCAGGACCAGGACCAGGACCAGGACCAGTACCACGTGCACTTATTGAATTAGTGCGAGTCAGTGCTCTAAAGGGTGTTGTAAAGTGTTGTAAAATGTTGTTAAATTTTTGGGCATCAGTTTGCGTTGACAGCAGACGGCCAAGCAACACAATGAACAACAACTTGTTTTGCCCTACTCACAATTGGGTGGGTGGGAAACAACCATCCGCTGCCCCCCTGCCTGCTGTTGCCAGCCCTCCCCTCTTGGCCCACCAGACACTAGGCTCTGTCCTCGGCTGTCGTTTGAGTCTGTTTCCTGTCGCGCGTGAGCCTTCATCGCCCACTGTTACGACTCCTGGGACCGGGACACACTGACCATTTTTGTATTTTCTTTCCTTATGCTCTGTTCACAATGTGTAAGAAGAGTATATTAGTCGAGCACGAAAGTCGCAATGAACATTGCAATAAAGTCTTAGAAACGCCAAATTCCATATGTTATATTATAATGTATAATATTACGATGAATTCCTTTAAAGATCGCTGCAAAAATATTCTCGCCATGCCCAGTTTTGCTCCCACAAAGTACATTTACTCACAGTCACAGTTTGATATTCACTGTCCTGCTGCCTACAGTTTTGCAGTCAAGTACTTGGCAATGTCTTGTTCGACATATTTTTAGCTGTGTTAAAACTGTGAACAGTGTATGGCGCAGTCGTTAACAATCGATTGCAATGTTTCTACTTGTTTTTTCCTTTTTTTTAATGAAAAGAAAACTTATCTTCAACTTTATGATGATTTCAAAGCAACAACAACTTGACAAGGCGAACTACAGGAATGAGCATGAGAATGCTTTTCCCACTTCACTTGTCGCACTTTTTTTTTTGCTTTTGCTTTTTCTGTGACTGTGACTCGTATTTGTGTGTTTTGTGTGCGCTACTTTTTCATTTCCTTTGTGTCGCTCTGCGCTTTTCCTTTTCCACGCTTTATCTCCGGGCTGCTACTTTGAGACATGTTTGCCAAGTCAGCCCCCATCCGTGAAGTAGGACAACACTTAATTTTGTGTAAGTACGCACTCAGCTCATTAGGCTAGGGTATTGCGAGCTGTGAGCTCAGGCTCAGTTCCCAGTCTCGCCGGGGGAAATTAAATTTCAACGAAAATGCCAACAGGAAAATCGCTAAAGAACTGGCGCAAGTATGCGTGTGTGCGAGTGTGAATCCAAATGTGAATCCGTATAGTTGGCACAAGTGTAGCCATCAATCAGCAGACACAGCAGAAGCAGCAGCAACTGGCATAGGAAATGGAGCTGCTGCTAAAACTAGACAGTTGTTCCAAAATGGACGCACACACGCATAACGCCCCCCTCCCCTCCCCTCTCATCAACCCCTGACCCCTGATCCATGACCCTGGTCGGTTGGCCAAGTCATAGCTCAGCTTGTCGCCTGCGGTTGGTGCAGCCAACTGCAGCTTTGTGGCTTGAATTATGGCAACCAAATGTGCAACTGCACACCACCCCACCCCACCCAAACTTCACCCCAATTTAAGCCTTTTTGTCAACGCATCATGTTGCTTAAATCCGGCGGTCAGCAAAAAGGCGTCCACAACCAAGTCCAGAAAACTCAAAGCTCTTATATGGCAAAAGTACAACTTTCGTTCTTTTCTTCTGAGCTTGGAAAGGGCATCAGGGTGTTTATATGGAGTGTATACGCAGAGGAGTAGACAGAGTTGAACCCATAACGAATATATATTTACGTCAGACTAAAGTTTTATGTCAATAACTTTTATATAATTCAAGATATTTTCACTACGCAAATATAGTTAGCCTCTGGCCTCTGGCCTTCAAGGATATATGCAACAATACGCATATAAAAATTTCTCTTCTATTATTCTTCTTCTCCAAATCCCCCGGGAATCTGCGTAATCCCTATCAGACTTTGCATTCATAGCTTCTTGCTCGTTCAACTGTAGCTGCAGCTATTCTCTGTTGGAGGGCGCAACTTTAATGCTTTTCAGCGCTTTCCAGCACTGTTTGCCAACTCTTGACCCCGCTGCCTCTTTAACAAAAACCACTTTAAATAATTACAATGCACAAATAGAGCAAAAAATATGGAAATATATTCGCAACAAAAAAAAAAGTAGCACAGCGCAATATGGCAAATATGTAAATAAGGAAACCACACACACGAACACACTCGAACACACACACTTTGCACTTAAATTAGAAGCGAAAACAACAACAACAAAATGGCGAAAAAAATAAATATCAGGCCACAGGTCCAGCAAGAAGCGCCACGATTCAGGGAGCAGCCAAGACAATAATATCTATGTCAGAGCTGCCAACAGCAGCAACAACAACAACAACAACAATAACAAAAATAGCAACCGCTGTAACCACAACAACAATGGCAGTGCCACGCCCCCATACACCCTTAACGCCCCCCGCCACTCACCTCGCTCTCACCTCGCTCTCACCTCGCATTGTCGGCAAGCAGCCAGGTAAAACTCAACTCAAAAACTTTAATCTCTATGTAATATTTTTCATAAACTCGGGACGCAGGCCAAAGGGGGCGTGTCACAGAGCTGGCCACATATTTAATGCCAGAAGTTGTTGAAGTGTAGTAAGCGGTAGGGGGAAGGGCGGAGGAGTTGTGCCAATGGGTACACTGAGAGAAATATCTATCGCTTGAAATAAGCCAAAAATGTTTTCAGCATGAGCACAAAATGCAATGACAAGCTTACAACTTGCCAATCAATTTTCTCTAATAAAGTTTTGTGCTTTGAGCTTGAGTTTAAAATATTCTGACTGAAAATAAGAATTTCCAAAATCAGAAGAAGGACTTTGTACTTAGTGTACTTGTGGACTTAGTTATAGGCTTTTTCTCCGAGTGTAGCAGCATCAGCAGCAGCCGCTGATGCAGCAACTGGAGCATGTGAAGCACATCCGAGTGGGTTGGCAACTCTGGTGGCTGTAAGACCCAAAGGAGGTCAGCTTGCGGCTGGGGAATAACAATGGTTAAAAAGGCAGCTCAAACGGACGCGCACTTTGGCCGCCAGATAAGCCCATGAAGAGAATGGATACCAGGAGGCCGGGCAAAAGCTAGAATAAGGCGTTGCCAATTAAACGTGAGGATTAGGCAAATCGAAGCAGCTGTGCAAGCAATTGCACAATTGACAGGCGTCCAGTGGGCGTGGCTTAAAGCTGAAACACGCCCACAAAGACAATGCCAAGTCAACGGGGGGGGGGGGGGGGGGGGGGGGGGGAGAGCCTTTTGTCTGTTGGCATCTTCAGCATGTGTGAAAGGGGGCAGGGGAAGGGGGGCAGCCCAGGACGAAGACAATGCCAGCACAGCTGCAGCTGCTTCAGGGATAGCTTTGTGGCGTCGTGGCCCAACTGACGTCGTTGCATGAAAAATGGCACTTGATAAGGCGCGCAGAGTGGGGCACTGGATGAAAGGGGATCTGCCTGGTTAGCTGCTGGAGTCATCCTGTCAAGCAGGAAGTGTGAAGCAGCAGCAGCAGCAGTTGCGGCAGCAGCGGGATAAGCAACTGTGCTGATGAGTTGGGGCTCTTGCCCCGCGGGCTGCCATTTGTCTATGTCCCCTGCCCACGCTTAGAGCTCCTTTTTCCCGCTGAGTAAATAGCAAAAGGCGCGTGTCGAGGATTTTGTGCGAGTCTGCGGCTTATAAATGTAAGTAAGTGGCTCTTGGTTAGTTCGTTTGCCGTTCTTCTTGTTGTTGTTGTTGTTGCCTTTGCCACTTCCGCGTCACGAAGGACTTGCTTCGGGTGCAGCTGCTGCTCCAGCTGCGCATCGCTGTGGCTGTCGCCAGCTGCATTTGTCCACAGTCGTGTCCTAATTTGGACACGTTTCGCTCCCAATTGGCACAGCTGTCACTTGCTAGCTGTGGGGCGGGACGGGGCGGAGCGGCGGGCAGTTGGCCAAATAAAAAATGGTTGCGGTCATTACGGGTGTTGAGAGCAACAATTTGGCTTATATCAAGAAAAGGATTCAGGCGGGAAGCAGAAATAAATCAAAAACATATATTTGAGTTGAGTTTAAGCAGAAAGTGGAAGAGAGAACCGTTGTCTGTCCGAAGTTTAAATACGCTTACAGATGTGTTTTTACTGTTGCGATATCTTTTTTACACAATGTTTTCGCTTGATAGTTTCTATTCCTAACCTATACACATCCTTCTGGTAATTTCACAGATTGTCAACGCTTGTCGCAAATGGCGATAAATATATACAACAGAAGCTTGTGTAGTCTCTGACTTTCTGGACAAAAGCCATGTGCTTGGCATGCATGAGAATAATTTTCCCTGTTAATCGCAAGAGACGAGAAGCACAGACACTTTCCTTGTGCCCTAAGCCTTGTACTCCAGTGTCCTTTAGCCAGTCGATCCCTGGTGTGAGCATCAACTAGTTTTAATCAACCAGTGTACATATAAATATTGGTACCACAAGTGGCATTAGTTAGCTCCTAATCCAGACTCAAGAAGCTTTATCCTGTGTATATACGAGATGTTTACATGTACATATATATATTTATATTTGAGGATTTGATAGGGAATTGATTAAACCAGAAATTGACCCCTGAAGAGCTCTAGAACTACAAACAGTGACCCTTTCACATACTTGTGACCTTAGCTCAGCACCATGCTGAACTAGCTGCCTTTGGTCATTAAATTGTAATTTGGCAGGCGTTTCACCCACATCCTCCACCTCTGCCTCACTCGGTCTCCGTCAGATTGTCGACCCTTCTCCACTTGCGCTTGCGGTTTCGGTTTGCCGTAGGCACACGCAAATTACTTGTGTCCAGCTTAAGGACCGTCTGGGGTAATATTAAACCCTTGTAGCCGACTAACGAACTAAGAATTCCGTTGGACACAAGACACCTTGCCTGGCAGCTGGACAAAGTGTCGATTCGATTGCTAACTTTTAAGGTCATCGCGTGCGCTGCAGGAAACTCATTGTGATGCCTCAATCAAAGGTCTCCAGCTGTATGCTCGGGCGTCCTGCACTGGCGTGACTGCACTGCCAATCATCGTAAATCAGCGTTAAATTAGCTCATCGATGACACAAGCGCCAATGCAGAATGCAGCTACCCACGCTTGCCAGCCTTGGAAAGCCGGGGAAGCAGATTGGTTGCCTGGTTTTTGCTTGCTGTGCACGTTGCAAATTAACTTAATGTTGAATTGTAGCTGGGGGTAAAGCGGACGGGTAGACTGTGTAGATTGTGCGGGCTGCTGCCTGGCAAGAGTTTTGCTTGCTTTGCTCTTCCTGTCAGTAGCCGGCAAAAGTGTCCTTAAGTGTTGCTAATGCTGCTGCACAGGAAGTTGCTTACGAGACACGAACTAACACACACACTCACACACTCACTCACACACACACTCGCATGCACCACATCTAGATAGCTGTACTAATGGGCTTGGCATTGCACTTTTGCAGCCACTTGGCAACTTTTTAATAGAATGAAAATGTTACCCGGCTTTAAGGGACAAGTGGGCTGGCTGTTCAGCTGGAATATGCGTAGATAACTTGCCACATGAAAACTGAAAACATCAACAAGCAATTGAAGTCAAGTGCTAAGTGCTATCCCCAGTCCTAGCTCCCTTTGCTTTCTTTACCACACACACACTCTCTCTCTCTCCCCCTTTCTCTCTCTCTCCCCCTGTCAGAGCGGATATTATAAATTTGCAATTTCGTATCCTTGACGCCTGACTTTGGCTGCAAGTTGTTTTCGCAGCGGCTCTAATGAGTTTTTCACAGCGCTTAAAATGAAAATATGTTTGCCAACAGCAGCAACTTGCACTTGCAGCTCGCATCCACGCATCCACACGCACGCGCCACACCACACAATGCAATGCAATTCGATGCGTTGCTTTTCAAGTGCTGAAGCACTTTTGCCACGCCTGCTTGCCTCCTTTTTTTATGCCCTGTACCCCATGGGAATGGGTAAGAGCGGCAGAGGGAGAGTATACTAAATCTGTGGGAATGTATGTAACAGGCAAAAGTCGGTATGTTTTTGATCGGCATCGAGAGGTTGTATCAGAGATTCTTAGGTTAATTTCTTCTTTTATAGAAATCGATAACTATCGATTTTAAGCCTTGATGAACGGAGCTTAATTCAATAGTAAACCGAATTAGGTATGAATGTTCGCCCTTTTCGTAGTATTAGATACAATCAAATGCCAGCTCCAGGCCCCAAAAGAAAGAGTTAAATCGAAAAATAAGCACAAAAGTAATTTATGTAGTAAATGTGAGGCTGGAGAAGGAATTATAGGGATTTTTTTTCAATCCGTGGCATTATACAGGATATCTTCTAGTCAACCACATTGGCATTTCTTTTGAAGCCCGTTGAATGGATTTTTGTTTTAGCCCATTGTTTCAACAAATGCCGCGAGCTCAAGTGGCATTCTACCTTTCGGTTTTTTCTCTGTGGGTGCTGAGGCGTGCCTTAAAGCTGGCAAAGCTCGCGGAACTGCCTCGCGCCTCGAGTTGCTCCACTTTAGTGTTCTGCATATGCTGATTGCGGTTTTACATTTTCCATTTTCCATTTTCTCAATTTTTTTTTTCCCCCGTTTGTTGCAGCTGCTTTCGTGCGCTTTGTTTTCGCACTTAACATGAGTCATGTTTTAACAACTATTTCTGCGCGGTTCAAAGCTATTCATGAGTTTTCCCAGAGATCATAATGAGTGCTAGCACATAGTCAGCAATCATTATGGTTGGTTCTGTGTGTGCTAAGAAAGGCAGCTGCTGCACTTGGATTTAAAGGTATTTGAATTTCACTGAAACTAGTTTAAGATTGCGAGCTTTTGAAGGAGCTTGAAGCTACGGAAAGAGATACAGATGCGGGCACAGTTGGCTTGTCTTAGCTGAAGTTCGCAGCAGGCGGTGCTATGTTGAACGATTATAACTTTAACAGATATCTTTGTTATATATAGTTAACAGAAGGTTTATCTTGGCTTAGGTTCAGTTGGCAGACTTGACTTGGGAGACTTGAAAAGGGTTAAGAATCTAGGCTCTTAAATATAAGCTAGAGCTTGTAGGTCAAGCAAGTTAGGCAGCTCTTGATTTAAGCCAGGGCCTTTATGAACTATTCTTTCGAGTCTTAAGAGTTCAATTAGTTTATTTTCAAAAGATTCCCTACACATACATGTATTTTTAAGCTGGATGGAGGAGTGGATACCTCTGAAAATGTCGTGTGTTACAAGAATCTGATAGTTTCGTCAGAAACTATTTGTAAACAAGCAATTTTTTCCAAGAAACTTATTTTACATTCCCAAGTTGTGTATTCAATTTGAAATTGTTGCCTTATTTCCACGTAATATAGATTGCATCTATAAAGTACTGTCAGGTACAGTTTATACTCCGACATGAAGAATCTGTTTGTGCGGGAACATTGCGTGCCATTTGGCCTACTTAATTCACCTATCAGATCTGACTAAGTGTGAGCGCTGCCCGACAAAATTGTGTGAAATTAAATCACCGCATACTTTTTAATAATCATGGAAAGGGGTGAAATGCAGAGAGTGAGAGGAAAAGGGGAATGCGAATTACTGTAAATGTAAAATGTCAGCATGGCAAAAACAGAAAGCACAAAAAAAATGTCAACGTAACATGCAACAACAGGCACCGCAACAACATGCAACTGGTAGATGGGCAGGGGGATGGGCGTGGCAGTTGACACAGATTCAACCAACAAACATACACACACACGCAACACAACACAACACAACACATGCTGCGACACACGCAAAATTGTGGCCATAAAATAAGCGTTTTGCATACGTTTTTGAGCCTGCATTAAAAGTAGGCGGACGTCGCTTCAGTGGGCGTGGCTATGTATGCGCTTTTGAGAGTCTGCTTAGATGAGTGCGGAAAAATGCAAGCGATTTGGCCTGAATCGATTTTGAATTGGCCATTATGCCATAGCATAGCAGCAGGCAGGCAGTCAAGAGGCCGCTCATTTCGTAAGCAACTGACCCAAATCGAGGCGAGATTTTTCGAGTGGGTTGAATAAACCCATCGTTGGAGTCTGCAAGAGTCGACGGCGCAGAAGCTGTTTAGCTTGAATGTGGACAGCTGTGAAGCTGGTTGTGAAGTTTAAGGTGTTGCATTTCAGTTTTTGCGAAATGTCAACAGAATTTGTCAAGTCTCAAACTTGAAGTGTGTCGTGTGTTAGGTTCGGGATGAACACGAGCTTAATCCTTCGGCAGTTGTTATAGACCAGGCATAGGATAGGTCTCATTCCAGCAGGCTTTACAAATATCGAAGTAATTTTAACTGAAACATTATATGATATAGTTCTCACGGGAAGTGTCGTTAAGTTATCATAAGATTAATCGGATGAAAACAAAGCTTTACGTTAGAAGCATTTGTCAGCCACATGTATACAGAGGGCATAAAAACTTCGGGCTGTGGAAAATATTTGTTTTTCGTGTTTCAGATATATTAACTAAGCTTGGCAACTCTGAATCTACGCCTTGATTCTGTTATAGTCTATCTGTACTATAACTGTATCAAATGAACGATCAGAAAGTGAACTTTTGTAAAAGTTTCTTTAGCATCTAAATATACAAATTTCTTTACCCATTTGAATGAAATGTTGAGATATTAAAAAACAAGATTTGAATAGGCCCAACAACTGATATATTCTGGCTGTTCGTGTCACGTGTCAGACACACGACACGTGCTCCGCTCTAAGCTGACTGCTCATTAAAATCCGCTCGTTGAGCTGCTCGTCAGATTCAGCTTCCTGGCCAGCAGAAGGCGAAGGACTCCCGACGGCATCTGTTGCCACTCGAGGCGTGTGCAAAAGTTGAATTTTAATTTGAATGTGACCAACTTTATGACTCCGAAATGAGTTCAACAAGCGAATGTTGCTGTCTCACTCAACGTCTCCCTTCCGTCCACCTTTGTCTCGCTCACCTATCCCGCCCTCTCTGCCCTTCTCTCTCTCTTCTACGTCAAGCATTTATTTTTTATATTTTGCATATTTTTCTGCATTTGTGCAAGCAATTTAAATGCAATTTTAAAAGAATTTTTTGTGCATACAATATATATATATATATATATATATATATTTTTTTTTTTTGCATTTAATTTAAGGAATTTCCGCTATTCGATTTTAACTCAGTAGAGTTTATTTTTTGAAAGGCAAATAAATAGAGTTTTAACTCCAATGGAAGCCATTTGTTGTTGTTGTTGTTGTTGTTGCAGTGAATGTAACCATAAATAAAAGTAAATTGCGTTTGACTATAAAATCCAATGAGACTCGAAAGAACGCAACGTAAATAAAACGCACAGAGAGCACAAGACTTGTTTATTTGCTGCTGTTGATGTTGTTCTTGCTGCTGTTGCAGGATAAAGCTGTTGCTGGCGGCAGATCCAACTCCCTGAGAAAGAAGCAGCAGCAGCAACAGCAACAGCAGAGACAAAAGGCAGCTGTGTGCCAGCCTGATTATTACAAACTTATTACAAACGTGCCAAGTAAAGAAATGCCAACTCCTGGATATATGTTCCTCTACACGTATATACACACAGACCAGGATAATAGAATGCGCGTATAAGAATAAGAATACCAAAGAATTGTTGCCCATTAAGAGCGTCCCATTGTTGCCAGTACAATCGAAATGAAATCCTCACGTACGGCGAGGTACAAGTAAAAATGAGCACACAACGCAAGAAAGGACATGCAGGACACACATACACACAGCCAGTCGTGGGCGGTGGGAAGGGGCGTTTGTTATTTGCCTACGCTTGTCATATTTCATACACAACACAACAATTAAATTGAATGTACGTTGTGAGCGCGCGGCTGACACAGCGAAGGACTCGTTGATTTAAGCACAATAACAATTCCAGGATATTTGTATAAATTTGCAATTGCATTTTATTGAGCAGCAGCAGCAGACGCATAAAATTAACATAAGCAGTTGTGACCGAGTATGTGTGTGTGTGTGCGAGTGTGTGTAAACAGTTAAAGGGACAAATATGCAGACATAACTCATACGACCTGTGAGCGCGGCCAAGCAATGCGAGCCGAATTCAAGCTACCCTTTGGCTTGTTGAAGTCCTAGAAGTATTTTCATATCAATAATCTTTGAGAAGTCCACTTAGTAGCGAAAACTACAAGAGTTGCAATGAGCTTCTGTAAAACAGTGTTGATAAACGCGCATAATTGATTGTTACATAATTTTCGATATAATTCCTAACTAGTTGTACCACAGATTTGGCAATAACTAATAGAAATCCAAAATCACAGTGGCATAACAGCTTAAAGAATAATAATTCTTAATATTTGGACATAATTCCCAAATGGTTAAGGCGCAAACCTGACTCGAAGCATTTATTATAGCCTCATGGAAAGTTTAACGACGCTTTCTCTAGTGCTAAGCAAAACTTTCGCCTTCCAGCTGCTTTATATATCTCTCTGATATTCAAGGAATGTTTTGCCGAGCTATTTTTTTTGTAGCTCTGCTTTTTGTTTTTAATTAAAACAACGACTCATTACGTTTTAATTTGCCAACTTAAGAGCCTTAAAGTTGTGCATTTGCAATGCGGCTGCTCTCCAACAATTGCCGGCTTTAACAAGAAAAAATAGCGAAAGAGAAAACTGTTGACAACAATTTCATTGACACAGTTCTGTTCTGTTTTTTTTTTTTTATTACGCTTTTTTTCTATTTTATTCCCCCGACAGAGACAAAAAAAAAGTGTCAGCGACAAAATCGATGCCCTGAAAAGGCTACGAAATAAAACAAAAACAGCCAAAAGCAAAAGTCGCAGTAAATTGCACACAATGTGCACAAGTACCCGTACCCCTTCGCCGCCGCCCCCCCCCCCCCCCCTGCCCCACCGTGCAGCACGGTATACCCTGCCAACAGTTGTACGTGTCATTTGGCTGCAGTTTTATTTGGCCTGGCATAATGCGAGTTTATGTTTATGGTAGCCAGCTTCTGCAGGCCCTGAAACTGGGCTGATCTTGCACTCGGCGAAGCAGAAAACAACCAACTGTATAATGAATACGAGATTTTTAAATACCCTAAAAGCTGTTGGAGGAATACTTTTCACTTTTTTTTTTGTGGTTACAAAATGCGGTTGAGGGCCTGTTTTATGTACTGTAAAATATATACAAGTTAGTTGGCATGATAACTTTATGTATGATAAGTATTAAATTTTGGGCTTGTTTTTTGAAGTTTAGGAAGCTTATACTATCAAATTTTAATATATAATAAGCTAAACACAACAACTGACCAGAAGGTATAACTCTTTCTTGGGCTTTAATCATACCTTAGAACTAAAAACAAATTTATGCCTATAAACAGGGTATTTTCATACCCTGTTTTACTTGTCAAAATACCTGGAGAAGCACTCAAGTTATGTAAGTCCATATTAAACAAATGCCAATTGCAATCAAATCAAGTCTAGATATTCTATTAGGAATCTAGCTGAATTTAAGTTAGTTTTAGACGAATTGAAGCCTATCTGCGGGGCATCTGCTCAGCTTGAGCTCAGCCTAATTAGTGATAGCTACTAAAATAGCCAAAGACTAAAATGAAATGAATTCATTTCAGTTCACAATTAGCCTGTACATTATTAGGGTATTCAAAAGTTTAGGCGACCCTAAACATTGCCCCAGTGACTTTCACGACGTTGCAAATTCTTAAAAATAGATTCGAGCCAGGCATTTCAGGACACGGCCAGTTACTTGGGCACGTCCCGACTCTGCTGTCGAGCACTGAAACGTTCTAATGCTCTTTGTAAGCGAAAGGGCAGCGGGTAGGGGGGGGGGGGGGGGTGGAGCTGGGGCGGGAATCAGGCACGGGCCAGGCAGTTGCAGTTGCCAGTTGTTTTTTATTTTGGTTTTTAGCCAGCCAGACAGATGGGCGACAGTTTTGGGGAAATATAAAAATGGAAAGTTTGCATAAAAAGTAAATAGGGAACAGGAAGAAAAACAGCAGGAAGGTAACTAAAAACGGAAACGAAAGCAAAAGCCAATTCAGCAGCAGCATCAGCAGCAGCAACAAATACCAAATACAAAAGCAACAGAAGTTAAAGAGGAAAAAGCGGCTGCCAGCTGAAGTAAAACCAGAGCAGCTGCCAGTTGAAGAAGCTGCTAAATCAGGTCAGGGATTTGGGCGCCATTTTACGCTAGATTTTCATACCATATATATTATATATATTTTTACCCTGCAGGCATTGGGGCAAATGTAGGTAAGGGTCTATAGGCGACGAACTGTAAAATATATATTTATATTTATGTGGTTGGATCATCCCAATCTAGCCTTAATCATCTACCACTCGAGAGAATATCTATTCATTTAAGCCTATTCCCACTTTTGGGACAAGAGAAGTTTTAACGAATTTACAGGGTATCTTCTTATAGGGAATTCGCATCTGTAGCACACAAACTTGTTTATAGATGCTTTAGTTATTTTGCTTTTGCTACTTTGTGCCATTTGTTACGCTATGAAAAAGTGAAATTGCGCATACGCCGCGTGGCTCTCAATGTTATTTGTCAGACGGGCATTAATTTAATTACAAACTGCACAAATTGCGCTCAAAAAGACGCACAGCAGTAAATGCGAGCTATCACTGCGCCCCGCAAAACGAACACCCCTCTCTCCCCTAGGCTTTTCAACTTTGTGTGTCACTGGAGCACTGGAGCCAAGTCGTCGTTGGGAAGTGTGAAAGCCAACTTTGGCCGACAACCGCAAGCTGCATTTTTAATTGCGCACACGTGCGAGAAGCAGTAGTAGAAGAACAAGCAGAAGATGACGACGGTGTCTCGCTGTGGGCGTGGCCCTGCCCAGCAGCTATGTGTGTGCGTGCGCGCGTGTGTGTGTGTGTGTCAGTTTGGCGGCTGCTGCTTGAACTCATTTAGCGTGGAAATTATGGTACGCTCAAGTGGATTTTGACAGGACAAGCCCAGGACACACACATCCTTGAATCCTTTGAAAGTTTTGTGCACGTTTTGCGGCCCATGAACCACCCAGCCAGGACAACGCCTGCAGCTGTTGCCACAAATTGGGGCCATTTCAAGCTGTGTGCCCAGAGCTCAGGACCTCCTGTCTAATTGATATGCAATAAACATTGAACGCCAGACAAGCGTATCAATGAAAAGCCCCTGCACATTGCCCAACTGACAGCCATGACAGGCAAAAGCTTTGCCAGCAGGCAGTTATTTGCTAAACTGCCATATTGCCACCCCCCATCCCTTTTGCCATACCCCTGCATTCGTCCCCTTTGCCTGCTGATGCTTGCTACTTGCAACATTTTCGAGCAGCATTTCAACTTTTGTTTTGGCTGAGTTGGCCGCTTCCAGCTTCAGCTCCAGCTCCTGCTGCTGCTGCTGCTCCTTGTTGCCTGTCAAGTATTTAAGTCTAATACGCTTAGTTGTTGCTCTTGTTATACCCTGTACGCATTTGGATGGTTAAGCGGGGGCTTATTGAAGCTGTGCACAGGTGATGGAAGGCTTGTTGTTGAACCTATTTATATATATCTAACTCATTTCAGTTATATCCGTTTTGGCTGTCTTTTCCTCGATATGAACATCGATCCCAGAGACTAAAGTTGATTTAATAAAGATATATATAAAAGACCTTAAGATGTCAAATTGGAGTTGAGCTAATTTTAAACTATCTTGAACTCGTGTAGTTGTTGCTTATCGATTTCCAGCCGAGACTATGTATTACACACAATTTAATTTAAAGAGTTACATGGTATCTCTTAGTCGTTCACATTAACTTATTGTTGTTGTCGTTCGGAAGCATTTAAGTAAATTGAATTACAATGATATTTCTGGTAAACTTTACACAAAAACTGTTGCCAGCCAATTGAGCTGTAAGCTCTGGCCATTTTCAAATAGAACATTGCGTACATTGCGTATACGCAATATTGATTTATAATCTAATTGAATTAGGCTTTAATTGAGCAGGCATTTTCTAGCAATTTGCAATTAAGCACTTCAAAGCGCATTAAACTAACAATTAAACAGCCAACTATGTACTTAGAGAAGAATGATGAAGTTTGATAATTCAAATTAGAATACACAATATACTCACTCATTTTGCCATGCGGTTGCACTTAACAATAATCACGTATACGCCTAGTGGCGCATTTTGCACCTTTGAACACGAAAAGTTATTGTTAGTTTACACTCAACGCGATATCGTTGCGATAACTTTGCCTATCGCTTATCGTATTTTCACTGCAATAGTTAACCACGTGTTATCGATACAGATACAGATACAGATACAGATTCAGATACAGATACAGATACAGATACAGATACAGATACAGATACAGATACAGATACAGATACAGATACAGATACAGATACAGATACAGATACAGATACAGATACAGATACAGATACAGATACAGATACAGATACAGATACAGATACAGATACAGATACAGATACAGATACAGATACAGATACAGATACAGATACAGATACAGATACAGATACAGATACAGATACAGATACAGATACAGATACAGATACAGATACAGATACAGATACAGATACAGATACAGATACAGATACAGATACGATACAGATACAGATACAGATACAGATACAGATACAGATACAGATACAGATACAGATACAGATACAGATACAGATACAGATACAGATACAGATACAGATACAGATACAGATACAGATACAGATACAGATACAGATACAGATACAGATACAGATACAGATACAGATACAGATACAGATACAGATACAGATACAGATACAGATACAGATACAGATACAGATACAGATACAGATACAGATACAGATACAGATACAGATACAGATACAGATACAGATACAGATACAGATACAGATACAGATACAGATACAGATACAGATACAGATACAGATACAGATACAGATACAGATACAGATACAGATACAGATACAGATACAGATACAGATACAGATACAGATACAGATACAGATACAGATACAGAACAGATACAGATACAGATACAGATACAGATACAGATACAGATACAGATACAGATACAGATACAGATACAGATACAGATACAGATACAGATACAGATACAGATACAGATACAGATACAGATACAGATACAGATACAGATACAGATACAGATACAGATACAGATACAGATACAGATACAGCTAATTATTTATCTCTATTTAGCTTTTGCATATTTCATTTCGGTCAAAATTTGTCATTCAAGCATGCACATTTAATTTATTTGGCCAATTTCACAGCTGGCCAAAAACCTTTCAGCGAATGTGAAAATGGAAAACCAATAAACACCCGCAAATTGAATTTTGTTCATTCATTTAAAATGTTAATGTATTTATGCATATTGTGCACACATTTTTTGCTTCTCTCAAATTCTGTTAATGCAAATTGCCTCGCGGGAGTGTGCAGAGATGGCAGATGGGAGGCGCAAGAAGGGTGAGAGAGAGGGGGGGGGGGGCAAAGGACTGGACACTTTTGGAAGAGATTTGCTATGTTAATTCCCGAGTCTGTCACTTATCGTCCGCATATCTAACTCTTCTCTCGCTGCTCTACCTTATACTCTACTTTTCCTTTAGCTTATCTTTATTTAACATTCAATTAGCAGCCGCCATTTTTACTGCGCTTTGCGTCTCTTTTGCATTTTGTGCAGTAAACAATTTAAATTAACATTTTATTTTGCTCACATTATTTGCCAGCTGTTATTATTTTCTTTAGCCTTATGCTTGGCTAGATTTTGATTAAATTTTTATAAGCGTGAAATTCATTCTTTACGATAACATTTTAAACAATGTGAAATGAGCTTTTAATGTGCTAAATAAAAGGCAACAGTTTCGAATGGGTTGCGTTTAACTGAATAAATAAATATATATGCATTATATATGTATATAATATATATATACTTATCTCTATTTATAAAACGTTAATATATATTATATTTTCATACATGATTTTAGAGTTTTATATTCTCTTCAATTGATTAATTTTTCGTTTTCTTTATATCTATTTTTCAGTTAATGCGAAAAGGAAGTGTATCAAGCTTATATATTTTTTCTATTTTTTTTCTGTGTTTAATTGTGTTGCCCCGTTTTGGGATAAAATGTTTATTTTAAATGAAAAATTAATAGATATATGTTTTATATTTTTCTATATTTTTTTTCTGTGTTTAATTGCGTTGTCCCGTTTTGGCATAAAATGTTTAATTTTTTGTTCCAAGAAAGAAAAAGTGTTAAATTCATAATTCTAATCTGTGATCCATAAATATGTTTAAGTGTGTTTCCTGTTTTGTGATAAAAATATTTCAAGTTTTTATTTTGACCAAAGGAAGCTGTTGAATATAAGAAGGTAAGAACTACAATTTATCAATCAATTCAATTCGAAAACTGTAATAATTAGATATATAATCGAAAATTGCTTCTGAGTTTGAACTGGCGACCAGCCAGTTTGTTATTCTGAAGCTCAAAGTCAGCCAAGTTGATGTTGCTCAAACAAACTCTGACAAAATTCTGACTTTGAGTCTGACTCTCATTCTATTCTCATAAATTAGCTTTCTTTGCGTTGCAATTATTAATATATATATATATATATATATATGCATATATAAATAGGTCACGTTCCCAAATACAATTAATGCTGTTATTTTTTGCGCGTTCCTCAAAATAACAAAAGAAAATCAACCTTTTTCGTTGGGTTTAACAAATAACCAAAAATGAAAACCTTGCTGAGTTTTCTATTTGCAACATTTAAAATAATTAAAATGCCATATAAGAAATGTTGTTCCTAAAAAAGGGGCAGGGTAGCCCTTTTATGGTTATGAAGGGGAGGGGGGTGGCGCTGTTACAGGGGCAGCTCAGACCCACCGCAAATATTACGAAACAGAAACAAAAAGGGCCGCGCTAGCAAATTGTAGGCGCTAAGCAAGATTTATGAGCCCCTCAGGGTGTGTGTGTGTGTGTGTGTGTGTGAAAGGGGAGGCGGGGGGTTTAAGCAAGGCTGGACTGGGCCTATGGTTGGGTTGGGGGGGCGTGGCATTGGCATTGCTCTCGTATTTGGCCATTTGGCCCGGCGCGTCCCATTATTTGTTTTAACTGTGCGCTTTTACAGCAAAGTCTGCGTCTACAAGTTTCAATAATTTAAAATATTTGAACATTTTGTGAGGCATTTCGAGGCAATTTGCTTAATGGTGCCACGCCAGTTGGCGGCCCCAAAGGGTTTGTGGCATGCTCATAAATAAGGCAACTGTCCAAGGCAGATGCTGGCCAGGGTATAGGGGCTGGGGCAGGGGTCAGCTGTTAGCATGTGTGGCAATTGCAGCTGTGCGTGTGTGTGGCAAAGCAGTTCAAGGCCGCGGCGCAGCAACCCAATTACGCAAAATGCTGCTTAAACCAAAAGCAGCTAACACACGAAAAATGTGCGCCAGGCCAATGTATCCTAAGGCGACCTAGTAAAACACCCTAGTTGCAGCTGAGCTCTGCTCAAAGTTGGCGTGTCGTGAGTTGCTTGTTGATGCCACAAGCCGAAAGATAAACACACCACAAAATGTGCCAATGCCAATTGGTTAGGGCTGAAGAGGTTGGCTCTGTGTGGCTTACTGGCAGAGGTTACTGTATCACATAACCGCAGTTAACACACACACACACACACTCAGACACACCGACACATGGGATGCATAACGTTCAAGGACATGTGGCGAGAGCTGCATGCATTTTGTATGTGAGTCAAGGGTCTCGGGTTTTTTTTAGTTGCGGCAGCGCCTGCAGGTTATGCAACACCTTTTTTTGTTGTTCTTTGATGTTATTGCCAGCTTTTAATTAGTTTAGCTAATTTTATGAATTCGACAGCGTCACGGCAAGCACACACGCACACAGCATTCGTGACGTCAAAAATGTTAGCTCGCCTTCCCTCTCTCTCTCTCTCTCTTGCCCGCTCGCTCACACCTTCTCACTCTGCTGTCCTGCTCGCTCTTGTGCGTGCCTGTTTGAGCAGCTGTGCACTGTATCTGTATCTGTATCTGTATCTGTGTCTGTGTCTGTGTCTGTGTCTGTATTTGCTGCGTGTTGCTGCGTATTGTACATGTATTTGTGTAACTGTGCGTGTTTTCACTTTCGCTTTTCATTGATTTTTGTTGAGCAACGCGCGCGTGTCGCATGCCACATTTGTTGTTACTTTTGTTGCGACAATGCTGGCGCCTTTTGTTGCCATTAAACAGGCTCCGTTTGTTAACATTATTTCACTTTCATCTAAGCGCACACACACGAACACACTTACACACACACACCGTTCGTATACGTTTCGCTGCGCTGCCGTAACGTCGTCTTCAACATTGGCCGCAAACGTCGCACAGCGCTCGCTGCCAAAACTAAACTGAACTCGTGCAACGCTGCCACATCGCATGTGACCAAAACGCTGCCACGGCCTGTGGCAGCAGCAACAGCAACAGCAGCAGCAGCAGCAGCAAGAATACTGGTAACAGTTTTTCACAACATCGTTGGCGGCGCAGGCGCACTTTTCCACAGCAGCAGCATATTCCTTCAGGCATTGTCACAGTTCACGTCACACTGTTGCTGCTGCTGCTGCTGCTGCTCTGCCCCCCATCTGACGCAGCTCTACACACCTCTCAGAATTTTGTTTACATTGTGTGTGCAGCATTTTTAGGCCTCTCAAGGGGTGGCACGAGCACCACCTTGCAACATTTGTGTTACGGCGAACGTAAATAAAATTACGCATACGCCACGTGCTGTGACAAGTTTGTCGACAAGCTTTTTAGGCATATTCATAAGCACTAATGATATTCTCCTGTCACACAATACATCAAATCTAAAACATTTGAAAGTCTGCCCACGCGTAATGTGAGCGCTGCAATTGTCAAGCGACCAATACAAAAGCTCGAGGCGTCAGCCAAGACACAGCACAAAAGTTCGACTCAATTTGCTGAAATTGAACAGAACAGGACAGAGCAGCACAGACCCACAGTCAAACACACACATCGAACAATTTTTACGCTGATTGGTTTCAAGTCACTTTTTTTCCCCAGAATTCTTTATGTTGTAAGTTGCTTTTCTTGTATACCCTGTACCCATTGATGCTCGAAAATGGGATTGATTGACGTTGTGAAAAACATACGATGTAATGGGTAGCTGGCATCTAAAACCCATTTTATGTAGGAGTCAATACGATATCAGAGCTTTTCTTAGCAAATTTTTTAACTAACAAGAGCTTAAGGAATATATTTATTTTTGGTCTACGCTTTACGCTTAACTTTGTACAGAGTATCTCGCAGCTGGGCAGCTGCGATCAGAGCACTTTTGTTTTTTGACGGAAAAGTCAACGAGCCAAAGCCAAATGTCAGTTGCCCCGCTCTGCATCGTATTCCCCTGCTCATAGCCTTGATTCCGGTCAGTAGTGTGCCGCCTTGAAGCTCTTTTGGAATTTAATAACGAAATAGCCTCAATTTCATGCAACGCCCCGCCCCGCCTCGGTTTGCCCCCTGGCAACTGTTCGGCACAAACAATTTTCAATTTTCCATTATGTGACTTTCCGTTGATAAATTCCACAGAAAACAGATGATGAAAAAACTTTATCCAAAAACTGAAACTGAGAAGCTGCAACTGAAATTGAAAGCGCAGTTGCCAGTTGCCAGTTGCAATTGCCATTTGCCAGTTGGCATTAGCTGATATAAATCATGCGATTGCCAACATTGCTAATAACTAATTAAAAAGTTGCACCATGTGAAGGATAATTGAATTGAATTTAATTTAATGTCATTACGTACTTTCCTTTCATTCGATTCAATTCAGCGCCAGGCAGCAATAAAAACAAACAGCAAGCAGAACAACAATAACAAACGCAGCACAAACAAACTGAGTCACTTGCCTCATTATGGGGCGTAGACGCGTGGGCGTGGCATGAGGCATTGCGAGGCTTGACATTGATTTTTATCAATGGGCAGCCAATGATGAATGACAATGGAAGCTGAGTTGACAGCGTGAGAGTGTGCGTGGGAGTAAGTGGGTGTGCGAGTGTGTGTGCGAGTGTGTGTGTGAGTGTGTGTGTGAGTGTGTGTGCGAGTGTGTGTGCGAGTGTGTGTGTCAGCTACTTATAGCCTGCGCACATCAAACTTGCCAAGTGCCTTTTCCAGCCAGTCCATAACTTTGTTCAATCTGAATCGATTTACAAGCGGTTTTCCTTGGGATGTTCTGGCATTAAAACTTGATTCAGTTGTTAATAAAAAAATCATAAGCAAGGCATGATGGTGGCCATTGTGGACTTTGTCTTACGTCTAGATTGATGCTGCTTTAATATGTGAAACAACAATTTTTCAATATGTTTTCGTAAGCTCAAAACTTTGACCATATCCCAAAGAAACTGGCTTCTCTCCTTTCATACTGCAAATGATGCAAAACTCTGTTAAAATTCAACCTATTTTGTTTTTGGTATGCTTATCCATCTAGATTGATTAGGTATTTACAATTTATGTCTATCTGAAACTAAGTTATTGTATTTAAGACTGCAATAATTTACCTGGTTGGTTCTTGTTTTAATCTCAATATTGATTATGCAGCTGAACGAACTTGCGGTCAATTTATTTTCTTCGCTAGTTTTGATAAATATTATTCTTGCTTCAGGGAATTTGCCGGGCCCCGAAGGCTGTTTTTATCGGTTTGTCTGTTTTTATAGGGTCACACTGTGGCAATTTGTGCAGCACGTTCGCATCTTTATGGCATCGCTTTATCAACAACGACTATGTGGCAAGTGTTGTGGCAACTGTTGTTGCAAGTGCCGCTGTCAGCTCTTTAGCTGTCAGTTTGTTAGCGTTGCGGGCAAGTTTTGCTATCTTAGCGGAGATGCTCATTAGACGAGCACAAGTGGCAGCTGAAAGCTCGCACTTGAATTTATTATCCTCTTTGATATGCTCACTTCTTCAGCCAGCCTGCCAACAGTGTGTGTGTGAGTGTGTGTGTGATTATGTGTGTGGCGGGCGCACTTACACCTAATTGAATCCTGCGGGCAAACTCTAAGCCCCGGCATGCCAAAGCGTTTAGTGGGCAACCGCCGCCCGCAGTTTTGTTACCCTGTCGCATCTTCTGCTCTGTTCCCATTCCTGCTTCCCCTGCTGCTTCTGTGCCTGCTGCTGCTGCTGCTCACATTCCACATCCTGCAGCGCCTCTAATTCAATTAGCAGGTTCAGCGCCAAAACGGCAAATGGCTCGTTAAACACGCTGTGTGTTTTTTGCAGCTACCCGTTGCTCACCTCCCCAACCCCAACCCCAACCCCAACTGCTGCAACTCCTCCCCCCGTCTCGCTTAATGCCACTTCAGTTGTGTGCGCGCGCGTTTTCCCTTTGCTTCGTTTTTAAAACATGTTTTATTAGATTTTCTTTCCTGTATTTTATTCCCTTTTTTTGGCGTCATTTTTATGCAAACGGAAGCTTTCACACACACACACACAGTCACAGACAAACTTGGCTCCATTGTGTGTGTAATGAGGAAAATGTTACAAATTGCCAAAACTCTACCCCGCTATAACTGGCGGCCACCCCAGCTCGCTGCTCGTCGGTCAGCCTTTGTTCGCATCGTTTGTGTTTGCTTTTGCAGATAATGCAGGAAAAATCTTTTGCACTTGAGCACGCAGCGGATGTGGCCAGTGGTCAGTCGACCGGCGACCAAATGTTGCCCCACATGAGCTCGACGCGTAATTATGAGCAATGCAAATAATGTGTGAGCATCCCCCCCAAAATTATACTCAATGACCAAGCCCAACCCCAGCTCTGTATTCCCATGCGATAATTCGCCCTGTAGACAATTTTTACACAAATAACTCGAGCAAATTGTTCACTTTGGCTGACCAAAATGTGCTCCATGAGAATACTATTGAGACATGCAATGGAAGTTTTATGAAGACGAATGAAACCAGCTATTGTAAAAGTAAAATCCCTAATGGTAACCAAAATCAACGTGTGTTGAGTTGCATTTTGTAGCTGCTTTAACTGTTGATGAGAAACTCTGCAGCTGTTACGGCGCGCCTCTCTTTGCGCTTCTCATACAGTTCAGCTAACCATAATCGCCTTTCGTTTGCGCTGCGCATATGGCCTCCGTTAACTGTGCGACTGCATCCTGTTGGTTCTTTGATTTTTCCACTTTTGCATTGCCAATGCCCGATCTTTGGCCCTGTGCGCCATACTTTTTACTGCTTCCCTTTTGCCAAATGCCGCCCATACTCCCGGCGCTTTTCTGCTTTTCTTTTTCTTTTTTTTTTTTTTAGTTTGCATTGCCGCTGGCCTGGTCAATTTTTTACTTTTGGTTTCTACTTTTTTGTATTTTTTTTGCAGCTGCTGCAACAAAAGTCCATTATCCGTTTTGGCGTTATCGGTAATCAATTTCAGTGGCCGCTTGGCGCAAAAAAAAAGATGAAAAGTTTTTCGCTGCAGCTTTTCTTTTTTCGTTTATTTTTTTTTAACAGCTTTTACGAGCAGCGGCGCACAAAAGCGACGACAACGAGGCAACAACAACAACAACGAGAACAACAACAATGGGAATTGTTAGTTTTGAAATATGCACGAACCGACGGCCTCTCTCTAACAAGCCAGAGCTGCATGTGTGCAGCCCAACAAATGCTGTTGAAGTGTTGTTTGTTGTCGTTGTTGTTGTTGTTGCAACAGTTGTTGTTGTTGCAACAGTTGTTGCTGTTGCTGTGAGTTGCGCAGTGCAACAACAACGACAACGACAACAGCAACAACAAATAATTCAATTTCAATGTAGAAGCAATTTTGCTGCTCTTGCAGTTGTAGTTGCAATTGCAGTTGTAGTTGCAGTTGCAGTTATTGTTGTTGTTGTTGTTGTTGCCACTCACTTACATAGTTGTCGAGTTGTTGAAAAAACTTTTCTTTCCACTTTTCTAGTTATATATATTTTTTTTTTCACATTCGCAATTGGCTTCAAATTGGCTGCTCGTCGAATTAGTTGTGAAATGTGTTTGTGTGTGTGTGTGTGTGTGTGTGTGTGTGTGTGTGTGTGTGTGTGTGAGGGGAGAGGAGTGAGGGGCGCAGCCTTGTGCTAGATTTGAATTGAGGGGGCGACACAGTTGCCAATACACCTACAAACAAATCTAATTATATGCTGTTATCTAAGCGGGCTCCACAAAGTAGGCAACACAAATTGCAAGCGGAGCTCTTTGAATAATGCAGCGTGTGTTGGCCGAAGGAGAGGGGGGGGGGGGGTAACAACTGAAATTGTTGCTTACTTTGGCAGCACTAGATGCAGTTTGTTTTGGCTTTCGTCTCCGCTTTCACTTTTCAATTAATTCTCTCCGCGGTCTTTATATGCAAACCAAAACCGCAAGCTGGCCTATAAATTTGTGGTTTCCAGGCATAAGGCAAATTGGCAGCTAAAAAGTTAGTGTATATGTGTGTGCGGTGTGCCGTTTGGTTTACCCTTAGTGCGGTTTTGGGCTTTGGCTTTTCCGATGTGGGTCACTGCAGCAGCTGTTGCCAAATCACGTGACTATTTTGAAACAATTGTGGGCCAAACGATGGGAATGTGGAGCGCGTGTGTCGATTAGCCAAATTGAAAATGACAGAGCGCTGGAAAAAGTGCAACAACAAACAAAGAAGAAGAACAATCTGGAACACCAGCGGCTTATGAAGCTGAAGATGTTGCCAGTCCAGCGTCGAGAATTGGGTCAGCTGGCTCAGTACTTAGGGGAAGGGGGGGTAAGGTACGGATTAATAGGGAGATGGGAACAAATCAAAGTGCGCTAGTCACGGGTGTTCGACTTGGAGTTACCCTGTAATCTGCCTAAACTACGAGAGACTTGCATCACACTTACGCTCAGCCATAAACTATTTAACATTTCTTCTTGAAAAAGTTCGGTGTAAAATATTCTGTTTAGCATCTCTAAAATCGCGCCTTATTTTTCGCATGTTCGTGGCATAAAGCGGGCATTTTACAATGATGAAATATAACTTCTTATATGTGCATGCAACTTGAGAGCCTCTTTGCCGGACTTGAGCTCTTAGGTTTTTACAATTTCACAGATTTTCTCAAATCCCAAGCCAATATCAAACGATTTCTGGTGATATTGGGTCAAGAAGATCTGACATGCAACCTCAACGGGGGTTCTTACAACCGGAAGGGCATATGGATATATTTATATATTTTTCTGGTTCGCTCAGAAGAAGAAGAAGAAGAAGATTATATATATATTATATGATATCTGATATTTTGTGTCCGTTTCAACTCTTTCTCAATGTGTACAGGGCATAGAAAGAGGTGGAATAAAAGCGGCATACCAACTGGTGCCACTCGGCGTATGAGTAATTTTGTGCTAAGCGGCTTATGCGCTGTGCCATCGAGAATCCGATATGCGATTTATATTTGGTTAACTGCACATCCAATAAACTGTGAGCAATAGCCAACGTATTGGGCGGCTTGAGGGGGGGGGGGGGGGGGGGGGAAGCTGACTGGCAATATGTAAATATAGGCTCGGTAAAATCGAAATCGTCAAAAATGTTCATAAACGTCCCATGAAAAACGTTTCAGTGCTGCTGCAAATATTTAGACCAACTAACAGCCAACATGTCAGCGTGAGTGCGAGCGAGAGAGCCAGAAAGAAAAACAGAGGGGCGGACAGTGGGCGTGGACGGGGGTGGCACAGTGCGAGAGAGAGAGGGAGAGGGGGGACAGTGACTAGAGGATATGCCAATGTTGGCAATGACCAGCGACAGTTTGCTGTCCGTTGAAAATCACAGCGTATAAATAATGAAAGTCGATTTGAGCTTTGAACAGTTATTGGCTTGTCGTGGCATGTGGGCGCGGCTGTGGGGCAAGTCCACAAAATGCGTCAACTTGAGCTCAGCGAATTAGTTGTTTGATTTACGTTTAATATAAGGCTTTAATGTGTCCTTTAGCTAGACTCGATGGCATTGAAGTCGTTCGTTTATTAACTTTGCTTTGGTTTTGCAATTTTCCTCAATTTCCACAAAATTGCATTTTCTCTTTGGCTTTACACTTCATCATATTCAACATATTCTCTGTTCACAAAATGAAAAGTGAAACGACTTAGGTGTTGAGATTTTTTGATATCTATCTTTATTTTTATCTTTACATGTCGCACAGAGTATTGCGCAGTCGGTCACAGTTGCTAACAAAGTATTTATTTGTTTTTCATCAATTTTGGCACATTTTCTCGACATAAGCCGCATTTTATGAGCCTAGGCTGTTATTTTGGCCACATGTAAAAATATATGTGGAATATGAATTTAATTAATATGCCATCTATAAGAATTCGTCTATCTAAATCGCTGTCATAATTGGCCATAAAACTTGACCAACAACTTTTCGCCTGATTAATTTTGGTTGGCCAACAACAACAACAACAGGAACAACAACAGCAGGAAGGAGGTACGCCTGCAGCTGTTTTAAAAATGCAGGCAGCACAAAAGTCTTGAACAAGGATCCAACAAGGGATGTGGGACAGGATACTGTGGCACTGTCAACACTTACAGCCAAAGTTGACATTCATTAGAGCAAAACTTGTACTTGGCAAGTACAACAACAACAACCAGCAGGAGATAGCAGCGGGTAGGGGTGAATGGGTGGCTAAATATTGTAACAGCTGAGACAAAAGCTGGCGGACAGCATCCTGTTGCAGCTCCTGCTGCATGTCCTGCTGCATCCTTTTGCCCCTGACAATAGCAACAGGCGCTGAATTAGCAGCCAGCCAAAGCGGAAGCTCTGCAGTCCTGTCTAGTGTTAGCTATGTGCCGCATTCCCTGCCCCCCCCCCTCTCCCCCCTCTGCCCATCCTCTTCATCTCCTTCCCTCATTGCTGCTTGCTTCTTGTTGATCCTGTGTCCACTTCTTTCGTCGTTTGCCTCATCAAAAACTCTTTGAAATGAGTTTTTATTAGTTTTGCTCGCTGCCGTTTTTTGCTGCTCCGTCCGTCACTCATTGTTGCTGCCTGCGCGCGCGTGTGTGTGTGTGTGTGCGCGTGTGTGCGTGTTAATTAAATTTCAAATGCACAAAAGATGCAATGACACAACCCCATCCCCCATTCCCCGCCATTCCACCCGCTTAACGCAGTAACTGAGCTGCGCGTTCGGAATTTATAAGATTTCTTTTCCATTTTTTTTCTTTTTTATTTCTGTTGCCATATCCATTTTCAGTCTCGTGGCTTTAATTGCATCTAAATGCCAAACATGTGTGTAAATGAAAATGTTTTTTCTATTTGTGCTGCACTTTAAAGCACTCGGGGCACACGTTGGGCGCCAAGAAAATGTCGGATGGGCGCGCCAAGTTTGGCAGCAAAATGTTTGTTGGCTTTGCTTTGTTATGGTTTTAATTAAGTTTTTAACTGGCGCCAGAGAGCCAACAAAAAATGCACCACAAAACTAAACACTAGACTGGTCTAAGGGGGCGGGCAGGGGCGGAGGGTAAAACAGCAGGAATCCTTGGCTGTAGACCGGACCGGCAGTAAACGGACAGAAAACGGCGTTATAATTTACATGAACGAATGAACGCCAGAGTTTTGCACACGGAGGCAGCTTTCGGTTTCGCTTGGCTGCTGTTCCAGCTTCTGCACCAGCTTTTGCTGCTGCTGCTGCTTCTGCTGCTGACGGCTAAATTGATTAATGTGCCTTCTAAATGGCGCCAGGCGGTTTAGCTAGAAGGCAAGTTGGTTTGCAGCTTGAGTAAAGAGGGGGGGAGGGAGCGATTGTTATGGCCTAGAAACTGTGCAACAACTGCAACAGTTCGAAAATTGTTGCGCCAAAGTGTCGAGTGCAGTTGTCTTTGAGATGTAACGCATATGCACAACGTTCAGCTGAGTGAAAGTGAGAGAGACTGTGAGAGAGAGACAGCGCGCGAGAAAGCCATTAGCCTGGCAAAATTCTTGATATCCTGCCTTTGTTAATAGGCTACAAAATAATTAACAGCTTTTGTGTCCGCATTGTAACAATTTTCGCATGGAAATGTGATTTGTAAGCCTCATAAATTTTGTCTCATCGCCTCGTTGAAAATTCATAATGCGAAAGTGAGTTGGGTTAATGTCTTGGTCGCACTGGATGGGTGGCTGAGGTGTGAGGGTTGCGGGTGCACAAAATAAACACAAAGAAGAGTAAAAACTGTGACACTTCACTGACGAGCAAATTCTCTATAGTTCAGAGCTTCATTACAGGTAAAGGCTGAGCATACTGAAACAGTCCAGATGCAAGGATTATGCATTTAAAGGAATTACAAAAGTAGATACAGTCGTCGCTCACTATGAAGTTATCAAGAGCTGATTCTAATTTGCAGATAATTGTGATTTCATAAAGGGCTTACTTAAATTCGATGTAATTATGGGTAAATAAGTTTTCTCAATGAGTTAGTGCTTATTGCTAATGCAGGTTCACATATGCGAGAGATTACTGTACCAATGTGAATAGAGTCTTAAGACATCTGCAAGTGAAGCTAAGCTAAGGACAGTTAATAAACAACAATACAATTAAGGTCTAGCGTATTAAAAAGTAAGATTAGAGCCGTTGTCTTTTTATTCCATAGTTCAAATCTTAAGTGCGTGTCACAAAAACAACTTTTCGATGGCTTTTGAAGTAGATTTTCTAAGTAATTTGTAAACCAAAGCAATGAATACATTTGAAAGTTTTACAACACTGTATAAGAGTGCCTTTAACGTAATTAAAAGTGAATTTACAGAAAGCAAATTGAAAATATCGCCAAACGAGCTTTCTCGATATGCCATCAAGGGCAACCAGAGTCGGTTTTGTGGCTGGCAAAATGATTGCAAATGCCCTTAAAAACCAACAATGAACCAACAAATTGGCAACTCTCAACCCGTTGACAGGCTTATCTGCTCTCTCATGCCGTATTCCTTTCGCCTTTCGCATCCTTGCCATTTCGTTTTGCTGCCATCCATAATTCATGCCAAGTGTTTGTGTATGCCACAACAACAACAACAATAACAACTGGGGCCAATGTCAGCTTAACAATATAATAGAAGCTGGCTGGCATTACAAGCTGGCAGCCACGCCCTCGAACCATAGAGCACCGCCCATGGCCACGCTTTATGCGATTTGAAATGGTTGGCAATAAATGTAAATTGTCGTAACGCGCTGTTACGTTTTTAGCTATTACGTAGCGACGTATACGCAATTTTTTTCGTAACGCAAAATTTTTGCAATTTGCAATTTTGTGCTTTAAATCAACAATCGTTGGCAAAGGGATTGGGGGGAGGGTTGGTCTGGGATCAGACAGAGTTTAAAAGCGTGACATTTGTTTGGTTTTCATTTCAATATCGCCGCATCAAAGGCTGCCATGGCAATGCAGCGCATCAGTTCTGACATTCTATTAGCCCCACAAAGAGCTGAAGTGATGCAACAAAAAATACAAAAAAAAAACGAAAAGGAAAAGGAAGGAAAGGCATTCGAAAAGTCCAAGGGGCCAAGGGGGAATCAAACAGTTGCAGCTGTCGGAATGGTAATGTTAAAATTGAAATATGGCACGAATTGCAGCGATGCACTAAGACCTAGACCAAACCCTAAACATTCTACCCGTAAGCAAATATACCGAACCCCCCGACACTCTCCTTTGTCCAACAACCGACAGACACACGACGTGCAACTATTTAATAAACATCAGGAGCCCCAGAGTCGGCATCCCAAGCTTTGCGGAAGCGAATGAGGCAGCTACAAATCGAGGCAACTTTGATGTTTCGCTCGAGTGCATTTAATAAGTCCACGCAAGTGAGGCGTTTGCGGAAGCAACCAGGGTAATGTGTGAGGTAGGGAGAGTCGGTGAGTCGGAGAGTGAAGGGCAAATAGAGATTGAGAGCAACTAAATGCTTGACAAGCAGCCAGGCATCTGTTTATATGAGGGCAAAGATGTTGCCCGAGGGGGTCAGCAGCTGTGCTCTGTTGTGACAAAAGTTCAACTCATTAGACTAAACGGCACTAATGAAAATGTGTTTCGGGACCTGAACACCCTAAAATATGAAATGTGTAAAAGCACATGCGTGGAAAATGGGTGAAAATGAAATTGTTCGTAACTTTCTTAGCAGGAATACGTTGGAATAATGAACAGGCAGGGGTCTCCGATAAAGGTACAAGCACTAAGCAGAAATAATGCTAACTCATGAATATACTTGAGCTTTGATCAAATAATACTAATATATATATTGGGACGTTGAAATATCCGAAAAAGTATCTTAGAAAGAAATTCATAGTACAAGAAAAGTAAATCCTATCACGCATAGCCTAATAATACGATCAGATACATATTTGAGTCGGTAGTTATGTAACTTATCTGGAATAATGTCTTATTAGGTTGCGGTCGACCCTTCTTTGAGGATTCTCGCTCGAAATTCCCGCCAACGATACACGAGATCTTTTTTGGCTTACCCTCCCTACCTAACTTCACTTTGTTTATGATCATTTTCGTTTTAAGCAAAAGATTTTTTGAAATTTTTCATAACTTGTTATAATTCACACACACACATCACAAAATTGAAATGCCAATTCCCAGTAATTGCTCCAAGCACATGCACACATACATGCACATTTGTATATGCCAACAGAGTCGAGACAGATCCCAAATCCTGCCAATTGTGGTTGCATTTAGCAACGCTTGGGGCAGGGACGTGGCTTTCGCTTGGGGCAGCATGGCTTCTTTCTCGGCTTGCAGCATCTCTTTGGCTTGCGCTTGCATGTGGGCCTTGGCTTACAGCACACCTTCGGCTTGCACCTGGGACGCGGGCAGGGCTTGGGGCAACAACGCCGCCTCGGTTTTGGTTTGCAGCAAGCCTCAAAGTTTTCAGGCTCGGCACATTCCACGCAACAAACGGCGCTGCAGCTGGCAACGGTGTCGTCAATCGTATACACTAACATGGGATGCTGTGGGGGCGTGGCCAATATTCGTTTCGATTAAGTTGGAAAATAGACTTTGTCCAAGGCATCGCCGTCCACTTACCGAATTGAAATTACACGCATCGATTTGGGCCAAGCCAGCGTCGAGTTTGCTGTCGCCGGGCGGCAATAGGGACTCCTCCGAAACGGTTTCCTCAGAGGAATATACACTCATTTCTCAAGAATTTCTCGTTCACACGTTGGTTTTGTTTTTATCAAAAAGTTACTAAAGATTTAAGAAAAGCATATAAAAAAAAGTTCGGAACTAAAAAACAAGTATATTCGTTTCGAAGTGTGGAAAGCAACTGAATAATTTCGTATTGCTCGCAATGAGCTACAAAATTGCCGCCTGCTGCGATCACATTTTCAACTTTTGAGTAATACCTGAGCTATTCTGTGCAAAGGTTTCATGGAACGTCAAAATGTCACGAAGGTTCCCAAACCCATCATTGTTTGGCCTCTTGATCAACTTGGCATCTAAATCTTGCAACATTATTTTAACCTAAGGTATCCTTAGGTATCCTTAGGTATCCTTAGGCGATTTTCAAAAAGTTTGGTTTTTTGTGCATGGTTTACCCTCTAGATTAATTTTGCATTTAAATCTGAACACAAATTTTTTGGTCGAAATTCATGTCAAAATCTTATCCCAAGATTCGTATATAGACATGGGTCAAAACTTCCCACCTCCATAACTCGGTCAAAATCCAAGCGATTTTCAAAAAGTTTGGTTTTTTGTGCATGGTTTACCCTCTAGATTAATTTTGCATTTAAATCTGAACACAAATTTTTTAGTCGAAATTCATGTCAAAATCTTATCCCAAGATTCGTATATAGACATGGGTCAAAATTTCCCACCTCCATAACTCGGTCAAAACCCAAGCGATTTTCAAAAAGTTTGTTTTTTTGTGCATGGTTTACCCTCTAGATCAATTTTGCATTTAAATCTGAACACAAATTTTTTGGTCGAAATTCATGTCAGAATCTTATCCACCTCCATAGTCGAAATTCATGTCAAAATCTTATCCCAAGATTCGTATATAGACATGGGTCAAAACTTCCCACCTCCATAACTCTGTCAAAATCCAAGCGATTTTCAAAAAGTTTGGTTTTTTGTGCATGGTTTACCCTCTAGATTAATTTTGCATTTAAATCTAAACACAAATTTTTTAGTCAAAATTCATGTCAAAATCTTATCCCAAGATTCGTATATAGACATGGGTCAAAACTTCCCACCTCCATAACTCGGTCAAAACCCAAGCGATTTTCAAAAAGTTTGGTTTTTTGTGCATGGTTTACCCTCTAGATCAATTTTGCATTTAAATCTGAACACAAATTTTTTGGTCGAAATTCATGTCAGAATCTTATCCACCTCCATAGTCGAAATTCATGTCAAAATCTTATCCCAAGATTCGTATATAGACATGGGTCAAAACTTCCCACCTCCATAACTCGGTCAAAATCCAAGCGATTTTCAAAAAGTTTGGTTTTTTGTGCATGGTTTACCCTCTAGATTAATTTTGCATTTAAATCTGAACACAAATTTTTTGGTCGAAATTCATGTCAAAATCTTATCCCAAGATTCGTATATAGACATGGGTCAAAACTTCCCACCTCCATAACTCGGTCAAAATCCAAGCGATTTTCAAAAAGTTTGGTTTTTTGTGCATGGTTTACCCTCTAGATTAATTTTGCATTTAAATCTGAACACAAATTTTTTAGTCGAAATTCATGTCAAAATCTTATCCCAAGATTCGTATATAGACATGGGTCAAAATTTCCCACCTCCATAACTCGGTCAAAACCCAAGCGATTTTCAAAAAGTTTGTTTTTTTGTGCATGGTTTACCCTCTAGATCAATTTTGCATTTAAATCTGAACACAAATTTTTTGGTCGAAATTCATGTCAGAATCTTATCCACCTCCATAGTCGAAATTCATGTCAAAATCTTATCCCAAGATTCGTATATAGACATGGGTCAAAACTTCCCACCTCCATAACTCTGTCAAAATCCAAGCGATTTTCAAAAAGTTTGGTTTTTTGTGCATGGTTTACCCTCTAGATTAATTTTGCATTTAAATCTAAACACAAATTTTTTAGTCAAAATTCATGTCAAAATCTTATCCCAAGATTCGTATATAGACATGGGTCAAAACTTCCCACCTCCATAACTCGGTCAAAACCCAAGCGATTTTCAAAAAGTTTGGTTTTTTGTGCATGGTTTACCCTCTAGATCAATTTTGCATTTAAATCTGAACACAAATTTTTTGGTCGAAATTCATGTCAGAATCTTATCCACCTCCATAGTCGAAATTCATGTCAAAATCTTATCCCAAGATTCGTATATAGACATGGGTCAAAACTTCCCACCTCCATAACTCGGTCAAAATCCAAGCGATTTTCAAAAAGTTTCGTTTTTTGTGCATGGTTTACCCTCTAGATTAATTTTGCATTTAAATCTAAACACAAATTTTTTGGTCGAAATTCATGTCAAAATCTTATCCCAAGATTCGTATATAGACATGGGTCAAAACTTCCCACCTCCATAACTCGGTCAAAATCCAAGCGATTTTCAAAAAGTTTGGTTTTTTGTGCATGGTTTACCCTCTAGATTAATTTTGCATTTAAATCTGAACACAAATTTTTTAGTCGAAATTCATGTCAAAATCTTATCCCAAGATTCGTATATAGACATGGGTCAAAACTTCCCACCTCCATAACTCGGTCAAAATCCAAGCGATTTTCAAAAAGTTTGGTTTTTTGTGCATGGTTTACCCTCTAGATTAATTTTGCATTTAAATCTGAACACAAATTTTTTGGTCGAAATTCATGTCAAAATCTTATCCCAAGATTCGTATATAGACATGGGTCAAAACTTCCCACCTCCATAACTCGGTCAAAATCCAAGCGATTTTCAAAAAGTTTGGTTTTTTGTGCATGGTTTACCCTCTAGATTAATTTTGCATTTAAATCTGAACACAAATTTTTTAGTCGAAATTCATGTCAAAATCTTATCCCAAGATTCGTATATAGACATGGGTCAAAACTTCCCACCTCCATAACTCTGTCAAAATCCAAGCGATTTTCAAAAAGTTTCGTTTTTTGTGCATGGTTTACCCTCTAGATTAATTTTGCATTTAAATCTAAACACAAATTTTTTGGTCGAAATTCATGTCAAAATCTTATCCCAAGATTCGTATATAGACATGGGTCAAAACTTCCCACCTCCATAACTCGGTCAAAATCCAAGCGATTTTCAAAAAGTTTGGTTTTTTGTGCATGGTTTACCCTCTAGATTAATTTTGCATTTAAATCTGAACACAAATTTTTTAGTCGAAATTCATGTCAAAATCTTATCCCAAGATTCGTATATAGACATGGGTCAAAACTTCCCACCTCCATAACTCGGTCAAAATCCAAGCGATTTTCAAAAAGTTTGGTTTTTTGTGCATGGTTTACCCTCTAGATTAATTTTGCATTTAAATCTGAACACAAATTTTTTAGTCGAAATTCATGTCAAAATCTTATCCCAAGATTCGTATATAGACATGGGTCAAAACTTCCCACCTCCATAACTCGGTCAAAATCCAAGCGATTTTCAAAAAGTTTGGTTTTTTGTGCATGGTTTACCCTCTAGATTAATTTTGCATTTAAATCTGAACACAAATTTTTTAGTCGAAATTCATGTCAAAATCTTATCCCAAGATTCGTATATAGACATGGGTCAAAACTTCCCACCTCCATAACTCGGTCAAAATCCAAGCGATTTTCAAAAAGTTTGGTTTTTTGTGCATGGTTTACCCTCTAGATTAATTTTGCATTTAAATCTGAACACAAATTTTTTAGTCGAAATTCATGTCAAAATCTTATCCCAAGATTCGTATATAGACATGGGTCAAAACTTCCCACCTCCATAACTCGGTCAAAATCCAAGCGATTTTCAAAAAGTTTCGTTTTTTGTGCATGGTTTACCCTCTAGATTAATTTTGCATTTAAATCTAAACACAAATTTTTTGGTCGAAATTCATGTCAAAATCTTATCCCAAGATTCGTATATAGACATGGGTCAAAACTTCCCACCTCCATAACTCGGTCAAAATCCAAGCGATTTTCAAAAAGTTTGGTTTTTTGTGCATGGTTTACCCTCTAGATTAATTTTGCATTTAAATCTGAACACAAATTTTTTGGTCGAAATTCATGTCAAAATCTTATCCCAAGATTCGTATATAGACATGGGTCAAAACTTCCCACCTCCATAACTCGGTAAAAATCCAAGCGATTTTCAAAAAGTTTGGTTTTTTGTGCATGGTTTACCCTCTAGATTAATTTTGCATTTAAATCTGAACACAAATTTTTTAGTCGAAATTCATGTCAAAATCTTATCCCAAGATTCGTATATAGACATGGGTCAAAACTTCCCACCTCCATAACTCTGTCAAAATCCAAGCGATTTTCAAAAAGTTTCGTTTTTTGTGCATGGTTTACCCTCTAGATTAATTTTGCATTTAAATCTAAACACAAATTTTTTGGTCGAAATTCATGTCAAAATCTTATCCCAAGATTCGTATATAGACATGGGTCAAAACTTCCCACCTCCATAACTCGGTCAAAATCCAAGCGATTTTCAAAAAGTTTGGTTTTTTGTGCATGGTTTACCCTCTAGATTAATTTTGCATTTAAATCTGAACACAAATTTTTTAGTCGAAATTCATGTCAAAATCTTATCCCAAGATTCGTATATAGACATGGGTCAAAACTTCCCACCTCCATAACTCGGTCAAAATCCAAGCGATTTTCAAAAAGTTTGGTTTTTTGTGCATGGTTTACCCTCTAGATTAATTTTGCATTTAAATCTGAACACAAATTTTTTAGTCGAAATTCATGTCAAAATCTTATCCCAAGATTCGTATATAGACATGGGTCAAAACTTCCCACCTCCATAACTCGGTCAAAATCCAAGCGATTTTCAAAAAGTTTGGTTTTTTGTGCATGGTTTACCCTCTAGATTAATTTTGCATTTAAATCTGAACACAAATTTTTTAGTCGAAATTCATGTCAAAATCTTATCCCAAGATTCGTATATAGACATGGGTCAAAACTTCCCACCTCCATAACTCGGTCAAAATCCAAGCGATTTTCAAAAAGTTTGGTTTTTTGTGCATGGTTTACCCTCTAGATTAATTTTGCATTTAAATCTGAACACAAATTTTTTAGTCGAAATTCATGTCAAAATCTTATCCCAAGATTCGTATATAGACATGGGTCAAAACTTCCCACCTCCATAACTCGGTCAAAATCCAAGCGATTTTCAAAAAGTTTGGTTTTTTGTGCATGGTTTACCCTCTAGATTAATTTTGCATTTAAATCTGAACACAAGTTTTTTAGTCGAAATTCATGTCAAAATCTTATCCCAAGATTCGTATATAGACATGGGTCAAAACTTCCCACCTCCATAACTCGGTCAAAATCCAAGCGATTTTCAAAAAGTTTGGTTTTTTGTGCATGGTTTACCCTCTAGATTAATTTTGCATTTAAATCTGAACACAAATTTTTTAGTCGAAATTCATGTCAAAATCTTATCCCAAGATTCGTATATAGACATGGGTCAAAACTTCCCACCTCCATAACTCGGTCAAAATCCAAGCGATTTTCAAAAAGTTTGGTTTTTTGTGCATGGTTTACCCTCTAGATTAATTTTGCATTTAAATCTGAACACAAATTTTTTAGTCGAAATTCATGTCAAAATCTTATCCCAAGATTCGTATATAGACATGGGTCAAAACTTCCCACCTCCATAACTCGGTCAAAATCCAAGCGATTTTCAAAAAGTTTGGTTTTTTGTGCATGGTTTACCCTCTAGATTAATTTTGCATTTAAATCTGAACACAAATTTTTTAGTCGAAATTCATGTCAAAATCTTATCCCAAGATTCGTATATAGACATGGGTCAAAACTTCCCACCTCCATAACTCGGTCAAAATCCAAGCGATTTTCAAAAAGTTTCGTTTTTTGTGCATGGTTTACCCTCTAGATTAATTTTGCATTTAAATCTAAACACAAATTTTTTGGTCGAAATTCATGTCAAAATCTTATCCCAAGATTCGTATATAGACATGGGTCAAAACTTCCCACCTCCATAACTCGGTCAAAATCCAAGCGATTTTCAAAAAGTTTGGTTTTTTGTGCATGGTTTACCCTCTAGATTAATTTTGCATTTAAATCTGAACACAAGTTTTTTAGTCGAAATTCATGTCAAAATCTTATCCCAAGATTCGTATATAGACATGGGTCAAAACTTCCCACCTCCATAACTCGGTCAAAATCCAAGCGATTTTCAAAAAGTTTGGTTTTTTGTGCATGGTTTACCCTCTAGATTAATTTTGCATTTAAATCTGAACACAAATTTTTTAGTCGAAATTCATGTCAAAATCTTATCCCAAGATTCGTATATAGACATGGGTCAAAACTTCCCACCTCCATAACTCGGTCAAAATCCAAGCGATTTTCAAAAAGTTTGGTTTTTTGTGCATGGTTTACCCTCTAGATTAATTTTGCATTTAAATCTGAACACAAATTTTTTAGTCGAAATTCATGTCAAAATCTTATCCCAAGATTCGTATATAGACATGGGTCAAAACTTCCCACCTCCATAACTCGGTCAAAATCCAAGCGATTTTCAAAAAGTTTGGTTTTTTGTGCATGGTTTACCCTCTAGATTAATTTTGCATTTAAATCTGAACACAAATTTTTTAGTCGAAATTCATGTCAAAATCTTATCCCAAGATTCGTATATAGACATGGGTCAAAACTTCCCACCTCCATAACTCGGTCAAAATCCAAGCGATTTTCAAAAAGTTTCGTTTTTTGTGCATGGTTTACCCTCTAGATTAATTTTGCATTTAAATCTAAACACAAATTTTTTGGTCGAAATTCATGTCAAAATCTTATCCCAAGATTCGTATATAGACATGGGTCAAAACTTCCCACCTCCATAACTCGGTCAAAATCCAAGCGATTTTCAAAAAGTTTGGTTTTTTGTGCATGGTTTACCCTCTAGATTAATTTTGCATTTAAATCTGAACACAAGTTTTTTAGTCGAAATTCATGTCAAAATCTTATCCCAAGATTCGTATATAGACATGGGTCAAAACTTCCCACCTCCATAACTCGGTCAAAATCCAAGCGATTTTCAAAAAGTTTGGTTTTTTGTGCATGGTTTACCCTCTAGATTAATTTTGCATTTAAATCTGAACACAAATTTTTTAGTCGAAATTCATGTCAAAATCTTATCCCAAGATTCGTATATAGACATGGGTCAAAACTTCCCACCTCCATAACTCGGTCAAAATCCAAGCGATTTTCAAAAAGTTTGGTTTTTTGTGCATGGTTTACCCTCTAGATTAATTTTGCATTTAAATCTGAACACAAATTTTTTGGTCGAAATTCATGTCAAAATCTTATCCCAAGATTCGTATATAGACATGGGTCAAAACTTCCCACCTCCATAACTCGGTCAAAATCCAAGCGATTTTCAAAAAGTTTGGTTTTTTGTGCATGGTTTACCCTCTAGATTAATTTTGCATTTAAATCTGAACACAAATTTTTTAGTCGAAATTCATGTCAAAATCTTATCCCAAGATTCGTATATAGACATGGGTCAAAACTTCCCACCTCCATAACTCTGTCAAAATCCAAGCGATTTTCAAAAAGTTTCGTTTTTTGTGCATGGTTTACCCTCTAGATTAATTTTGCATTTAAATCTAAACACAAATTTTTTGGTCGAAATTCATGTCAAAATCTTATCCCAAGATTCGTATATAGACATGGGTCAAAACTTCCCACCTCCATAACTCGGTCAAAATCCAAGCGATTTTCAAAAAGTTTGGTTTTTTGTGCATGGTTTACCCTCTAGATTAATTTTGCATTTAAATCTGAACACAAATTTTTTAGTCGAAATTCATGTCAAAATCTTATCCCAAGATTCGTATATAGACATGGGTCAAAACTTCCCACCTCCATAACTCGGTCAAAATCCAAGCGATTTTCAAAAAGTTTGGTTTTTTGTGCATGGTTTACCCTCTAGATTAATTTTGCATTTAAATCTGAACACAAATTTTTTGGTCGAAATTCATGTCAAAATCTTATCCCAAGATTCGTATATAGACATGGGTCAAAACTTCCCACCTCCATAACTCGGTCAAAATCCAAGCGATTTTCAAAAAGTTTGGTTTTTTGTGCATGGTTTACCCTCTAGATTAATTTTGCATTTAAATCTGAACACAAATTTTTTAGTCGAAATTCATGTCAAAATCTTATCCCAAGATTCGTATATAGACATGGGTCAAAACTTCCCACCTCCATAACTCGGTCAAAATCCAAGCGATTTTCAAAAAGTTTGGTTTTTTGTGCATGGTTTACCCTCTAGATTAATTTTGCATTTAAATCTGAACACAAATTTTTTAGTCGAAATTCATGTCAAAATCTTATCCCAAGATTCGTATATAGACATGGGTCAAAACTTCCCACCTCCATAACTCGGTCAAAACCCAAGCGATTTTCAAAAAGTTTGGTTTTTTGTGCATGGTTTACCCTCTAGATTAATTTTGCATTTAAATCTGAACACAAATTTTTTAGTCGAAATTCATGTCAAAATCTTATCCCAAGATTCGTATATAGACATGGGTCAAAACTTCCCACCTCCATAACTCGGTCAAAATCCAAGCGATTTTCAAAAAGTTTCGTTTTTTGTGCATGGTTTACCCTCTAGATTAATTTTGCATTTAAATCTAAACACAAATTTTTTGGTCGAAATTCATGTCAAAATCTTATCCCAAGATTCGTATATAGACATGGGTCAAAACTTCCCACCTCCATAACTCGGTCAAAATCCAAGCGATTTTCAAAAAGTTTGGTTTTTTGTGCATGGTTTACCCTCTAGATTAATTTTGCATTTAAATCTAAACACAAATTTTTTGGTCGAAATTCATGTCAAAATCTTATCCCAAGATTCGTATATAGACATGGGTCAAAACTTCCCACCTCCATAACTCGGTCAAAACCCAAGCGATTTTCAAAAAGTTTGGTTTTTTGTGCATGGTTTACCCTCTAGATCAATTTTGCATTTAAATCTGAACACAAATTCTTTGGTCGAAATTCATGTCAAAATCTTATCCCAAGATTCGTATATAGACATGGGTCAAAACTTCCCACCTCCATAACTCGGTCAAAATCCAAGCGATTTTTTTAGTCGAAATTCATGTCAAAATCTTATCCCAAGATTCGTATATAGACATGGGTCAAAACTTTCCACCTCCATAACTCGGTCAAAACCCAAGCGATTTTCAAAAAGTTTGGTTTTTTGTGCATGGTTTACCCTCTAGATTAATTTTGCATTTAAATCTAAACACAAATTTTTTGGTCGAAATTCATGTCAAAATCTTATCCCAAGATTCGTATATAGACATGGGTCAAAACTTTCCACCTCCATAACTCGGTCAAAACCCAAGCGATTTTCAAAAAGTTTGTTTTTTTGTGCATGGTTTACCGTCTAGATCAATTTTGCATTTAAATCTGAACACAAATTTTTTGGTCGAAATTCATGTCAAAATCTTATCCCAAGATTCGTATATAGACATGGGTCAAAACTTCCCACCTCCATAACTCGGTCAAAATCCAAGCGATTTTCAAAAAGTTTGGTTTTTTGTGCATGGTTTACCCTCTAGATTAATTTTGCATTTAAATCTGAACACAAATTTTTTGGTCGAAATTCATGTCAAAATCTTATCCCAAGATTCGTATATAGACATGGGTCAAAACTTCCCACCTCCATAACTCGGTCAAAATCCAAGCGATTTTCAAAAAGTTTGGTTTTTTGTGCATGGTTTACCCTCTAGATTAATTTTGCATTTAAATCTGAACACAAATTTTTAGTCGAAATTCATGTCAAAATCTTATCCCAAGATTCGTATATAGACATGGGTCAAAACTTCCCACCTCCATAACTCGGTCAAAATCCAAGCGATTTTCAAAAAGTTTGGTTTTTTGTGCATGGTTTACCCTCTAGATTAATTTTGCATTTAAATCTGAACACAAATTTTTTAGTCGAAATTCATGTCAAAATCTTATCCCAAGATTCGTATATAGACATGGGTCAAAACTTCCCACCTCCATAACTCGGTCAAAACCCAAGCGATTTTCAAAAAGTTTGGTTTTTTGTGCATGGTTTACCCTCTAGATCAATTTTGCATTTAAATCTGAACACAAATTTTTTGGTCGAAATTCATGTCAGAATCGTATCCACCTCCATAGTCGAAATTCATGTCAAAATCTTATCCCAAGATTCGTATATAGACATGGGTCAAAACTTCCCACCTCCATAACTCGGTCAAAATCCAAGCGATTTTCAAAAAGTTTCGTTTTTTGTGCATGGTTTACCCTCTAGATTAATTTTGCATTTAAATCTAAACACAAATTTTTTGGTCGAAATTCATGTCAAAATCTTATCCCAAGATTCGTATATAGACATGGGTCAAAACTTCCCACCTCCATAACTCGGTCAAAATCCAAGCGATTTTCAAAAAGTTTGGTTTTTTGTGCATGGTTTACCCTCTAGATTAATTTTGCATTTAAATCTAAACACAAATTTTTTGGTCGAAATTCATGTCAAAATCTTATCCCAAGATTCGTATATAGACATGGGTCAAAACTTCCCACCTCCATAACTCGGTCAAAACCCAAGCGATTTTCAAAAAGTTTGGTTTTTTGTGCATGGTTTACCCTCTAGATCAATTTTGCATTTAAATCTGAACACAAATTCTTTGGTCGAAATTCATGTCAAAATCTTATCCCAAGATTCGTATATAGACATGGGTCAAAACTTCCCACCTCCATAACTCGGTCAAAATCCAAGCGATTTTTTTAGTCGAAATTCATGTCAAAATCTTATCCCAAGATTCGTATATAGACATGGGTCAAAACTTTCCACCTCCATAACTCGGTCAAAACCCAAGCGATTTTCAAAAAGTTTGGTTTTTTGTGCATGGTTTACCCTCTAGATCAATTTTGCATTTAAATCTGAACACAAATTTTTTGGTCGAAATTCATGTCAGAATCTTATCCCAAGATTCGTATATAGACATGGGTCAAAACTTTCCACCTCCATAACTCGGTCAAAACCCAAGCGATTTTCAAAAAGTTTGTTTTTTTGTGCATGGTTTACCGTCTAGATCAATTTTGCATTTAAATCTGAACACAAATTTTTTGGTCGAAATTCATGTCAAAATCTTATCCCAAGATTCGTATATAGACATGGGTCAAAACTTCCCACCTCCATAACTCGGTCAAAATCCAAGCGATTTTCAAAAAGTTTGGTTTTTTGTGCATGGTTTACCCTCTAGATTAATTTTGCATTTAAATCTGAACACAAATTTTTTAGTCGAAATTCATGTCAAAATCTTATCCCAAGATTCGTATATAGACATGGGTCAAAACTTCCCACCTCCATAACTCGGTCAAAACCCAAGCGATTTTCAAAAAGTTTGGTTTTTTGTGCATGGTTTACCCTCTAGATTAATTTTGCATTTAAATCTGAACACAAATTTTTTGGTCGAAATTCATGTCAAAATCTTATCCCAAGATTCGTATATAGACATGGGTCAAAACTTTCCACCTCCATAACTCGGTCAAAACCCAAGCGATTTTCTAAAAGTTTGGTTTTTTGTGCATGGTTTACCCTCTAGATCAATTTTGCATTTAAATCGGAACACAAATTTTTTGGTCGAAATGCATGTCAAAATCTTATCCCAAGATTCGTATATAGACATGGGTCAAAACTTCCCACCTCCATAACTCGGTCAAAATCCAAGCGATTTTCAAAAAGTTTGGTTTTTTGTGCATGGTTTACCCTCTAGATCAATTTTGCATTTAAATCTGAACACAAATTTTTTGGTCGAAATGCATGTCAAAATCTTATCCCAAGATTCGTATATAGACATGGCTCAAAACTTCCCACCTCCATAACTCGGTCAAAATCCAAGCGATTTTCAAAAAGTTTGGTTTTTTGTGCATGGTTTACCCTCTAGATTAATTTTGCATTTAAATCTAAACACAAATTTTTTGGTCGAAATTCATGTCAAAATCTTATCCCAAGATTCGTATATAGACATGGGTCAAAACTTCCCACCTCCATAACTCGGTCAAAATCCAAGCGATTTTCAAAAAGTTTGGTTTTTTGTGCATGGTTTACCCTCTAGATTAATTTTGCATTTAAATCTGAACACAAATTTTTTGGTCGAAATTCATGTCAGAATCTTATCCCAAGATTCGTATATGGACATGGGTCAAAACTTTCCACCACCATAACTCGGTCAAAACCCAAGCGATTTTCAAAAAGTTTGGTTTTTTTGTGCATGGTTTACCCTCTAGATCAATTTTGCATTTAAATCTGAACACAAATTTTTTGGTCGAAATTCATGTCAAAATCTTATCCCAAGATTCGTATATAGACATGGGTCAAAACTTTCCACCTCCATAACTCGGTCAAAACCCAAGCGATTTTCAAAAAGTTTGGTTTTTTGTGCATGGTTTACCCTCTAGATCAATTTTGCATTTAAATCTGAACACAAATTTTTTGGTCGAAATTCATGTCAAAATCTTATCCCAAGATTCGTATATAGACATGGGTCAAAACTTCCCACCTCCATAACTCGGTCAAAATCCAAGCGATTTTCAAAAAGTTTGGTTTTTTGTGCATGGTTTACCCTCTAGATTAATTTTGCATTTAAATCTAAACACAAATTTTTTGGTCGAAATTCATGTCAGAATCTTATCCCAAGATTCGTATATGGACATGGGTCAAAACTTTCCACCACCATAACTCGGTCAAAACCCAAGCGATTTTCAAAAAGTTTGGTTTTTTTGTGCATGGTTTACCCTCTAGATCAATTTTGCATTTAAATCTGAACACAAATTTTTTGGTCGAAATTCATGTCAAAATCTTATCCCAAGATTCGTATATAGACATGGGTCAAAACTTTCCACCTCCATAACTCGGTCAAAACCCAAGCGATTTTCAAAAAGTTTGGTTTTTTGTGCATGGTTTACCCTCTAGATCAATTTTGCATTTAAATCTGAACACAAATTTTTTGGTCGAAATTCATGTCAAAATCTTATCCCAAGATTCGTATATAGACATGGGTCAAAACTTTCCACCTCCATAACTCGGTCAAAACCCAAGCGATTTTCAAAAAGTTTGGTTTTTTGTGCATGGTTTACCCTCTAGATCAATTTTGCATTTAAATCTGAACACAAATTTTTTGGTCGAAATTCATGTCAAAATCTTATCCCAAGATTCGTATATAGACATGGGTCAAAACTTCCCACCTCCATAACTCGGTCAAAATCCAAGCGATTTTCAAAAAGTTTGGTTTTTTGTGCATGGTTTACCCTCTAGATTAATTTTGCATTTAAATCTAAACACAAATTTTTTGGTCGAAATTCATGTCAAAATCTTATCCCAAGATTCGTATATAGACATGAGTCAAAACTTCCCACCTCCATAACTCGGTCAAAATCCAAGCGATTTTCAAAAAGTTTGGTTTTTTGTGCATGGTTTACCCTCTGATCAATTTTGCATTCAAATCTGGCGACATTATTTTTGGTCGCAATCCATGTATAAATTGTACCCTCAAATATCCTATATAATTAGTGAAAGGCCAAAATTTCCCACATTCATAACCCGCTCAAAGCTCATCAGATTTACACGATGCTTGGCTCTTTGTTCATTGTTTGGCCTCTTGATCAATTTGTCACTTAACTCTGGTAACAGATATGTTGTTGTTAGTTGACTACCATAGCTCACTTTTTAAAGGATTTCGTTCGATTTCGTCGATTATTGAACCGCAATGAAAAACTTTTTGCTATCGCGCTATCGCAGTCAAATGAAGAGCTACTTCACAACTGTTTACATTCATAGCCCTTCGGAAGAGGTTCTAAATTTTCATAAATCGTTACATACTTTATGTGCTTGGTCAGACTGTTGTTTTCTACACCTTTTGCGGGCGCTGCAGGCGTGTTTATTTGGACATTTGAGTAAATAGGAAAATACGAAGGCATGCGGCAAGTCTTTGTTAAGGTTGGTAAACAAAAATACCAGCCAAATGCCAGGCAGAGCTCAGTTTGGATGCTGGAATGGCTAAGCGCCAGCTGCTTGTAGCAGGACGGATGGCTGCGCGAGAGGGGAGGCAAACTAGAAAAGGCGTTGTGGGGGAGGGGGGGGAGGTATAAAGGTAGGCAACAATAAGTAAAAACCAAAAACTATTTGCACTCAGAGGCAGCAAACGAAGTCGAGGCTGTGTGGCACAAGCAGGCCATCGATTCCGCCAAGTTTTAGTTGTTGTTGTAATTGTTGTTGTTGTTGTTGTTGCAACTGATGTTGCCTTGTGCCAGTTAACAGCCTTTTGTTGTTGTTGTTGTTGTTGCTGTGCAAATAGTAGGACGCTTGGCATTATATTTACAAGTTGTGAATTGTTGTCATCTGCCTCAGTTGCTGCTGCATGTGGGCTGCTGCCAATCTTTGCCAATCTCTTGGCCCGCTTTTCATTACCAATAGCAACCGCTCTCTACACCCCGCCCCGCCCAATGTGGTAAAACACTCATCCCCCAAAACAGTCAAACATCAATCAGGCTGTATTATGCAAATATTGTGCATGAATGTTGCAACAAAAGCGCAAGGAAATGCATATAGAGAGTGAAGAGAGAGAGAGAGAGAGAGGGTAAATAAGACAACAAATGGGGTTACACTTGGAGAAAAGGCTGAGAAATGAGAAAGGAGAAATGTGTTCAACATCTGCCCAAGCTCTAAGATGCTTAAATTTAAAACAAAACTTGTCTTGTGAGACTTTCATTTGAACTTAGCCCAAAATTTTTGCTACTAATTGCTGTAACATAGATATAGTTAAGTGTATGATCGAGATGTTATAGTTTCTCTCAGTGTACGCACTCTGTTCCGCTGTCAGCTGCCAATAGTTTGACTCGGCTTGACAAGGACTCGGCGCTCCTTGCTGGAATTAAACGATAACGAGTTTTGGCTTTCGTCGCCTGCTCTGAAGGATGCAGCAAGAACTTAAAAAGAAACCAAGCAGCAGCCAACTTTTTTTTTTTTATTTATGCGTATTGTTGCACGAATGCCAAAAAATGTGGCAGGGGGAGGGGGATGATGTGTGGCAGCTGTTGTTGCAATATCTTAACCTTAAAGCCGCACGCTGTGCTTGCAACTAAATTCGAATTTGCAATTTGAATTTCTTGCGCAACAAAGTTTTTGTTTCTGCCGTGCAAGAAATTTCGTTTTGGATTTCAACTTTGAGCTGACAATAAACAAAGCCAAATCAAAAAACTTGCGACTAATAGTTGTTAGTTGCAACGGGTTCTGCCTGGAAGGGTGTGCCTGAAGGGGATTGATGTTGCAGCTAGCAGTTTGTTTAGCTGCGTGCAACACTTTTGTCGGAAAACTTTGTCCAAGTTGTTGGCAGAGTTTCTTCTTTTCGTTTTTTTTCGTTTAATACTCTAGCAGAGGGTTTCATCGTTTTGTTGAAGAAGAAGACAACTGTCTCTCGTTCTGTTGCCGCGTCTTTCTCGTTTTTGTAGTTTTGTTTTTGCCATAATGAAACACGGCATACTTTTTCTGCAGGCGATGTAAGAGAGATTGGAACAGAGTATCACATCATTCAATATCTCCAATTAAAAGCTTTATTTCTCTTCCATTATCGCAGCATATGTTCTATGTCGAACTATAATCTAGAAGATTATTTACAATCTTCTATCCAAAACTGACTACGAACAGGTGAATCCTAATGTTAACCTATGTCAAACTTTCACCATTTGATGACTCTAGGAATATTTCTTAGCAACATAACTCAGACAAAGTTGTTGAACTACAAGTTTTAATGTGCATTGACAATGTGTCCTTTAAACTGTGTCTCTTTTAAGAAATAAATCATATATATAATCATATCATATATAAATCATATCATATATATAATCATATCATATATATCGTTGCCATAGGGTATGGCAATCAGTTTATATGAGAGCCCCACGAAAGTATATATTTAAGATATCTTAAAAGAACTCAGCAAAAATGTATATAGTGTCTATATCTTATTAACATCGAACTGCAGTCTAAGAAGAACAATCTGTCTGTAATTGACCTTTAAGTTAGTTAACACGGGAAAGGGTATTTAATGTTCGGCAATCGGTAGCTATCTCTTGCTGCTTGCTTTCTTTTATTTCTAACGCAGCCAAACAAAATAAAAGCTTGCAAATTACTTAACAACAACTGCAACAACGACAACAACAATGGCAACGGCACGTTAATTGCAAAACAATTTGCAATGCATTAAAAGTTAAATTCGCGTCTTTAAAGTTGAACGCTTTTAACAATTTGCCTAATAACTGAATAATATGCTGGCTCAGCGGCTCACTGGCTCCGAAGGCTTTTAAAAGCGTGCCAAAAAGTTTACGCTTCACAAAACCCTTAAGAGTCAGGACATCGGCAAGCGGTAGCTGCCCCCAAATCGTGCCGCACGACTTTTGGCGATTCATACTGCAAGCTATTTGGCTTGGCGCTTGAACACTTTAATTGGGTTGGCGCATAGATTCCGGGCATTTGTTGTTGCTGTTGCCGGCTGTAATCAAATATGCACAAACAAAAGCCTCACACACACGCACAGATGGGGGCATGCAAACGAGACGCAGGCATGCGTAATTAAATTTACATGAATTGATATTGAATACAACAGCAGACATGAGAGGCACACACTCCCGGCATTGTAGCATATAATTATCCTTGCTCTGTGCTCAAGAAATGCCTATGCTGCCTTTGCTCAGGCGGTGTCGCGAATTTCTATTGCCTACTTTTGGGCTGCCGCTTGGGGAATACGCCGGAATATGCCTCTGCCTGCGTTGCTGTCAGTCGCAAATTGACAACAAACAAGTAAAAGTGCGCCAGTTAAGAGTGCGCAACTAAGAGTTACCCATTAGACAGCTTCGACTTGATGTGATGGGGGAAAAAACAAGCTACCTACTTTATATTTATCTACTAGTCATCGATATTTATCGATTTTGGTGAAAGGTGAAGTAATCGATCATAATTTTTTAGTCTATAAATCTTTCAATGCCCCTTTCGTTGAACAGGTTTTCGAGCTGGAAATCGATAACTATCGGATATCGTAAAATGACTATCGATTATGTGGCAATTAATCTTTTTCTAAATAAAAATCATATGTAATATATATATCGATTTTGGTGATACATTTAGTTATCGATCATTATAATTCAACTTGATCTGCTTTTGCTCTAGAATAATCTTCATGCCCGTTTCGTTGAACAGGTTACCGAGCCAAGCTCACATTGACTGAGGCTGGAAATCGATAACCATCGGTCATGTGAGAATGACTATCGATTATGGGAATATTAATTAACTACAGGGTATAACAAGACAAAACAAATGTAACGTTTATGACTTTTGTACACATGTGACTCACATAAGACACACAAACACACACACACTCACATGTACACACAACACATTACACACACACACACATACGCACACACACTCTCTCTTTCTCGCGCCTGACTCAACAAAAGTTCATTTGGGCATGGAAAAACTTTGTTGGCATTGTCTCCGTTTCGTTTCGTTTCGATTGTTCTGCGACTATTCTGTTTCCCGCACTTTTCCGCAAATTGGCTTTTACACATGGAGGGCCCCTTCAAATGAATGTCTAATTTTCACAGTTCGCGCTTTTCCAGTTCATAATAATTAAAATTACATGCCGGCTACAATTTATATGACATTGCCTGTTGTTGTTGTTGTTAGTCTTGTTATATGCATTATTTATCACAGTTGTTTTTCCTGTTGTTGCTCTAGTTGTTGTTGCTGTTGTTGTTGTTGTTGTTGGCCAAAAGTTTGCCCTTGTAACTTGGCGCTGACTTTGCTGCCAACTTGTTTGGCATTCATCAGGTTTTACTTCTATTTTTGGCCTGACATCTTCATAGAACACTCTGTCTCTCTCTCTCTCTCTGTCTCTCTCTCCCCCTCTCTCGCTGTTGCTGCCATATTTGGCTGGATGATAATTGCACTGATGGCCTCTTTTTTGCTGGCCATAATGAGCCTGAACGTTTGACCAAGCATGAATTATTACTCAAAATGGCAGCTGAAAATTATTTTTAATGCACAACGAGAAAATGTGAGAGGGAGGCAGGAAGGGAGGGGGCTAAGAGTTAAGTTTTGATTAAAAAAGTTAAATGCTATATGGGGAAAAAAAAGTTTTGTTTAACTAAGAGCAGCAATGGCAATTGCAATGCCAGCAAATACCCTGTAAAACTGAGCTAGTGAAAAGCACAAAAAGGCAACTCTTCAGAAAATCGCTGCCTTTATATGCTCAAGAGTAGTTTCTCTGTACATTTTTCACTGACTACTTTCTACAATTGTAAATTTTAATTCTGTGAAAGGAATGCAAATCTCTAATGTGAATCTCAATATTGGACTTAATAATGCTTTTGAAATTGTAGATAATTCTTAGCAATATCGGATTACTATATATTTATAGAGTTTGCACACGAAGAACTTCTTGAGCTTTTTGGTGACACACATTTTTTTGCCTGTTCGAAATGCTATTCAACTCGTCAGTCCCTTTGTTACTGCCCTGCTTTTTGCAGGGTATCTTTGGCACTCATATGCTGTCAGCAATTTTGAACTGTTGCTGTTGTTGTTATTGTTGGCACTCTTATTAATGTCAACACTTTGTGCTTCTATCTGTTTGCACAAAGGCTGACTGTCTTACTGCTCCACCAGTCCAACTCTCCCCCTCTCACTCTCACTCACTCTCCTTCCACTCGCTGTTGCTGTATGTAAACACAATGCGATTAATTTGTTTTCATTAGGCATTCGACTTGCCTGTTGCCTGCCGCGCCGCTTCATTTTGCCCGCCCACTCAGCGATGCGTGTGCTTAACTCTTAATTTGGCTTTAAGTTGTAGCCCACGCTGAGCACACACACACAATACACATTTCTGACATTTTATTTTTAATTGGGCCTCGTCGCAAACAGTCAAGGTGACACAGCTCAAAGGTGACACAAGGCCAAGGCCACAATCAGCGGCCGCCAGACAAATCTCTCTGCTCAACTCTTGGCATCATTTCGTTTTCTGGCAGATTTGAGCCTTGGATTAGTGGGCATTGACCACAGAGACCGTTGGGAGCGCTTTGAACTTTATTGACTGGGCCCACAAGCTGATCAGCATGCATGTAAAACACAACCAGAAAGCGGACGGTGGGGTAGGGGGAGGCAGTGCTGTGTTAACAAGCTGCAACTGGCCTAAACAACCAGCTGAGAGTTAACTTATGCGCTTGGGTCCACTGCATAAAAGTTGCCCAAAAGCATTTTCTTGTCAGCCTCAAAGTTTTTATGTGTGCTGTGTGTGTGTGTGTGTTGTGTGCGTGTGTGCGTGTGTGCGTGTGTGTGCGTGTGCAAAGCCATGGACCAGCCTTAGCCTTGGCCCAAAGCAGTACGCTCTGTTAGCGCGCTGTTAATGCACTGTTAACGGTATGTTAATGTGCGAACCACGTGCTAAACCAGCTTGTCGCGGAGTCTGCGCAGTTGCTGCTGCTGCCAAGAACTGTTCCCAGTATCTGTTGAGGTCGTAGCACGCTGCGTATGATTGATAAACCAAAATAAATATTTAGCCAGACTCGCAATGCATAAACGACAACAACAACAACAAGAACAACATCAGTTGCTCGATAGCTGTGCAAATGTTTTCGCATTTCGATTTGGTTTTTGTGTTTATATATATATATATACATTTTATTTTTATTTTTAGGCGTTGCTGGTCTATAGCCTCGCAGCGGGCGGGAATAACATCTGTGATACACACGCACACACGCAAGCAAATACTGAAATCATTGACCTTGAGCTGGCTGTGAACTGTTCAAGATGAGCCTCAGTTCTGCCGAGTGTGTGTGCGAGTGCGTGTGTGTGTGTGTGTGTGTGTGTTCAAGTTTGTGGCTATGTGGTTTATGCAACACTCACCTCAGCTGGTTTTGCCCTTGTTTGCGGCGGCAGAGGGTCGTTAGAAAGCCTTGAAAAATATCTCTCAAATGCAACGCCTATTTATAACCTGACCCTTAGGGGGAAAACTCCTTGGCACTGATTCTTAATGCTTTCTTATTCAATTTTATCCTTTCTTTTTTTTTTTGTATATCAGCAAACTGTTGATGATATTTACTTGGGATAAATTTCGTCTGAGCCATCAATTTTATTTGTGTTTTTGTTTAGCAGACTGTAATGCGAACATGTGTGTTTTGCTAGGCTTAGGTTTACATTGAGCGAAAATTGATTGCATATATTTAATCTAGACCATTTTGTGGCGCGACCTCTGATACACGTTCGCAAAGCATAGACTGTGTTTATCAGTGTGTGTGTGTGTGTGTGAAAGTTGTTATACTCGGACACGTGTCGGCCTTCTCTAGCAGCTTCTTCTTCGAGCCTCTACATTTACACTCTGCCTCTTCTCCTAGGAAGCTCTTCTTTCCCTTCTGTCATTTGTTTCTAAGTTCCACCCCAGCTTCAAGGTACTTCAAGCTACTTCAAGCTGCTTCTACTAAGCTTTTTAAGCGCATTCTTCTAGCTCTTCGTTAAGTATCCTTTTCGTCCTTTTCTTCTAATACTCTTTCATGCAGGCTTACCTTATTATAGCCGCTGCTTCTTTTAAGCCCCTTTTTCTAAACCTAGTTTATTCATCCTACTTTAAGCCTTTGTTTTTAACCCTTTCTAACAAACCTCTTTCTTCTAGCCGCAGCTGTTCCAGCCCCAGTTTCGAGCTGTATCAAGCTCATTCTTTTGGGTCGCTCCACAACTTCTTTCTTCTCGCCTCTTTTGGTGCCACTTTCTGGCCTCTGCTTGTTTTTAGCCTCTTTCCCTCACATTCCCACTCATAATCCTCTGCAGGCAAAAGCGACAGTCAGTCAGCTGTCAATTAAATTTACACAGCGCACACACAGGACACAGGAAACAGGACACAGGACTGAGGACATTGAGCGCTGCCAGTGCTGACTGTGGTTGCATTCATTGAATTGCAATTAAGTTGTTGGGGCCCCACTTTCTGCCCCTCCGCACCCTTGTCCTTGCCTGCTTGTTAGCCATTGTTTCGTGTTGGATTTGCAGCTGTCAAAGTGACAAACATCGCCTGCTGCTTGGCTTGGTGTCAGCCCCCTCCTCCCCGCCCCTCTCGCGCCACCCAGTTGCACACTTATTATGCCATTTGTGCGGCCAGCACAGCTGCCTCCGCCACCCCCCCTAGTCGCGCCTCAAAGCCTTGTCACGTGTCAGGTGGCGCTTTGTGTTTTGAGGAGTTGCAAGGAGCAGGACTCAAATGTTGCCTTGGCCTGGCCGCACACATAAATTGCTTTTGACATGCTCCGTTTGCTTTTATGGCGAACATTGTCTTGGCCTGACATTCAACACATTCTGTTGCAGCAGCCCCCCAACGCCCCTCTATGCCCGTCTATGCCCCTGCTATTGTCTAATTAGCGCGGGGCAGGTGCACGGGGCCACAAACTCCGCAAGCTGCTAACTTTGACCCTGTCTTCCGCTCGCAACGCCCAAATAGAAATGTTTAAATGTCGAAATGTTGCACGGGCGAGTTTTCAACGCCCCCCCTGGTCTACCCCCCTCTATCCCTAGCTCCCCCCTGCTACAACGTTCTGTGTTGCGCTCCGGTTAAATGCTCGCGAATTGTTTTTGGCCAGAAAACTTTGCCATTTAACTTTAACTTTTGTGTAACTTAACTCGAAAAGACTGCCAAATATTTAAGAGCAAATAAATGTTGTCTACTCAGGCTGTTCAGGGTACATTAGTTTGTGCATAACGCAATTTTATTTTAAATCCCTTAACTGAAAGGGATCTTGATATTTGGATGAATTGGCCAAGCACCTTCAGCTGTACAGGGGGACTATATATTAAAGTGATTTGACTACTGCGTCTCCGGTCTTCGGTTAAAGCTGATGTCAAAACTATTTGAATTCAACAAACAAAATCTGTCAAAGTCTGTAAACAATTGCCTTATTGGTTGAGGAGATCAACTACAACAACAACAAGACAGAGTTGAAGCTGCACAATAAGAAATCTTGTATTTTGCCCTTCCAGGTTTTAATTGGCATCCACGTGTGCGATTATCGTCATGCTACAATAGACTTCAGATAATTAATCTCCCTTGCTTACATATACGTTTACGGTTTTAGTTATAATAACTATGCTTGGTGTAATATATAATAAATAAGTTAATTACAAATGAAATCGAGCTCTCGTTGACTTGACTAGGTCAATGAAACTTCTCTAACCCAACTAGATTTATTACATCGCTATCGCGATGAACCGTTCTGGATACTCTGTGATGCCTATAGCAGGCATTATAGATTACTCAGCTCGAAGTCTACTCTACCTCATAATAAATTCAACTATTCCCAACTTTTTTATACCCTGAACCCATTAAAAATGGGTATAAGGGTATATTGTATTTGTGCAATATCCAAATGTATGTAACAGGCAGAAGGAAGCATCTCCACATAAAGTATGTATATTCTTGATCAGCACCAATAGTCGAGTCGATCTAGCCATGTCCGTCCGTCCGTATGTATGAACGCAAGGATCTCAGAACCTATAAGAGCTAGAAATTTTAGATGTTTTAGATGCTCCTAGTTCCCGCGCAGATCGAGTTTGTTTCCGATAATCGATAACTTACTCCGTTTCAAAGCAATTGATAAAAATCTATATCGATATCCTGTTTTTTAGGCAATTTAGGGAAATAATAAGACATAAAATAACGAAATAACGGAAATAACGACATAACTCCGCGCGGAGATATGACGTTCCAAAACGACATAACTCCGCGCGGAGATATGACGTTCCAAAACGACATAGCTTCGCCTGGAGATATGACGTTCCAAAACGACATAACTCAGCGCGGCAAGGTTCTCAGAACCTATAAGACCTAGAGACTTGAAATTTAAGATGTAGATGCTCCTAGTTCCCGCGCAGATCGAGTTTGCTTCCGATAATCGATAACTTACTCAGTTTCCAAGCAATCGATAAAAATCGATATCGATATCATGTTTTTTGGGCAATTTTGGTAAATAATAAGAGCTAGAGTCACCAAACTTGACATATAGCTTCTAAAATAGAATATATATATTCATTTGATGTTGGAAGAGGAGGATTCAGGGTATCCCCTAGTCGGGAGTACCCGACTAGAACCTCTTACTTGTTTCAAATTGTCTTAACATATTGTCGTCGTTTTGTATTCGGTTAGGCGGCAATTGGGATGCGATTCAAAAGTTGTCCTGCCACGCCCATTCTGGACTCCAACTACAGTTTGAAAGACATTGGGCTTACAGTTTTGCATTAATCAATCCAATAAAGAAGGCATCTCTCTTTTGAGTAGAGTATCTCACATTCGTTAGCTGCCAACTGCAACGTTTCAACTTGTTCTCTTCCTCTTGTTCTCTCTTTTTTTTCCCTCCCCATTTCTTATTGCTTATTTTTTGTTGCTGATGCAGCTCTTTTAAAGTTGTGCATTCAGCAGTAATGAGTAAATGTGAGTGTGTCCTGGCAGTTGCCTTTTGTAGCCTGTCAACTGGTTTGCTATTCCTAAAACGCAGCTAACGAGCACATTTTTGCCAGCTTGCCCAACACCCCCTTCCCTCCCTCTGCCTCTGTTGTTCCTAAGAAATTAGCAACATTTTATATGCTAACCTTTTTATGCAAATTACCAATTTCTGCCTCTCCCTCTCTCTCTCTCCCTCTCTCTCTCTCTCTCTCTCTCTCGCTCTCTCTCTCTGTGAAGTGCTGCGAGTAAACGACACATTTGCGGTTTGCTTAGCAAACACGTGAATGCTGTGGCCTAAGCAAACGCAGGACCTGCTCACAGTCCAGGACGGCGAAAGGGTTTGGGGAGTTGCCTCTGGCATGTGAGTTGAGAATGTGAACACTTTGTCTAATATCTAATCAGCCTATTTGTTTAGGAAGAGCCCAACACAAATGAGCTGAAGTGGTTTTTTTTCATTTTTTGTGGTTCAACATTTGATTAGAGTGCACGAAATGGCAAAGCTCTTATTAAATTCATTTTCTGCAGGTCCTGCTGCTTAAAGAAGGACATATAAATATATACATATATTTATATATATTTCCTGCTGCATAGACCTAACCTTACTTTAAATACATTCTCCTACAATGAACCGCAGAAAATGTTGTTATTGAACATATTTCCAAATACAATTATTTGCTTTGTTGTTGCCACTCAACTTGATTTGAGTTTATTTTCCCTTGAGATTTTGCCCATTTCATACTCTCAGTTATTTTTTTTTTTTTGATCTTTCGCTTAGTTTGTTTCTGTCACATTTCACTAATTTAATGGACATTTAATTTGAACACAAATAAATTTCTTTTTTAAGGCATTTTTTGGTTTGTTTGCGTTTTGGCAGCTGCGATTGCAACTGTGCTCTGTTGCCATACCCTGTAAAGCAAATGAGGTAGGGCATATGAGTCCTGGATGCATTCTTCAATAATTGAAGTAGATTCCTTTCTAAATGTCGATTTCCATCGATTTTTGAAAAGAAGCCATCGATAATTGTGAATAAAAAAACAATCTGCATATCTTCTAAGTGTTCGGACATATTTATAATACCCTTTAAAATTAGATATAAAAGTATTTTTGCTGGCAAAATGCTCCCCTCGCCTTATCTCAATTACAGGTCATCGCCAAGTCGTTCATTGCAGCTTTTTGCGCACATTTTTCCTTCAGCTTTTGAGTAAATATAGAAATTTACATGAAGCCAAAAACCCAAAACGAGCTGCCAGCAAACTTTGCCCAGCCTCGGCTGACCAACAATTTATTACAATTACGTCAAAATTCATTTGCAAGCGGCGAAATGGGCGGTATTGGGGGGGAGGGGGCGGTGTTGAGGGGGTGAGGGATCTGCTACAGCAGTAGGTCATAAATTGGTAGCTGCAATGCGGCTGATAAAGCCAAGCAGCCCGGAAAAGCCAGAGCTGCAGTCAGAAAAATTGAGTTAGAGATTCCGAATTGCAGCTCTGGAACAGAGGAAAACTTGCTCAATTGTAAGGCCCACAGATTTTTGGTCAGCAAGGGTGAAACTGTGAAGAGAGTGGCAGGGGGCAAGGGTTATTCGCTTTCTGGGTCAAAATGCAAATGGGTCAAAGGCGGCGCGTTTAAGAGGGATGAGGAGCAGGAGATAGAAATAGCTGAATAAATCACAGCGAAAGTTGCCCGCCGGAAAGTGAAAATGCTTTAAATATGATTAGCGAGAAGTGAGAGAAAGGGAGAGAGAGAAGGGGAGAGAGAGAAGTGGAGAGAGGCTGAACCCGCCCGCAATAAACACTCGCAAATTTGACTTGTTTATGCGACGCATTCGCATTCGCAAAGACGTGTCTAAGCCAATTCGATTATTTAGTGATTTTCATACGAGACGCCAGCTGTGCTAAATAGGGCTGCGGGGAAGAGTGATTGAGAGAGGGGTGGAGAGGGGGGTGCTGTATCGTCCAGTCTGTTTAGCGCTAGATGCCAACACAAGCAGGCGTATAATAAAACAAGATTTATTTAGTTGCCCGGCATTAACTGTTGCCCTTTGTAAGCAGCTCAGCCCGGCAAAGTGTGTACAAGTGTGTGTGTGCGTGTGTGTGTGTGCGTGTGTGTGCGTGTGTGTGTGTGTGTGTGTGTATGTGTGTGTGTGCCTGTTTGTGCCTGTGTGTGAGTTAGGCCAGACTTCATCCTAGCCCCAAGCCTGGCGAGACCAGTCGACCGCACACACACACACACACACACACATACGGCACACATAAAAACTCGAATGAGTTTTCTTTTCATTAAAAGCGGATTTACGCACAGGAAGCGAAGTGTGAAGAAAAAGTGGGAAAAGCAAAAGAGAGAGAGAGAGCGCCAGGAAAGCGAGAGGGCGAAGCGCTGTTAGCTTATTGTACAATAAGCACGCACACACACACACACGCACACACAGGCACACACACAAAGCAACGTCACAAATCTGCTTGTGCTGAATCAGCTTGTAAAAATGTTCTTTGCTTTGCTTTTCGCCTTTAACTCGCACTTTGTGCCAAACGTTGCTTTTCGACGGCGCTAACGAGTGTCACATGTGTGAGCATGTGTGTGTTAGAGTGTGCGTGTGTGAGAGTGTGTGTGTTTGTGTGTGTGAGACCTACTGGTCAATGTTGTCCCAGACAAGGAATGTCAACAAAAGATAAGCCATTCATTTTATTCATTCATTGGCTTCTCTCTCTCTCTCTCTCTCTCTCCCTCCCTCTTCTTACTCCCCCCTCCCCCTCTCCCTCCCTCTCTCTTATAGCTGCTGTCGCCTTCTGGACAAAGTCCCTAGTTAACTATTCCGTAATTTAAGTCCTGTTTGCTGTCACTTGAGACGAAAATAATCGACTTTGTTGCGCTGATGCCTTTGGACTTTCCCATAACTTCAATGCTCGCCCCACACTCCCCCTCAGCTACTCCCCTCTCCCCTCTCCCCGCGATTCAAACAAAAATGGCTATCAAAGCGCGTCTCAAATTTCATTGGCAATAACAGCAGCAACAAAAAAAGTTGTAGTCGTCTTTTAGGGGCAGCTAAGAAAATCTCTCGCATTTAACTTTGAGGATGTGCGTGTGTGTGTGTGTGTGTGTGTGTGTGTGTGTGTGTGGCGTAAGCAGTTAATGTGTGCGCGCGTGTGTGTGTGTGCGAACGTCCGCAACCGGCCAATAAATGGGAATACCTTTATGCGCTAATTATGCCGCAAACTCTTGTTCCTGATATACCCTCTCTCTCTCTCTCTCTCTCTCTCTCTCTCTAATGGGGTATATTAGTTTAGCCGTAAAGCGTTAACAAAATTGTATTTTATTGAATTGAACAGTAAGAAGTAAGAAATAAATTATAGAAACAAATGTGTGTACATTCGCGTGCCACGCCCACCGAGCAGAGCCCAACCAGCGCGAACAGCTTGAAGATAAGATAACTTAGTTCTCACTAAAAGTACAGCCGATTGTGGGCAAGTCAAGAAGCTGCTGCGACTGCATCGGGAAGACTCGTGTCCTGCTGCTCATGTTGTCCTTTCTTGCAACAGCTGCTTTTTTTTGTTGTGCCAACGGCGGTTGCGAATGCATTTTTCAAAAGCTGCTGTGACCGGCGGCCAAATAAAACCAAACTACAAAACCAGACACGCCCAACGCCCACTGCAAAAACATGCGGACAGCTGGCCATGTGTGTGTGTGTGTGGGTGTCTTGCAACATGGAATACTTCGAAGTGCTGTTTGAGTTGCGTATAAATCTAATTTACAGTTACAAGCGACTCGACGCCTCATGAATTTTAAGCAGCTGCTGCCACACACACACACACACACACACACACGCATGCACACTCCACTCGCAAAGAATTGGGGCGTGTCCATGCGCATTATTTTGTTTGATAAATGCAACACTTAATTGTAATTGTGTTGGGTTCATAGAAAAACCTCTTGGCATTTGCCGTGAAGCATCTCCATATAGAAAGGAATTGCCTGCTGCTGGAAAATTTGTTTATTTATTGTCGTCTCTCTCCCCCTCCCTCTCTCTCTCTCTCTCTCTCTCTGCGACAATCTGCGCCAATCAACTGGCAGGTCCTTTGCCAATGCCTTTGATATGCAGCTGCTTGCCTGTGTAAGCTTGTGTATTTACAGTGCAACGTCCTGCTGCTGCAAACTACACGCCCACACACGCACACACACACACACACATGGCCATATCCTGCCGTAGACTCTGTGGGCAATGTCCTGGGCATCGATTGCGATAAGTTTTCCTTTTGATACCACGTGTCCATTCGAAATGCCCAAAAACAAGGGTATATTGCGGCAAAATGCAAATGTCTGTCTATGAAGGGAGCTCTTCTTCTTCTTTTTTCTATCGATAAATATCGATTTAAGCATACGATTTTTAGGCCTTTCTTGTTCTTGTTTAACACAGATCTGGAATATTTCGTATATATGATGTCTGCCGCCGGAAACTTTCATTTGAATTGAGTTAGATGTGATTCGGGCTTATCTTCGTTTATTATCGATAACTTTCGATAAATATCGATAAATATCGATTTTAGAATTCGATTCTTAGACATATTCTGGAGATGAAACTGGTAAAGACTATAAAGCGCGCTTTTTGTGAATTTGTGTGCATAAAAAACTAAGTGCGAGTGTTGCAGGGTATCTCCCAGTTGGGCGCACTCGTCTCGGCAAACTTGCCTTTGTTTGTTTTTTTCTGTTTTGCCCGCATTTTTCGCGTTTATTTATTGCACATGTTTTTATTGAATTCTTTGTGCGGCTCTGCCGACAGATGTGATATAAATATTTATGCTCCGGACGTAGAAAATTGCCGGGGTCGAGACCCAATACCACGCCCCCACGCCCCCCCCCCCCCCCCCTCGTATTGCGGCAAATACAACCCTGGACCCTGCTTAACTTATTTTAAATTGATTTCGCTTCCGTTCATTGTGAAGCGCGTGGCAGCATTTGGACTCTGCTTATATCGTCCATTTATCTATCATATTGCTCCGGGGACTCTTTTGCTGCTTCACACACACACACACACACACACACACACACAACAATACATTGTTGCTTGGCCGCACTTAAATAATAATCAATTTTCTTAAATTATTAAGTGAAATTCCAGCGAATCGTAGCTAATTGTGGGGCGTTTCTCTGCCTGTGTGTTGGGGGCGTGGCAAGGGCAAGTTATTATTATAGCCAACAGCTTACAGTGTCGCACAAAAGTTTACTCATTTCACTTGGCTTTGACTCGTCTTTATTTATGTTTTCACATCTTTTGCCGTCGCACTTCTTATCCGTCGCAACTTTAATTGTGTCTTCCGGCAACGGGGGGGTTATTATTGGAATTATTATCATCTTTGGGCAAGTGGGAATAAATTGGTAAAACATGAGCAAGTCGGAAGCATATGGCACATGTCAAAGTAGCTGTTGCCGGTGGCATTTTTGTCTGTGGCATAAATCAAGCGCTGGCCCTATGAATACATTTTTACCTGCCTCACTTTAATTGCAAACAGAAAATAAATGTGCAAAAAGATTGTGTTGTCAGCAATATATTAGAATTGCATTTATTATGCATTAACTGGCTCAACAACTCTATGAATATGTAACATTTGTTGTATATCTATTTAGTTGCAACTCACAGAGGCTGATAGCACATCTATTATTATCTTATGTAATGGAAAAACCCACGCGCAAGTGTGGAAAATAAGTGGAAATGATCGTAAATGTAAACGTGATTTGCCTCCGATCCCTTAATAGCATAGACAGCAACCAACATGGGGACAGTTTCTGCAAATAGGGGTTCAGCACGGAATGCAACCAACGTTCCAGCTATTCAGCGATCAATACTTCTCAGCCCAAGAGTATGCAGTAATTTTAGAGTATGAAAAGTGTTTGACTTAGGCCACAGACGGCTGTTTAACTCAGACTAGAACCAGTCTTTAAAGCCTGCGCGCCTTGAACACGGCATCTATTTAAGCGGACGACCCAACAGTATGCAGCATATTAAATGCGAGCAGCTGCTAATTAGACGACGCTCGGCTTAGTGCATACAGCAACCACTTATAATATTATCCGAAGCAAACATCTCAATTACAATTTTTATATTGTCTTCTTTTTTTTTGTGTGTGCATGCAACACAAAAGTGTGCAGCATATTAAATTCCTCTGGTCGTAAAAAATGCACAACATTAGCTTTACTCTTTGAACAGCGAAATATTGTTTGCGTGGCATATTCACAGCATGCAGCGCAAAAATATGCGCTAACCGCTTAATAGCTCATAAGCTCAGTTAAAAACCAATGTAAAAAGAGATTTAACAAATAAGGGTTCAGCAGAGGCAACAACCAGGGTCCAAGCTAGTTTTATGATCAAAAGTGCACAGTCAAAAAGTATGCAGCAATTTAAGTGCATGAAAAGTGTTTGGCTTAGACAACAACCATTGTTATGATCTACTTTAAGTGCATTTAAAGCGTTAGCTTAAAAGTATGCAGCCAATTTAATTTACAAACAAATTTGAGTGCAAACAAACAACCACTGTTAAATGATCTATTTAATGCGTACGCTCGAAAGCATGCAACAATTTAAATGCCAGCATAACACAAACAGCGCGCTGTTAAACGCGTACTGTTAACGCGTTTAGCTGCAAACTCAATTTAAAAACTTTTTCCGCGCAAAACACAAAGCGAATAAACAAAAAATATATTTATGCAAATGTAATTCGCAATTACAGTTTAATACACAGACACACTCAGACAGAAGCAACAAAAACCTAAATTGTTGTTGTTATTTATATCTAAAATGCAGGCGCAGATCAACTTTTAATGAGTTCGCATTTTCGCATTTTTCCTTTTCCTTTTGTTTTTTAACACAAATAACACAAATTTAATTTGCACTCGGGCACAGTTTGTATTTAATAGCCCTTGCTCTGCTGTCAATGTCCTGGCCACGCCCACACCGTGACCCCTAGCTGCCCGCCTCACCCGGCGCTCGCCAGGATAAACTTTGTGCGCTGTGAATGCGGTTTGGAAATTATTTTGTAATATTACAAGCGATGCGCTCAGCTGGAAATTGTTCAACACACAACATTCCATAACTCACACACACACATACTCTCTCTGTGTGTGTGTGTGTGTGTGTGAGTGAGTCGCTTCTGTGTGCCATTAGCCACAGAAACGGGCGCTGGCTGGGGGCTTGGGATAGCTGGCAAGTGCCTTCACGCAGGTAATAATCGGATGTAACTAATTGAATAAAGCGACGCACAGGACAACACACACACACACACACACGCACACATGCAGACTCCTGCCTGACAAGGCTGCGCATTAGCCAAATCCGTCGAGTGGCAACCCCAGGCGGATTCGAACCGCCACCCACTCGAATGCAGTCGCGACCTCGCTGCTTGCATGTCCCTTGGGACAGAATGTCCTGTGCGGATGTTGCACAGTCGAGCGCATTCGCCTGCCACAGGATATTGCTTAATGGTCGCAGCTATTTAAATTTTCATTTTAATGCCGTGCGACAAGAGCTCAACTCGCAACTCGCCGCTCGCCGCTCGCAACTTTAAGCCGACTGCCATTTCTCAATGCCTGATTTCTCGTTTATTTTCATTAGGCGACAATTTTTCTGTATTTATTTTCCCCGTAATCCTGTACACTTTTGGCATATCACGTAGGGCACATCACAAAGCCAGACCAAAGGGAAAAGGCAAATAAACATGCGGCCTTCTACCTGTGCCCCCCCTGCTCTCTAAGCCGCGTCCTCTAATTGCAATTGTGTTGCCCTCTCCCCTTCTCTCTCTCTCCCTCTCAATCTCTCTTCATTTAGGGTATTTGGAGTTTCGTGCATGATTAATGGCAGCGCATGTGTTTCACTTGCAAACAACACAAATTGTTGTTATTTATTTGCCATATCATATATGTAGAATGTCGAGCTGCAAAAGCCGCAGTTAATGCCCTCACAGATTGATTTGTTGTTTGACATTTGTTGGTTAATTGTTAACTTGAATGATTGGCCAAGATTTTCAGCCAGGCCGCAGACGAACTTTAAGACGATTTCCATGGTGACTGGACAACAGGAAGTTTTAGGGCAACGAATACACCAACTAATTGCTGGGGAAATCACAATGAGACTGACTTAAATTGAAAGAGACAGAGAGAGAGAGGGAAAGAAAAAGAGACTCAGAGATAGAGAAAAAGCTGAAGCATGCCTGTGCAAAGAGAGCGAGAGCGTGTGTGCCGAGCTTTAAGCTGATATTAAAGCTTGCTAAAAGCTTTCTTTTGCTTTCTAAGCTTGACATTTGATCTTATCTGCGTCTAAGTTCTCTCGGCAAGCTTTAATGTGCTTGTGAAGTTGATTACTTCAAAGCTTTTCTGTCGCTCAAACAAATAGTCGTTTTTTATTAATCTTCTGCGAACTTTAAGAAGCGAAGCCTTTTTGACGCCTGATTAATTGCATGTTGATGTATTTTCCTACAGCTAAAAGCTGAAAGCTTGTGTGTTACAATGAGTTTAAAGAGCTTCTTCTGTAAAAGCTGTGCAGAGAAATCAAAAAGCTTATGTTGTATAAGCTTTTTGTAAAAGCTCAATAATAGCTGCCGAGGCTAGCCGCCCGCTGTTAAGTTCTTTCACAACTAAGCTGCCATTTTCGACTGGTGTCATTGGGGCGCATTTCAAGCTTTTGAGCCTATCAAAGCTTCATTAAGCTTACATTTGTTATAAAAGCCTGAACTGTGTCATGCGAGCACATTAAAAGCTTCATAACTGAAGTCAATTATACTATCTCATAAAAGCTCAATAGAAGCAACTTTTAACATCCGCCTTAAAGCCCTTTAAAAGCTTAACAGCTACTTTCAGCTGGTGTCATTGGAGCACAAGCAGCGCCGCTTTAAGCCCATTTAAATGTAAATGCGGCCAAAATCAAATCAAGTTCAACTAAGTAGAACATCGGGCGCCAAGGCACAAATTGATGGCAACAGCTTTACGGCTCAATAGACCGTCTAATTATCTACGTAGGCTTAGGCAAATGCTCGGGCATCATCTGATAGATACGCCAGGCTAGTTAATCTGGCCGCACAACCAAAAATGAATAACCGAATTTAACGCTTGATTTGCCAGCCGAAAACTGAACTTTGCTCGTTTCGTATGCCGTTTGCCGTTTCTACTGAAAATTGGCATATATTTTTATACCCTGTACCCATTAAAAATGGGTATAAGGGTATATTGTTTGTGTGCAAAATCCAAATGTATGTAACAGGCAGAAGGAAGCATCTCCGACCCCTTAAAGTATATATATTCTTGATCAGCATCAATAGCCAAGTCGATCTAGCCATGTCCGTCCGTATGTATGAACGCAAGGATCTCAGAACCTATAAGAGCTTGAGAAATTTTTTGAAATTTTAGATGTAGATGCTCCTAGTTCCCGCGCAGATCGAGTTTGTTTCCGATAATCGATAACTTACTCCGTTTCAAAGCAATTGATAAAAATCTATATCGATATCCTGTTTTTTAGGCAATTTAGGGAAATAATAAGAGCTAGAGTCACCAAACTGACGTTCCAAAAACGACATAACTCCGGCTGGAGATATGACGTTCCAAAACGACATAGCTTCGCCTGGAGATATGACGTTCCAAAACGACATAACTCCGCCTGGAGATATGACGTTCCAAAACGACATAGCTTCGCCTGGAGATATGACGTTCCAAAACGACATAACTCCGCGCGGCAAGGTTCTCAGAACCTATAAGACCTAGAGACTTGAAATTTTAGATGTAGGTCCTCCTGGTGCCTGCGCAGATTGAGTTTGCTTCCGATAATCGATAACTTACTCAGTTTCCAAGCAATCGATAAAAACCGATATCGATATCCTGTTTTTTGGGCAATTTTGGTAAATAATAAGAGCTAGAGTCACCAAACTTGACATATATCATATTCTAAAATAAAATATATATATGTATATGCATTTGATGTTGGAAGAAGAGGGTTCAGGGTATCCCCTAGTCGGGAGCTCCGGACTAGAACCTCTTACTTGTTTGCTCTTCTTTTGATATTTTCATATTTTTTAAATATTTGTATTATTTGTTGCCGCAGCTGCATGAAATATGCAAGAGCTGAGCCTGAGCGGCAGCTTGCAACAAAACTGTCAACTGGCAACATTTCAAAACCCCTCCCCCCCTGCCATCTGCCACCTGCCCCCTGCCTCCTGCACGCTTATCGCGGCAACACATTGTTTTTGTCAGTTTGGTTCGTTTGGTTTTCTCTTTGCGCGTTGACAATTTTTTAATGAAGTTTCGTTTCAATTTTTGCATTTTGCCGGCAAAAAGTGTCAAATTAAAATAATCAGAGCATGACAGCTACCGGTAGGCGTGGCCACGCCCCACGTCCCACCACCCTGCCACAAAACCCACGCTGAAAGCATAAGGAGAAAAAGAAAGATGACGAAGTTTCATTTAAAGTTCGTTTCATTAGCGCGTGAATTTCGGCGCATTTCGCGCAACTTATTTTCTTGCGCTTCATTAAAGCGACAAATCCGATTAGGCCACAGCTCAAAGCATACCAAGAGTCCAGCTACCCTATCCCCTCTGCTAGGCCCTGCAAGGGTAGCTGCGACTAAAATAAATTGAAAATGAAATCGAATGTGAACCGCGACATGAACATTAGGCGGCCAGCGACTAAGCATTCAGTGTCAACCTTCAAAACTTGTTCTCAGCTTAAGAGCTCAGCCAAAAAGAGAAAGAAGAAGAAGAAGAGGAAGAAGAAGAAGAAGTGGTGGAAGACGCAGGGACAGAAATGAAATATTGGCAAATAGAGACAGCAGAGCGCATTTTGTGTGAACCCTACTCAAGGCGAAATACAAAAAAAAAGGTTTACTTCCAACTCCCACACTCCCTCGCTCTCTCTCTCATTCTCCTTCTCTCTCTCTGCTTCTCTCGCTCTCATTTTGGACTGCAGCCGAAATTTGAGATTTATGAATTCTCAGAATGATTTTCGACCAAAAAAAAAATTTTTAGAAATTAAATTGAACTCTATATTCATTTATTTGCTGGCAGCTTGAAAATTAACATTTGAAATGACGAGAGTGAAGAGCGGGAGAAGGGAGTAGATATGTGGCTGAGAAAGAGGGGGGGGGGGGGGGGGGGGGGGGGGGACAGGGGGAAAGTTTAATTAAGAGTTAGTCAGACAGCTTGTCTTAGCTAAGGAGGATTTAAGGACACGCTCGTGAGTTTGTAGAAGATGGAGTTACCTTTGGATGTAATGTTGATCTGGGCAGAACTATAAGTCTATAAGTTATGTATATGAGTAGGTCTAGGTCTTGAGTTCGGATAGTTACGATAGACGGATCTTTACAAATCAGAACTTGTTCTTGATACTCTGCGATAGATACTGTCGCCTATGAACTTTATATTACACAAAGATAAACTTTAAATAGGGTATATTTATATATATGATAAACTAGACATATACCCTGTATGCACTTGTTAACTAGCAAGTATCTACGGCGCACTCACATGTTTCTAGCTAGAAAAAAGCTAAAATATAGCTGGCATAACTATTTTCGTTTCAGATTTACTTAACTCACAGCAGTTCCTTCATAGCCTCCCAGAGGTTTATCTATGGCATACAGCTGCCATATAAGGTTAAGGGTATATTATGTTTGACATTCCCTAGAAAAATGCCTTCATTCACGCGCTTCTTGATATATCCGATATATATATATATATATATGCATATATCACGTGAAACAACTCTTGAAGTTTTTCAGCTCTTAAATTCTCGCACAAGTATCGCGTTTGTGTTCGACTTTTTGTTGCGGCTGCTCTTGCTGCCTTTGCTGCCTTTGGTTAGCCGCAAGCCAGGCAAAGCCGCAACCCCTGCAGCTGGCACAAGCGTTGCGTTGCTTAAGCTCAGTTTTAGCAACACACCGCGCCGCTGCCCCAGCCGCAGCCAAAGACACAGCCTTAGCTATGACTATTAAGTCGTAGATAAACAAATGTTGCATGCATCATGTTTGGTTATTTAATACATTGCATTGACTCCAGCTGGCTGCCTGGCTGCCTGCCTTGTTGCAAACACCTGGCAAGTGGCGTTAGTTGAAGGCGGCGCCAAAATGTGGCAACTGTTGCTGTTGCCACAGCACACCCCCGCTCGCCAGCCAGCCACAATTGTTCGAGTGGCCCTACAAATTGCTTCCTCATTGGCCACCAATTAAAAGTAATGAAAAGTTGTGCGCGTCGCCCACAAAAAGTTGACTTGCCCCAAGCCCCAAGCCCCATTCACCACTCGCCGCCTGCCACTTGCCACTCACATGTGCCACCGGCTGTGGCAATGTTGGATTTGTCGGATGCGGTGCTGCATTCAAGTCCAACAACGGTAATTATGCAAATTGCAAATGGAGCGAAAGCAACTGCAACAACAATAACAACAGGAGCAGCAGCAGCAGCAGCAGACGTTGCATCAACTCAGTCAAGGCACTGCCCCCCATTTCTATGGCCAATTTCCATGCAACAGTCGTATTCGACCGCAAGTGTTGTCGGTAGGAAATCAAATTAGCGCGCCACGTCGCACAGCCAGCACAATGCCAAGCAGATGGACGCTCGATTGTGGACACCGTGTAGAGTACTCTACACTAGACTCGACTTGACTCGACTCACCTCACCTCGCCTCGACTTCTCATAGGTTGCATGCTACTCGCTCATGCCACACGCATGCTATGCTACCCGTACTTGATTATGAGTTGTGAACTGGCCAAAGAGCCAAACGAGAAAGAGGCCAAACAGACTGAAAAAAAGTTGCTTTAGTTGGCTATAACCGACTAGAAGATATCCCTTAACTATGCTATTAAAAGTGAAGGTTATGTTGTGGGGAAAGAGCAGATATCCGACTAGAAGATATCCTTTGCTTTAATATGCTACTTGTTGAACACTTTCAAAAACTCAATTCTTAATAATTGATGTATTTATTATACTCAAATTTTAGCTAATATTGTGGAGAGAAAGCGTGAGAGAAGATAACCCAAAGCGACGCATGTTTGGTAGGCAGAATATCGATATTTATCGAACAAAAACGTGCTGAACTTGAATCGATAAATATCGATTAGCTGTATCGATAGATTTATGGATCTAGTGCGTGCTTAAGAAAATAAGCTGCGAAATGAGATCCATAGCCTAAACTGAAAATCGATATATGTATATCGGTTTCGGGGCAGCTTGAGAAGTTATCGAATATTTCATATAAGCCTTAGTGCAATAAGAACTTGAGTCTTAGAATCTCAGAGATCGAAGCTTTCTACAGACCGACGAATTGTCCTTCGATGTTGTTGAAGAATGTATTTTAAATGGACTCATGGGTGCCTCTTCCATGCATTTGCATCTCTTGAGTATACCCATTTCTTACCATTTGCCCACAAACATCTGCAGGGTATTAAAAACCGAGCTTGAGTAAGTTTTTGCTATTTGCCACAAATCGATTGGTAGTCCAGAAAGGGGGCAAAGTTAGAAGCAGGGGCGACGGGCTGCGGCAACGTGTGACTAATTGACATTGACGACTTTTTGCCATTTGGGCCGCTTGGCCACAATTCGTATTGGCCATTCGCATTCCCAACATCTTTTGGGCCATAAACTTGAACTCGTTTCAGCTGCAACTGCAACTGCGACTGCGACTGCGACTGCGACTGTGGTGCAATAAACTGTGCTGAGCCACTGCGAGTGCGGCAGCTAGGCTAAGTTTTATGAGCCGCTGCCTCAGTTGCTGCCACAGCCTGCGGCCATGTTAAATAGCGGAAATGGACTTGGACTCAAAAAAGCATTAGAATTGTTGCCGGCAGCTGTGGGCAGCGTTTGCCTATTGAGGTGTTGAAAACGGTCAGAACCTATTTGCTTCCCTCCCCGCCATGCTTTTAGCTGACCCCTAGCCCCACACTTTTTCAGTGCTCTCTGTGCGGTCTCTGACAGCCAAGCTAATTGCAAAGAGCCATAAAAATGCGCGACATGTTTGACTTTTTGGGCATGGTCATATGCTTGCACATATAAAGAGTGCTATAAAGAGAGAGGGAGAGAGAGAAAGAGAGAGAGAGATAGAAAGAGGGAAGGATGCGAAAGAGAGAGCGGGGCAGAGAATGAAAGGGAATAATAGAGAAGGAGGAACGGAGGGAGGAAGGGGCAGGGAGAGACAGATAGAGAGAGACAGAGTAAAAGATAGAGAAGGAGAAAAACAAAAACAGAGAGACCAAGCAAGAGAAAGAGAGAGAGAGAGACAGGGAGAGAAAGAAAGAGAAATAGGGAGAAAGATTTTGACATGATCAGAGTCGGGAAATACCTGATTAGGAAAGCCCGTGAGCTCAGCGCCAAATTAGAGTATCGATACTTATCGATTTTGTGCCCACAAGCTATCGATCATTTGAAGTCAACTAGATCTGGGATATAAGCAGAGCTATGTTCAATTCTCTCTGATCGAAAAGATATGCGGACAGATTGACTCGATCGTTAACGCTGAGCAAGAATATATGCCTACTTGTAATTGTTACATATTGCTACACAAAACCAATATACCCTTTTTAAGCAATTTTTTGTACCAATTTAGAGGGTATACAAATATTCTGTTAGCTAAGAGAGACTGTCGCCAAGGCAAGCTGTTCCTCAGTAGAGCCTTGGCCATATCTCTGGCTAAGCATTATCCCTAGCTTTACCCCCGCCCCCTCTTGATTTGGCCACCCCGCTTAGCCCCTCTGCCGTCATTGTGTTTTTGGCACACTTGTTGCGCCCGTTCAAGTTAAGCTCTAACGTTTGACAAGACTTGGCAGCAATACACTCTTCTGCCCTTCACATGTGTGCTAAATTCTAACGTATGACAAACTTTTGTTCACTTCACCCTCGCCCCGCCCCTCTTCTCTTCACTTGGCTCCGTCTCAAGTATCAGTCGCTTAATTGGCATCAAATCGCTTGCATATTTCAAACAACAAAACGAAAAAGAAGAGAAAAAAAACACAAGACAAAAACAACGCAAAGCAACAGCAGCCGAAGACACATCAATACAATGGGCCAATTCTCTAGATGTGCCGCCTCTCACCCCTGCTGCTCCTTTTCTCTTCTTCTCTGTCATCCCCCCTCGCCCCCTCCCTTGCCCCTACCCGTTGGCCATTCGATCGCTTGGGCGAATTTTTCAAAGTCCAATGCGCGTTAACAAAAATCCTTTTGAACATGTCTGTGCTCCTAATCAAAATTCCAAAAGTCATGAGTTCGGCGCAAGGCAACCCCCCCCCCCCCCCTTCCCCACTACAGTTCCCCTCTTACCGTGCAGCTTAATGACTACTGCATGAAATTCTTAAGCCAAGTTTTTGGCTTACAAACAACGCGCCGACTCTACCACAAGGGGATAAAAAAAGGCTGGAAGAAAAAAACAAACAAACAGGAGACGAAATGGATTTCTTTAATTTATAATTTATTGATCTTACCGCAATATCGCAACTGTTTCCCTTCTCGTTGTCGTTGTTGTTGTTGTTGTTGTTGTGCACAACACAATTGCTCATTAGCTGTGCATGCATTAATCAAAGTGCCAGCCGGCCTGGCTGGCATGTTGCATGCCACTCGCGCGCCTGCCTCAAGGTCGACTGTGGCCCCCAATTAACGCCCACGCCCGCAAAATATAACTTGCAAGTTATTATTATAATCAAACAGCTAATTATCAACACATTTGATAAGCAGCCGAGATTTGGCAACGGAAGTAGCTAAACTTCTCTAAAAGGACGACTAAAAATGCTCTACTTAAGAGAAGTCGACTAAGAGTTACCCTATAACCAGCTCAGAGTTGTATTCGTACTTCTCTGAACAACCTGTAGCTCATTATGAGGCAGGAATTCTTAGATTTAATATAGGTCTTTACTCTCCGATTGTTATGAAAACTCTTGATGCCTAAAGATGGCAATAAAAAGTGCGCATATACATAAAACATAGGGAAGACTTCTGACAATGTAAAAGTTTGATTAGCGAGGGGAAAATATTATGCAAAAGTGGAATATTTGTCGTGTATATATTAATAATAAGCCTGTTGTCCAAACTTCCGGTATAATCTGATCGATATTTATCGATTGGACACAAAAAAAGGCAAATATTAAGTAAACTTATCCCAAAGGATGTCCTATTCATTAAATTTCTAGATATAATCGCCAAGATGTAATCGATATTTATCGATTTTTGGTTTTAGGCCACTTATCGATCAATGCATGCCAAATGAGAATCTTACGAAGTAATAACCCTTGATATTGGTCAAGATGTTGGTCGAGAATACGGTATTTAATCGGCATATGCCCTCTTTCTATAGTTACCTATCACACAAATTTACAACACCTCTTCAGACGCCTTCTTAGCTAAGCCGGACGACTACAGGGTATTCAAAAAAACCAATTTCGATTTCACATCAAAACCAGCAACGCCCCCAAACAACGCCCCTCGGCAACTACCGAGCAAGTGGCCCAGCCGCAGCCAGCCTCAATCCGCAGACTCTGCTCGAACTGCAGCTCCAAGTGCAGCCTCATCCTTGGGTCCATTTCACAACTGTTTGTACGCCTTTTGCTGCGTATCTGCGTAGCTGCAACTGCAACGCAACAAAAAGTGATTAATTTTTGATATTGTTTAAGAGATAAAGTGAGCAGGGGCAGGTGAAGCGAGGGGGGAAGGGAAAGAGTCGGAACAGCCGCAAAGTTGTAGACCTGTGTCCAGGCGAACCTTTCACATGCCTCTGCAGGTGCCGTGCGTCCGACTGCGCAGCGGCATGGGCAGGAGAGCAGGAAACGAGGGGCGAGACTGAAACAGGATACGAAGTGGCCGCAGGTCTTGGCCCAGAGAATCGAGAGACTCGCTGGTTCCTCAAGCTGAACTCCTCTCCTCTCCTCTCCTCTTCTCTCCTCTCGTCCCGACTCGTTTCTCGTCTGTCTGCCAGCTATCAATCAGCTTTTGACATTTTTAACCGGAATTTCTTGAAAATTTATTCGATTTTAAATTAAAAAATAAAAAAAACCAGTCAAAAACAAAAACTATAGAGAAATGAGCGGAATTCTGATCCTGATACAGTGCGAGAGGGGCGCCTAAACATTGAGTGAAAAGCAATTTCGGGAATTTACATAAAAATCTTTTAACGAGCCGTTCTCCTGTTGTTTATGACGAAACGAAGAAAACAAATCAAATCAAAATAAAATAAAAATACTCTAAATGGCAATTTAATGAACTCAAAATCCACGAAATGAATAAACAAATCCCCCAACAACAACAACAACAACAAAAACCGAATCGAACCCAAAAACTCGAAAACCCATCAAAATTCATTTGCGCACTTCGCAGCGAGGAAACCGAAGAGTGAAACATTTTGAAGGCATTCTTAAGCTGCTTAAAACATCAGTTGATTGCGGCTGATTAATCAGAGTGCGAGCATTTAAGCGAGAGTGAGAAAGAGAGAGAGGGAGAGAGAGTGAGAGAGGGAGAGGGAGAGGGAGAGAGAGGGACGACTTGCGTGTTTATTTCGCCCATAAAAGTGTCATTTATCAATTTTGGGCAACGCAAAGAAAAATCTCTGTGTCAGCCACACGCAGGCACCCAGCCCTCTCTCTCTCTCTCTCTCGCTCTCTCTAGCTACCTTGCTCTGCTGATAGATTTAGCTTAATTGGCCGCCTTTTTAATGCTGTGACATCAATCAACAGACACTCATTGTCTTTGATTTGTTATTTGATTACCTTGTGCAGAGTATTCTAAACGTGTCACGAAATATGTGACGCATTGAGAGAAGCTATATATACTTCTGATTCCACAGTCGAATTGACATATATATATATATATATATATATATATATATATATATATATATGTATAAACTCTGTCAGTCATAAAACGGTCTTCTTTTTAGTTAGCCAAGCTCAAACCTGAGCTTAACTATGCACCCAATATATAAACCAGCTCTCTTTTAAAGTTTTCTTTAAGTTTCTTAGCCTGAAATTTGTGCTACTTTTGATGTCTGCAAGGGTATACAATGTGCGGCCAACTGGCTAGTCAAGCATTTTCTCTTGCTCTGCTTAATGTTTTTCTCTTTGTTTTTCATTAAGTTTTATGTTGAAATTTAAATCAGGCTTTTTCATTTCGGTGCGCTCGACACAGATCGCAGAGCTTTTCTCGGACCCTACTCTAGCATACTTTAATTCTAATTGGAATCGGTTGACCACACGACAAGTGCTATGGCTTGCCATAGGGCAGAATGGGGCGCGGCACTACGCCTCAACCACAACACCATTAGCCGTGCAAATGGATTACTTTTGCTCTTGGGCAACAAAGCGCGCACACAGACACACATAAAAATAAACTCTGATGCCGATACCGATACCGATACAGATACAGCTACAGCTACAGCTATAGATATAGATACAGATACAGATACAGCTACACAGGCAATGGCCCACACAGCAGCTCCTACCTCGTATCTAGCCATTTTTCGATTTGTGTCCTAGACAAACGCATCGAATTCGTGTCAATATTTGCATTAATTCAGTTCTCTCAGCTCCACTCACGCATCCAGCATTTGCTGGGCGACAACCAACAGCTGCTGTGCAAGTGTGTGTGCGTGTGTGTGTGTGTGTGTGTGTGTGTTTTGTGTGCGGTCACAGTCACGTTCGAGGCACTTAACAACGCCCATGCCCCCGGACAAGCGCCCGCTTTTGCGGTGCCAAATGACTTTTATTAGTAAACTGACCCTAGAAAAAGTTTTGCAGCAAGCGTTAAAAAACCCAAAAAAAATATATATGTATATATATGAGTTGGAAAAACAATTTATCATACATTATAGCCCAGCACACAAACAGTGTGCTTAAAAGTTGGGCAAATGTTTGCTGGACTCAAAATACCCAGCCTAAGTAGGATCTATTCTATGAGGATATCTTTCGCGCAATTGAAATCGCGCACTTCCAAGGGAAAGTCGGACAAATTTGGTGTGTGATCGCTCTATATGAGACTTTTTTGTAAAACATCCATCATTCAAAGATTTTTGTACAAATTCATTTGAGTGTGTTTCACGCGTTGCGAGAAATCCATTTCTCCTTGGTGGAAATGGAGTTCAAAGATTTGGCGGGTGACGTTTTTTTATTTTGCAAAGATCTATAAGAAATATCAATTGACATGTGTTTCACATTTTCCACGCTAGAAATTCTTCAAACCTATTTGCATAAGAACTTTATAAATATGTGTTTCAGCGATTTGGCGAATTTCACCCGCAACAGTGGAAAATTGGCGGACAGCGGCTTTATGAAAGTTTTTTTTTGCTAACCATTCGATTAAAGATCTTTGGGAGCATTTATTTGATAGGCTCTTGGTTGACAAATGCGGGTCAAAGGTTAAATAAACGAAAGTTTATTCGCTAAGCTTCAAGATTCTTTCGAAAAGCAAATATTTACAATGTTCACGAGCAACGCCGGGCAATGCCCGCTAGTCTCTCCAATATGGATGTCTATTTCTAGTACTATTAAAGCTGGGCCTGCCAACTTTTTATATGTGATCTCTCACATGCCTTAGACACTGCTTAAATCTTCCCCTTAAGCATGCGACTAATTATATTTAATGCAGGGTATCTTTCCGTTGTGCTTATACTCCGTCTAGCCCAGGTGCTTGTTTTACTTGTTTCGGCTGCTTTGGGGCAACTTTTGTCGGTTGGGTCACAACTTTTTACCTTGTTGTGGTCGCTCTACTGGCCCAGCTCGACCTCGACCCTAACCCCAACCCCACTCCCCACGCCAACCCTTGCTCTTGCTCTTCCTCTTCGTCTGCGCGCTGTACTTTGAACTCTTGCAACTTTATTCGTGCATAATTTTTTACATTTACAATTTGTTGTGTTGTTGTTTTAATTTATTTCAATTAGCAAACGAATTTGTGTTTTGCAGCACGACTGGCACATGGCAATGTCTGTGTAGTCGAAGTGCCGCCCCCTCACGCCCCCTCGCGTCCCTTAGTATTTGCAACCAGACACAAATATCACGCATACGACGCGTTGCTCTTGCTCTGCATTGTCAGTTGTTGTTGTTGTTTCGCTTGATTTTATGGCGCGTGACAATTGTCCACAGCTTCCGCAGCCACCCCTCACCCAAGCCCGCCCCCTACCTACCCCCACCCCAACTGTCCCCCACATTTTATTGTGCTGCAATTGCATTTAAATTTTGCCAACGCATTTTTTAATTAACGTTCCAACTGGCAACGTTTACAACTGGCTTGCGCTGTGCCTTTCTGTTTGCATTGTGTTGTTCGTACCCCAAGCCCCATGCCACATGCCACATGCCCCATTCCGCTTGCCACATGCCCCATTCGACTATTTAAAATGCATTGTGCCCATTGGCTTTTGTCATTGGCACACGTAAATCCATTGAAGCATGAACAACGAAATAAAAACCAAATGAAGCCTCAGCCATGGATGAGCACCTAGCTGAGCTCTGGATCTGGCTCTGGCTCTGGCTTTGACTTTGGCTTTGTTAGGGACCGCTATCGAGATATATTTTTGAATATTTCAGGCAGCTGAGCAAAGCATTTTTGAGTGTTCCGACTCTGATGATTCGTTAAACTTTGCTCAACAATTTGTTTGGACAGTGCACGAAATGTGTGTGTGTGTGTGGGCGGCAAAGGATAGGGATGTTTTCTGCATTGCTGGCATAAAAGATATGCTCTCGTATTGCAAGCACAATTTGGTATGCTGCAGGTAACATAAAAGTAGCTGCAAGTGTGGCAAACGCCTGACGACAGCTCGAATGGAATCGAGATAAACGTAGCCCGCATCGGAAGCCTTTTGTTGTTTGTCCAGGCTCTGTCCAAATATAAAGCTCGGGCATATGACGCAACCAAAAACTCTGGCGGCAGATCAAAAACAAAACAATGGCACGAAACAACAACACATCAAATATGCTCGGCAAAGACAAGACAAGGCAAGACACAACGAAGCAAAAGTTCTGTTGTGCAAGTTGAGGATTGAAAATGAAATGAAATATTTTATGCTCATAACATAATGACACCAACTTCAGAGCCAGAGCCAGAAGCTACTCATAACAAGACAGGGGGTTGGGGGGGGGGGCTATGGCAAGCCGGGGTATACAAGCGCCAAAATGTTATAAAATGGTGTTGTATATGATTATGTTGAGGCAGCCCCCCCCAAAAAATAAATGTGTGAACGAAGCTGCAAGTTTATGAACTACTAAGCAACATCTGCTGCTGGCTTCAGAATTGATTCAAGTGCTCCGACAAAAACGCGACGCGTCTCATAAAAAAGACATCAATTCTGACTTTGTTTGAAATGTAAAAAGTGTGTCTGCCGCTGTCTATACGACTAAGGGCATACCCTGTGAGAGCGTTTTGTGAAATGTGAGCTGCAGAGATTTATATAATCCGAACTTGTTCCTTTTTGATCAATTCGTGTCAAAGTTGAACCAAATTCTGAAAAAAAACTACAAATAAGTTTATATATAAACTTTGATGTATTAAAAATGTTCAGACTTTAGCTTTTAGATTTGCTGAAATTCAAGAGTACTTGATTGAAATTCCGGGTTCGCACCTGCATGTTTCCATGAAGCAATAGCTAGATCTTAGGCAAAGATCCAATTAATATTATACCAAGGTTAAGCTGTTGGACTTAGCAGTGCATAGAAGGGGCTTAAGTTGGGCTATCCCGAACACCCTTTGGTAAGATGCGTGGCAACAGGGTATAATAATTCCATAAGGCGCGGCATATAAAACTCCGAAAACGAAGTCTTGAGTTCATTAACAAATTGATACAACAAAATGCTGTAATTATCGCGTAGAGAAACGAAGGCCAAACAGAAGCAACAGCAGCAGCTGCCGCCGAGTGGCGAGGGGCATAGCAAGTGGAGGCAGGGGTAGGGGCCGGGGACGGGGACGGAGGCAGGGGTCGGGAGTAGCGGCAAGTTCCACATAGCTCGAAGCTATTTTCAGCAGGGTTAAGCAATTAAACACTCGACTCAAACTGAGGCTGAGAATTGTGTGGCTGGAGAGGATTTCGCAGTTGCTTCTGCTGCGGGTTTGAACCTTGTTTTTGCTGTTTAGCTGTTTGCCATTATGGTTTATAATTATAGGCGCTGGAATGCTGACCGAAGTGGGCGTCAAAAAAAAAACTCGGACTTGGATGTTCTTCTTTTTCTCTTTTTGCCCAGTTCTTATTTAGTGACTTTGTGTGTTGGCTCGCAACGCCCACTTGAGGCCGCTAAAGAGTGGGCTCTATACAAACCTACAGATACCCAGAGCCCAGAGCTACCGCATTTCGAAGTAGCTCCAGAGAATTCTCTTCCACAGAAACATGAAATGGCACTCGAGTAGTTGCCCACTGATAAGAAATGGAAAAGACTTAAGACAGACCTGAAAAACACAATGAAAATGACATGAAACGGAACGGAACGCAACTCTAAGCCATATAGACGAGCTCTTGACAAAAAAGTCATGTAAATGTTGTACTAAAGCGCAAACAAATTCGTTGGAAAACAATATAAATGCGGCAAGGCTGGCGCTGAAAGGTGTGCGTGTGTGTCTGTGTGTGTGTGTGGAGCTCAAGTGCGTGCCACAAGCAACAACAACAACAACAACAACAAGAGCAGCAGCGGCAGCAAAGGCAACGCCTGATTAATTTTAACTGATAAGCGCGTCATTTGCCTTTGTTTGCCTCCGTGATTGTTGTGCGCGTGTGTGTGTGTGTGTGTGTGTACATTGTGTGTAGGCTGTTGCGCAGGCGCAAACATTTACCAGGTCATACGCCCCAACACACCACACACACACAGACACCTGGCACATACTTTATCTTTATCGCATGTTTTTCCTCATGTTGTTTGTTTCTCTGTTGATGAAACGTCGCAGCGCAGTTGCCGTCATCAGAGCCACGTTCAAGCAACAATTACAAACATAAAAGCGGCCATCAGCGAACCCATCAGCCATGCCAACGCCCCCGCCCCCGCCCCTACAGCTCCCCCAGCCCGGCCAAGTGGCCAGCGATAAGCATCGGGCCAGCAGCGGCTTTTGTCTTCCTTGATTTTTTTTTATTTTTGGAACACGTCGCGCAAATTTCGGCGTAAATTTGTTGCGGCCGCACGTCCTAATCAAGTTGTAGAGCAGCTAACTAAAACAGTTGCAAGCTGCACTCACAGATTTGACTCCGCGGCGGCACAAGGAAGCGCTTGCAACTAAGCGCTTGCAGCTGCAACAGCCGGAAACGGCAGCAGAGTTGCCAACTTTTGAGCAGCAAAAGGGAAGTTATAGAAGCTTATAGACTTACATGAGCTCATCTTTCCTATATGGACTCATAGTTATAACCAGCTTGACCCCATTGATAATTGAATACCAAGCCGTACTAGCTTTAACTAGGGAATATAATTGTGTTGTCTTTGCTTGGACCCACATATCCAGGCAATAAAGTGCATTTTCCGCATTCGGAAAATATGCGTGGCCTTTCAGAAATTGATAAAAACTCAACAACAAATTGAACAAATCGGTTTGAGACTCATTTTCAAAGATCTTTGAAGGGATGCCACGCGAAAGGCCGGGCTATAGAGAGGGCATATATAGACCATCTATGGGGATCTCGGTCAAATCTCGTCCGATTTTCATAAAGTTTGGCTTTTTGGTCATGGTTTGACCTCTAGATAAATGGTCAGAGTTTAGCTATAAAAAAGCTAAATGGGCAACACTGTCAAGCAGCACACACACACACACAGAGATTGCGGGGCAGCTACACATAAACATAATTTAGCTGCAGTTGCCACATAAACTGCAGCAGCAACCTTTAAGTTATGAGCCCAACGCGCAGTCCGCCGCAAGTTCATTTTGCAATTATAGACAAGAAAACCCACCTCGTTCCCTCCTCCTACGACAAACCTCTGCCATGCCCCCGTGCTGCTCCTGTTAGCTGCACCTGCTGCGGCAGGCAACGCAGCGCCTTGTCGATCGTTCGGCTGCACCACATAAATTCCGCAGAACTTGCTGCGGCTTCTTCTCTCGGCTGCTGTTGCACTAATTTATGGCTTGCTGCTTGAACGATTGACGGACTGACGGACTGACTGACTGACTGGCAGGGGGGAGGGGGTGCAAGTTATTTGCCTGTGTCTGGGCCATTGGGCTGGCCATGTTTTTGGAATCTGCGCTGTGGCATTTAGCTGGCGTCCAAAATTGGTTGACAACGAGGCACGAAATCGGCGCTGAGGCTGGGCCAACAACGATAAGCATCTTACAGATACTTTTTGGGCACGCATTGACGAGCGTGCATCTACAAGATACTTTTGCGTACGCTGCCGCTGCTGCTGCCTTGCCTTAAAACAGCTTGCGGCCTGCACTCGTGTAATTTGCGCCTGGCTGCCTGCTCTGCATATAAATGAGCTGCAATCGCTCAGATATTGCTTTTGTATCTTTCGGTTTGGACAGCCGGCAAATCCTTTAAAACAACTCGCAAAAATTCAATTAAATTTATGATTTTGCATAAATAACTCGCCAGAGTTACATTTATATCTAATGAATGCGTTCGGCTACAGCTCAACCGCAAATTAAATCAATTTCAATGGGCTTTAAGTCAAAAGTTGAGTTACTTTTATGTAGGCGGCGCCAGTTTGAAAAAAAGAAAACCAATGAGCCAAGCGTGTGTGTGTTTGTGTGTTTGCCACTGGTTTTTTTGAGGCTTTTGTGGTTTTCAAAATTTGATGAATGACCCGGAAAATCAAATGCATGCGCCTGAAAAACTTAAGACTCAAATCCACGGAGCCGTACCCCAAGCCCGAACTCTCGAGTTCATTAAATTCTGGAAAAAAATATACATAAAATATGCAAAGGCGTGCCAGGGCCAAAGAGATTATCTAGAAGAGAGCCAACTGACTTTTAATATATGATAATTAATTCATTATCGATGCTGTGACGTGAACAGACAGAGAGACAGACAGACAGACAGACAGGCAGGCAGCAAAGAGATGGGGCGCAGGACAAGGCTGACAAGGATTTCACTTGCAATTAAAACGAACAAGACACAAAAATTGCACAGGCCACAGCTACAGCCACAGCCAAGCTAAAGCCGAGGCTAAGCAGGCAGCCTCAACTGGGCAGGTTAAGTCCAGAATCCGGGCACCAGGCAGTAGCATTCATTGATTAAAGCGCGCGCCCGGCTCGACATGGACTAAAAACTGATTATCTGCATATAAGCTAACTAAAAATCACAGGACGCAGAACGAGCGAAAAAACAAAAAAAAAATAATTGCCCAGAACTGTTTAACATATCAGAGTGGGAGATAGGACAGGTATGCAGAGAGAGAGACAGACAGAGAGAGAGAGAGAGAGAGAGAGAGAGAGGGAGGCGGAGAGGTAGCGAGGGTAACTTCAAGTCGAGTGAGTCTTTTATAAAAATTCAACAACATGTCATTGGCAACGGCGTCGACGTCGTCGTCGTCGTGGCCCAGTGCTGCAGGCACCCTCAATGTCGAAACGTTGCCTCTCCTGGCTGTCTGTGTGTCTGTGAGCCTTTCTGTGCGACTTTGACTGCACAGGACATGGACGTGGACATGTCAATGTCTGTCTGCCTGTCTACTCGCCTGCCCATGGTAACTCTCTGATCCATATCGTTAAAAGTTAACGCTTTAGCGGGCCTTAACATGGCTTTTAGCGTTAATTAACAACGAATTTTTTCGGAATGCAAAATGCAACAACAGCTAACAAACAACAACAACAAACAACAACGGTCGAACAAGTACACAGAATGTTAAGTGACAATCAGCTGATAAGCCGCAACAACAGCAACGGCAACGGCAACAGCAACTGCTGTAGGCAACAGCAACAGAACACGATAAGCCAAAAAGTTAAATAAATATAACATCGAAATTCAATGAAAGTCGCTGAATATCATATGCGAGCACGTTATAACAGTGAGAAGCGTAGCGAACGGCGCCAAATGTTAAGCCAAATATGTTGTTAAAGGAACTGTAACAGTGGAAAGCTTAACAGCGTGCAAAGTGTCAACGAAGCTTATCAAATTACTTTAACAGTAAGAAGCGGAGCAAAAAGCGCTAATGTTAAGCTGAACAGTTTGTGAACTGTGTTGAACTGTTGCTAAAGCAGCGCAAACAATATGTAAAACATTTTAACAGCGCGCACAGAAAGTAAACAGAGCGACGTTGCAGTGAGAAGCGCAGCGAAAGGCGCTAACGGAGAGATCTTACAGTGAGAAGCGCTGCGAAAGGCGCTCAAAGCTTAACTTAAGAACTGTTAACGAAGTCAATGAAGAGCTGCAAGAGTAAACGACGTATACAGAATTACTTTAACAGAACCTTGAACTGTAAAGACAAGACAACGATCTGTTAATTGCACTTAACAGTGCTTTAACAGCTATCCACATAATTGTTAAAAAAAAACCAGAAAACGTTGTTTGTTTTATGTTATTTGATCAGATTTTATTCAAGCAAACTAAAAATTAACAAAATTGTTTAAACATTTCTTAGACTACAAACTATAAGTTACAATTATATTCGATTGTTATATACACACACACAGACAGATTGCGACAAATCGGACTGCACAGTTCCAGTTAACATGCAAATAAACACGAGTACAGACTACTGGATGATGACGCTGGTCCGTGCCGTAACTGCGAACTAAACGGTAGATCAACTTAAACATAGACTAGACCATTAATTTAACTAAGCTAATTAGCTTCAATGGAAGAGTGCACATAACGCTACAAAAGGAAGCACTTGGAAAGTGTTGAATTGCTGCAACAATTGCATAACTTAAGCGATAATAGTTAAAAACTTTTTTTTTGTTTTTCTGGAAGGCAAATTCTTGATCATCTTATGAATGTCTAGGAAGCACAACTTTCGAGTTGAATTCTATATAATATGTATGTATATATATTTACAATAGAACCATTTGTTCACATCAGCTGTTATCGATTATGTGTTATCGTTTATCATATTCGCATACTTAAATATTAAATCACAGTGGTGAGATTTGTTTTTGCTTTTTCCGTTATTTCTTCTCATACGTTTGCCGTAATTGGGTTCAGAACCGCAACGCCTGCAACAGCCAACGGGAGCCTGAAGAGACCCCCGATATATCAATATATATAAATTGGAGATCCTACGTTGATTTCTATCTGGGCGGGCAGAAGCTAAAGTAGGGAAAGAGTTGACAGTGCAGCGAATAGAAACGCTTGGGATCTGCCTTCAGATCGAAGCCATCCACCTTGATCACATTCCATTGATTCTTCATGTGCGCATAACTGAAGGATACCTGATCCTGGAACGTATCCGAGCGTATTAGCTCCATGGGCTCCAAATGCGAATGGAAATTATCAACAACAGTCAGCGGCACCTTCAGCAGATGCTCTGCAGAGACACCAAAAATGGAAAACAGAGAAGGGAAACAATTAATATTACGGCTCATCGGATTTTGGCCGTGTTCTCGGCCAGACGACTCGACTCACCTATGATGAAGCCCATTGTGACATCATCCGGAAAGCGTATCTTGTCGCCGATGCTAATGAATTTGCCGCCACCTGCTATGGGCAGCATTTTGAGCGTCAGGGCGCGGCTCAGGCAGAAGCCAGCGCCGCCAGTGGCAAACCAAAAGGTGATCTTCTTGTTGGTTGTCGCGTTCTTCTGCAAAAAGGAGGTTAATGAAGGAGAAGTTAACGGAAGAGCTGTATGGAATGAGCTGAGCAAAGGATGAACACAAATAAGAATCCATAATGCCAAATACTCTGTTTATAAGAGGAACAAAGGGATGGAGTATCTGGACTGTGTGGATTAAAGTTGGAGTTGAGAACAGGCTACGAATAACTTCAACTCCCACAGGTCGAATTCGACGTTGTTATCTTTGAGACTTAGATTACGGCTCGACCTTCTCTAAAAATCTAACCGAAAAAGTCCATTCCCTTCAGCCAAACCCTTTTCACTTGATTTTAAGCAACTTTTACACCTCGAACAGAGTATTGTTTAGTCGTGCACAATCGTTCCCATTTATTTTGGCACTGGCTCAGCGCAAATTGTTGCTCAAAACTTAAGAAACTGGTCCAAAAATTAAAACAAACCGAAAAAATAAACCTGATTAATTGACCATGTAAATGGGACATGTGCGTTGAGGAAACTTAATACGGATACGAAAACCCAAACCAAGCCCAAACCCAAAACCGAAACTAAATCGAATACCGACAAAAAAGTCTGAAGACTCGACAGCAGCAGCAGCAGCAGCAGCAGCAGCGGCTCCTCGTGACCTAATGAAGCGTTAAGTTTTTGGGCTTTCAATTAGTTTGTGGCAAGGTTCAGGCTCGGCATGCTCGATTCGCTGCGGCGCTGTGTGGCATGCGGCCAGCCTACGAGCCAAGTGCTGGCCCAAACTATTTGGGCATGCAACAACAGAGCAACAGCATTCATTGCGGGATCAGCTGGCCATATTTCAAATGCCTCAGCAGCCAGCCGGATTGAATTGGGAACGCGATCAGAGAGACAGAGAGGGAGAGGGAGAGGGAGCATCTGAGCCAGATCATATCGGTTATTAATGATAGCCTGCGCTGGCAGCTGGAAGCCAAATGGCGGCATAGACAAATGGCCACAGTCGGGCGCATAAATAATGCAGCCCGTTCGCACAGGAGAAAGGCACAGATTGCAGAGCTATGGACATGGCCATAAACACAGAGTCATGTAATTATGTGTATTGGAAAATATGCAAAAAAATAAGAGAACCAGTAAGCTCTAGGCGAGAATGCGCGACCAGCTGTTGCCCTGTATTAAGCGCGAAACAGGCAGACTTTGAAAATGACTTGTCTTACTCACTTCGAAGCTAAATGTCTATATGTCTCTCTCCCTATGTACCGACTTAGTCATAATGGAAGGATCTATCGAAAACAAGATAATCATGGGCATGCCAAACATCAAGTTTAGTATACCTCTCTCTTTCAACCAATACAGGGTATGCACACAAAAAAGGTTAATAATAACAGATATTTGCACTTACATTATCCAAGTGTATCTCCAGCGGCGAGGATATGCTCGGCTTGCCCAGATACCAGTCGACGCTGGGACTATATTCATCCAGCAGCTTCACCAAACGGGGCACATTGACATAGTTGTCATCGTCGAAGTGACAGAACCATCTGGTTGGGAACAGAAAAAAAAATCAGTTTGTTATAAAAATTCAAGACGAGCAAACAACACATCTGATACAAATATATAGATTTCACCCCAAAGTATTTACAAATAACTTATTTTCCTATTGGTTAATTGAATTCAACCGAAAATGGAGCTGACGCTGGAGCAATTGGCACGCATCGCGCTGGGCGTGCCGGAGATGAATAATGTGAATGTGGCCGTGCTGCACAGCCTGCTGGATGCGCTAATGAAGAAGCTGGCCTGCCAGCAGGATCTGGTCACAATTGGGGGCTTTGAGGGCAAGTGCTTGGAGCGTTTGCTGGAACGTTCAAAGATCTCGCCGTTGCCCTTCGATGTGGCCACAATTGTGCCCATCTCAACGGAGCTGGACAAGGTGGAGGCCATGGAGGGGCGTCTGGCCATGCTCGAAAAGAAAATGAATGCGCATTTCCAGCAGATACGCGTCTGCAACAAGGTCAACTCGAAGAAGTATCACAAACAGTTGTGGGAACAGTATGCATCGCCGTGCGAGGATCTGTGCACCGTTTGCGATGAGGACAACAAGATTGCGTGCAGCCTGCTCCAGAATATGGACTTCATGAAGAAGCTGCTGCGACGCATCGCCTCGCCCATGCTCGATATGGTCGAACAAATTCAAAAGGATCTTAACAAATTCTACGAAACTCTGCGGGAGTTTTTGCGCAAAACCGAGGAGCTTTTCGAACGGCTCGAACTGGTCAAACAGTGCGTCATCGAGATTGAGAATCTGCGCGAACTGGTCAAGGAATACAATCTGACCTTCATTGGCACCATGGAGGAGCTGCAGGATATGCTGGACAGCAAGCTGGACAAAGTGCATATGCCGGCGCTCAAGAAATACATACGCGATCGTTTCGACAATATCGATCAGCGCCTGTCCAAAATCGAGGACAAGGACTCGTGCCCGCGTGCCGCCGGCTTCATCAACACGGGCATCCGTTGCATCTCCTGCGGCAATCAGCGCATCGGCGTCGATGTCGGTCCGCTCACCATCGGACCTCTGCCCGATGCCGCTGGCAGCAAAAAGAGTAACATCAGTCCCGCCAGCTGTCAGAAGACGTTCGTCTATCGCACCATGGACAAGGAGCCCACGCTGATGGTGCGTGTCCAGAATTTGGATCTGAATGTGATTGCCCAGCGTCTGAATCGCACCAACAACGGCAAGGTATGCAAACTGCCCGAGGCCAATGACACCATCTACGGAGTTCGCAACTCTGTCTATTCCAGCTAGATACACGCGACACTCGATTGCTTTCCCCCCCCTCTTACACTGTTTACGTTCACTCAAAATCGTTACGTTTAATAAAAGTGCCAACTCTCTCGACGACCTGAGCCTGTTTTCTCTGTAGGCATATAAAAAAAAGTGCACTAATTTAAATTGTAATTACCGGTAGTCGGTTCTTGATCCCCTTCGGCTGTCCACAAACACTGCTGCAGCTGGGGATTAGCCGCAGTGACAAACGATCAACCATATCCGGTAGCCGGCGCGTTCGGCCTAATGATGCCATTAAAATGCAACCGAGGCTATCGAACGGACGGCTTCCCCTCCAGCTCGAACTCGAACTCAAACTTGGACAACAAATGGGGGTAACATGAATAGGTCATCGGGTTTGCCAAGCTTCTGGAGAAATCGACTGCAAGCATTCGAAATTTCCTTTAATAACTCAACTTTGCAACGGGTTTCGGCTATCAACTTAAGTGATTCGGACATAAGTAGCTTTTATTGGGCGCTAAGCCAAGGGGGCGAAGCAGTTGGGGGGAGGGACGATTATCATATATCATAAGTTACGAGCTGCTTGAGAACATTCAGAAGAGCAAAGAGGAATATCTATGTATATATATATCATTTGTTGTCTTTATTGTGTATAAATATATATATTTATTTTAGATATTTTTTTTATTTTCAGCAAACATCTTTAGGCCTGAATGCCTCAGCAGGAATACCCAACGAATGGGTCTACGGGTAAGTGTACAAGATATTTAAAACTCTTTGATTAGCCCGATTTGAAAGTAGCCCGATCTGAAAAGTTATCTATCTAAGAACATTTTTAGGCATATTCGCAGATATTCATGAAAGTATCTCTGATAAAGTGTATCTCAAGTTAAAAGTTTACCACAATTTGGTTCAAAGAAATCAACATCATTTATTTAACTAAGAGTTAAGAGAAGTGCATTAGGCATTAATATATATTAAAATTGTTTCTATAACCTCAAAGTTGTATATCTAATTCCTTTCTTTTATTCATAACACCACACATTTAACTGTTGAGTTAAGAGCTCGACCAATATCTATTATGGTACTTGTTTTCCTTTCTGGCACATCTTAAAGCTGCCCTGATTCGACAACATAAAATCTGTTGCCACATCTATAAACATTTTGCCAGCGGAATGAATGGAACTCAAGTCGTGGCTGGGCAGCCTCCCTATAAACTCACCCTCCCCCCCCCCCGCCCCCCTCTCACTCTCTCTCTCTCTCTCGCTCTGTCTGGCCATTCGATATGGTGAGGAGTTCATAAGTATTCAATAAAATCGAAGCGTTTGTTGGCGTCTGTTGGGTAATTTAATATAATATTTATTGCATAAGCTGCGAGTGTGGCGAGAGGGGGTGGCTTAGGGGGCAGCGGTAAGGGGTCAGGGCATGGTTTGTGTCTTCACTTTTCTAAGCGCAGAGGCAGCTAAGCTAATCGCAGTTGTGGCATTCATAAATTGCATGTTGTTGTTGTTGTTGTTGTTGTTGTTGCCACATGCGATACCTGTGCGAAACGGCAGCCAAGTTGTTGTTGTTGCTGTTGTTGTCGTTGCCTCTTTAGTCGCTTCGTGTCGCATAAATATGCGCTTTTAATTTCACTTAATTATGCGTGCCACAATATGCGTACACTCTAAGAAAAACTCTGCATCAAATTCTAGTGTACAACGAATTTGATTTCAAGTAGATATCAATATGCTTGAATTGAGCTTGGTTTCAAAATTTTTTAAATATATAAAAATAAATCTTGAATTGAGTTAAAAAAATATTTTTGAAGAGATTTAGTACACTTTAAACAGAGAAGAAGCCGCAAATACAACATTTCCTAGCTTTAATATTTCTCTTTAGGTCTCAAAGAGTTTCTTAAATTAAGAATTTTGTACTCAGTTTAAGAAACTTCAAGTTTGGCTGCATTTTGTTTAATGTTTGTGCCTGATCTCTTCAGTTGATTTTTCTCTGAGTGTAGCCTCTTCCTTACCAGCCTCCTAACTGCCTTTTGTCACTGCTCTTCTCTCTCTCTCTCCCGCTCTCCATCTCTCTCTGTCTTTCTTTCCTTGCATTGACCAAATTGAAATCTAGCTGGCATTTTATGTGTTTGCCGTCGTTTAATTAACGCGTTCCTCTCTATGCTTTTTGGCTTCTATTTGGCATTTTATGAAAATGAAAATGTTTTCATTTCGTTTCGGCATATCGAAGCGTTCAATCGTTGCGTTTAGTGGAGTGGGGAGTGTGGAGTGGTGTGGCAGATGGCGAGGGGGGGGGGGGGGGGGGGGGGGGGGGGGGTTCAAACGATCGCTGCAGCTGGCCAACAAACAACGTTGGTGGCTCAAATGCTGCAGCGTTTTGTTTGTTTGGCTTTTGGGTTTCGTCTGTTTATCTGGCATCGCATTGCAGCAGCAGCTGAAGGAGCTGTGCCTTGTGTGTGTGTGTGTGTAGTGTGTGTGTGGCCGCGAAAAACGAGACGCAAAACGAGTGCAAAACTTTTTTTTTTGCTGCTCAAGTTAGTTTATTTTTCATGGCAGTTTTCCAATTACTTGAGCTGCGGCTGCTGATGTTGCTGCTGATGTTGCTGATGTGGGCTGATTTTGAGAGCAGCAGCTGTTGCCGGGGCGTTGGCGTCGTCGTCGTCGTCTTTGTGGACTGCAGTCAAAATGAGTTTATGTCTGGAGCCATAATAAAAAATGATTGACGGGGCACTTCGCGAGCCGCCAATGCAGGCAGTCTTAATAGATTTCGCATTAAGAGTGAGTCGGAGTCGCAGTCAAAATCGGAGTCAGACTGGCTGATCAGTTGGCCCGGCACAGTCTGCGTTAAAAGTATTTTGACAGGCAGCCGAGCAAAGGCGGCAGCGGCGGCGCGCCAGATAAGCGATCGCTTGAAAGAGAGTGCCACAAAAAAATAAAATAAAATAACGAAAAGAAAAGGATGACGAACTGATTTGGTTTCGTTGTGTTTTCTGTTTTCTCTGTTGTCTGGCTTTGCAATTAGCAATAAGTCAGCTGTCAGGCGTCGAATGTATCTTACATATACATTATTTGCGGATTGATACAAATCAATGTGCCGCGTCAGGGGCTCAACAACAACAAGATATTTACATTAAGCGGCCACTTAAATCAAACAACAACAGCTCAGCTCATTAACAACAACAACAACAGTTGCTGCTGCAGTTGCTGCTGCTGCTGCAGTTGCATTCGCATTCGCTGTTGCAAGCATGAGTCAGAGATTTATGAGCGCCCGCTGCGTGCCGTGGCCGTTCAGTTTTTTGTATTTTTTGTGTATCTTGCAGATACACAAAAGCGTTTACACGTTTTGCTCACTGAACAATTGAAAACAGCGGCGACAATTGAAACGCATTTGTCAGATACGACGACGGCAACTGGCGACTGGCGACGATGTCGCTGGCGTTATGCCTGACAAGGCACAAAATGTATCTTGTAGCTATACACGTCTGGCAAATTGACGCCAATTGTCGTGTGGGCGACTCTAATTGAAATGTAGAGCAAGCGATTTGCCGTACAGCAGCAGCAGCAGCAGCGGCAACATTTGCTTTCCGCCGGATGTGCAACTGCAGCGACAACTGTTGCTGCTGCAACTTCATCTGCATATGCAGCTAGCTCGAATTGTGCATTTCCGTAGGATAAAAACTAAAGCAGCAACAACTTCAGATTGCGACAATCCCCCATCTCTCTCTCTCTCTCTCTCTCTCTGTATATTGGCTCAATTGAATAATTGAGTACAGTTTTCGTGGCGGTTGTTGTTGCTGTTTGCTGTTGCTGCCACAAGTGGCAAATAAATGAAATTGATGCGTTGGGCTGCCGCTGCATACTTTCCCTTCAATTGTCGTCGCTTCACACGCGGCCTGCCCCTGCCCCTGCCACTGTGGCTGCGAAATAGGAAAAATTTTCTCACAGCAACAACATCTGGTTTTTCACATATGCGACAAAAATGCTTATGATGAGGTTTTCCAAGCCGCAAAGAAAACCATATTGCAATGCCATAGAGCGCAGCAGCAGCAACAACAACAACAGCAATTAAAATTGTCGCAGCGCTGACTTCAGCTGAGCCTCAGATGGATTGGTGCAGTGTGTGTGTGTGAGTGTCCCTGTGTGTGTGTGTGGTGTGCATAATATTGTGTCTGTTGCTGTTGGAAAATGCCGCAACTTCCCTGTTCAGTCAGTGCCCCCTCTTTTTCCCCGCCTCTTGGACTATTATTTTATGTGGGATTAGCTGCGGGTTGATTGCAACGGGAAGAAAATAAAAAAAAAGAAGAAAATAAAAGGGGGCAAGCAACAGTGTGGCACGTCTGGGAAATAACATTGATGGGGCGCACAAAGAGACGTCAACGCAACGTGCAACAAATTCCCACGCACTTTCTTGCCAGCGACAGCAACAACTGTACCAACAGCAGCACCCACCCAAAAGTTGCAGGCCACAAGCGTTAAATGTATATGCAATCACAGCAACAACAGCAACAACAACAACAACAACAATCAGTTGCCCTTTTGTTGTGAATCCTGTTTTTTTTTTGTGTACTTTCCTTTGGCTCCATTTGGCAGTTGATGCCGTGAATATTACGCATAATACGTGTCGTAATTACAAAAGGGCAGGCCGACAACAACAACAACAACAAAAAAAAGGTAAAGAAATGCCGTTATAATGTCCAATAAATGTTGATTACGAAACGTGCCACAACCAGCTGCACCAGTTACACAGATACAAAAGCACAGCTACAGATACAAACGCACGGATACAGATACAGATACATTCGACTATCTGCGTCATGGCAAGGGCATGCGCCCGTTTCGCAATTCAACTAAAAGATACATTCGCACAATGTACGCTTAGTCGAACGCGACATTTGTTTATTAGGTGTGGCCGCCACACACGGCACGATCAGGCTAAGCCCAAACACACCCAAGACTAACACACACACATACACTCGCACAGCAAGAGATAAATTAGAACTTGAAACAAATGAATCGAAATATAAAAAGTTGAAAGCTGCAACAAAAACAACAAAAGCGCAAAACAAGAAAACAATTTAAAGCGTGGAATTTGTTGCCGCTTAATACAAAAACAGTGCTGTGATAGTCGGAGATTGAACGACTAGCAGATACCCTGGAATGCCGAAATACTAGAATACTTGTTCGTAATGTCTAAAAGACAAACTAGACTAGTAGATACCCTGTTTACAGCTGGCATACTTGTTCGTAATGTCTAAAAGACAAACTAGACTTGAAAATACCCTGTTAACAGCTGGAATAAATGTTCGTAAAGACAAACTAGACTTCTTTCAAAAGAAACCTCCAAATAAAAGTAGTTGTCTCTAGATCTTACAATCTTTGAGATGCGCTACAAAAACGTATATCGGAAATCGATATTTATCGATTGTTGAGAAAATGGAGGGATATTATCAAACATAATCTGTGGATGATTTAAGAGAACTTTTAACATACCATTTAAAAGGCTCTTCGATCTAACAGATAGACAAATATTGATCCCGATCTAGTATATATATGCTTCATAGAGTCAGAATCTGCCATACATCAGCACAGCTTCATTAAACCCTATTTAAGCCATTTGGAATGGGTATAGGGCATATAAAAATCGAATTTATAATAAATCCAAATGTCGCAAGAGCTGCAGAGGCGGAGCCGACACCTTATTGGCGCCTCAACATTTGTGTGTGTGTGTGTTAAAGAAATTCCTTTAAACCGATTTCCCCGGAGCTCATAATTAATGATTGCATTAAGCTGGCGACGTGAAGCTGATGGGTAGAGGGGAGAAGGGCGTAACGTTTCAAATGCAGGCTGATTGACGTGCCAGGTCGAGCGGTCAGTTGTTGACTGTGACTTGCAGTTGTTGTTGCTGTTGCTGTTGCTGTTGCTGCTGTTACAATTGTTGCTGCTGCTGTAGTTGTTGTCGTTGTTGTTGCTATTGTAATTTTAATTAAATTGCACTAATTGCTCGGCTTTATAATAGACACTCGCCGCGTACTGCAATTAGCCAGTCAGCAGCAAGCAAAAGGCGTCACTCGTCTTGAGTTGCCGGCAACAAGTTGCTGTTGTGCATGGCAACATGGCAACTTTTGCATTGAATATATAATTAAAAGAAAGAGATAAAAGAGAAACACGTTCATTCGAACTGCTCTGCTTGATTTGCATTTAATAGAACGGACATCCCGCTGCTGCGACTCAATTTTAGCAGCAACAGCAACATGTTGCTGCTGTGCGTAGCAATGGGTCATAAAAGCGCAGCAGCAGGCAACAGAGCGCCATAATTGCCAGTTTCAGTGCACGTTAATTAACCTCTTTCCATATTTTGCCAGGCATTGTTGTTGTTGTTGTTGTTGTTGCTGCTGCTGCTGGGGGTTGCTGCTCCGGCTCCGGCTGCTGCTGCTGTTTGGGCTTTGCACTTATTCCACAGCAAAATGTAAGCGTTGCCAATCAACGGCCACAGGAAACTGGCTGCGCCCGGCTGTGCCACCTGATACCATTTCATATTGCCTGCAAACAGCCGCAGCAACAGCAACAGCAACAACAACAGCAACTCCTGCTGCAACAACAACAGCAACTGTTGCTGCTGCAGCCGCCGCCTCATCTTGATCATAACTGCACATTTAGCCTGCCTTGCCATTTATTTTGTTTTATTTTTTTATGGACCTGCTGCAAGTTGCTGGCAACAATTTGTTGCCGCTGCTGTGACTTGTTGTTGGCAGCAACTGTTGCTGTTGTTGTTGTTGTTGTTGTTGCTGCTGCCGCATTGATTGCATGCTCAGTGCTTTTATAATGACAGTTTCAAGTTCTAAGCCAAAACGGAGCAGTCGCAGGCGAAGCGAGAGAGAGAGAGAGTGCAGAGTGCAATAGCAACAGCAGCAACAACAGCAGCAACAACAACAGCAACAGTAACCACAACAGCAACATCCTACTCAACGCTCTTCATATTAAGTCGAGGCATGTCCGAGTTGTTCTAGATTTGCTGCCTGCAATACAACAATTTGTTGTTGTTGCTGCTGCTGTTGCTGCCAGTGTAATTACAAACAAGCTGAAGAATTTCTAGGCAGCTCCTTTGGGCGCTAGTTGCAGCAGTTGAAGTGTCTTTTTAGCTTCAGCTTTTAGTTTGCTTTTTTCTTGCGGTTTCTTCTTCGTTTTCTTTTTTGCTGGACAAGTTTTGAGTGGCTGCAACAGCAACAGCAACAACAACAACAACAAGAGCAACTGCTGCTGCTGCTGCGTCTTAATTGCGCAAATTAGAACGCATCGCAGCTGCAATCGAGGTCCAAACTGGGTGTTTGCTACGCTTTTATGGCCCAACTCGGATGGGTTGGCTGCCATGGATAGATTGCTGTGCTGCTGCTGCTGCTGCGGTTGCTTATTAAAAGCATTAAAATCTACAATTACAATAGCAACAGTCGCAGCAGCAGCAGCAGCAATGGAAGTCATTGCACTGGTCAATGCACGCGCAGAGTTGGAATTTTTGGTCATAAGGCTGGCTAAATATGACAAGGGGGCATGGCCAAAGTGCGCAGTGTTAATGCGCATAATGCTGCATGAAATTGAAATTGAAATTGAAAAGCATATGTGCACAAGAAGAAGATTGAAGTGCAAAAGCCTGGGCAACATAATCCAAATGGGGGATATATTATTTTTACCAAGCCAAACAAAAGGTTTCTCAGAGCTTGTTATTAAAGAACTTTGATTAATATATCGAAAGAAATGCATAAATAAAACAAAATTGTTTAAGACAAATATTGCAAACTAACTAGTTAACTTAGTTAGCTTAGTTAGTTTACCCCTTAAAATATAAAAACTAAACTAATATTGTTGAATATAGTTTTTGCATTTACTCACTTTTTGCCGCTCTCGAGGAAGATATCCAGCTCCGCGGACATTTTGCAGCACAGAGCCTTGCGAAAATGGCCCTGCGAACATTTCGTGTTTATAAGATGGCCCTCTGTAAGAGAAAAAGAGACGGAGAGAGAGAGTGTGTGTGTGAGTGAGTGGGGGCAAAAGAGAATTTGCTAAAGATTGGTAATTAAGCAAAATAACAACGCGCCAACAAGCCACACATGTCAGGCGAGGGAAGTGAAGCCGGCAGCCACGTTCTATGTTAATTAACTAAAAGGCCGAAAGCTCACCCGAAAAATAAGAAAGAAAGAAAGACGAAGGAAAACAGTAGCTTGTTAGTCGAGAATGCCGCTCATATCCAGCGGATGCGTTTTGTAGCTCGTTTGACAGACGCCGCCGATAAAGCGAGACATGAGACAGCGCAGGGAGAGGGGCCTACAGGCAATGCAGAGCGGTAGGAGGGGGGTAGGGGATCGAAAGGGGAACAAATAAAAAGCAAAGCAGCGCAAAAACTTGTGCGCCTTAATTGGATGAAAATTGTTGAAATATTTAAAGCACACACAAACACACAGATTGTGGAGGGCGGGGGGAGGGGCAGAACAAGCTATATCCTTTGTGCGCCAGACAAGCCGAGAAGAAGCTGAAGAGGCTGAAGGAGAAGAAGAACAACAACAAGAAGAGGAAGCACACATAACTCAAAAAGCGCTCTCGATGCGTGTTTAGCAAAAATCCTTTTTGGCTCTAATCAAAATGCCTCCGAACTCAGCCCCAGCTTCAGTTCCCGAGAGGCTGTGAAACCTGAGATCTCACGTCTCGAGAGAGTGAGAGAGAGTGGGAGAGAGAGAGAGAGAGACGGAGACTAGGGGTATGCAAAAATGAAATACATTTTGTTTGTTGTGCTTTGCAGCAAAAATTGAAATTTGAACTTTTTTTTTTAAGTTTTATTTTTTAATTAAAACTCTCGAAACTTGATGTGCAGCTGCACGCAAAATCGAAGCACGAAAAGGCTGCAATTCAATTAAAATGCGGGTGAGCTGCGCAGGTAACACACACACACACACACACGCACACACACACAGCCTAAGCTTATAAACTTTAATCGGTTTTGTTCTCTCGGCAGACAGTGGCCAAGATTAGGCGTTCGCCGGGGCGTGGCCGCGTCGCTGATGTGAAACCAAATTGAGGCCAGAACGAGGACAGACACACGGAAAGTACAAAAAAAAAAAAACAATAACAAAAGAAAAGGGTAAGAGGTCGACAGGTAGGCTAACTGCTCAGGCCGTGATAAATATGTTTTAAGGAAATACAATTTTGTTTTTTTTTTTTTGATTTTTTTTTCGTGGGGTACGCTGAACGAATTGAAAATCGAATCGAAATGCTAATCGAAAATTTTTCGCTTCCAATGCAAAATTTAACTTATGATCTTTCATTTCCTTTTTGAGCCCTTATACATAGATATATATATATATATATATATAGCAAACTCACTTGTCTTCTCCTGATAATAATGATCGTCCGTGTCTGTAAAGAACCAGGTCTGAAAAGATAAATATGATATAGAATAAAATATGATGTCACCAAATGTTGTAAATAGCGCAAAAGTCGAGATTGTTAAATGGGAAAAAAATGTGTTTCTAGAGCTAGCAGAAGTTTTAATACCCTACCAGACATTGACTAAAGAGACATGTAAGGTATATACATGTAAGAGATAGACAAACAAATTAGAAGCTTCAATATTTTACCAGACATTGGCAAAGTTTTCACAAAAAAACAAGTTAGCGGTTCTAGTTGGGAGCTCCCGACTAGGGGATACCCTGAACCCTCTTCTTCCAACATCAAATGCATATATATATATTCTATTTTAGAAGCTATATATTAAGTTTGGTGACTCTAGCTCTTATTATTTACCAAAATTACCCAAAAAACAGGATATCGATATAGATTTTTATCGATTGCTTGGAAACGGAGCAAGTTATCGATTATCGGAAACAAACTCGATCTGCGCAGGCACCAGGAGGACCTACATCTAAAATTTCAAGTCTCTAGGTCTTATAGGTTCTGAGAACCTTGCCGCGCGGAGTTATGTCGTTTTGAAACGTCATATCTCCGGGCGAAGCTATGTCGTTTTGGAAGTCATGTCTCCAGGCGGAGTTATGTCGTTTTTGGACGTCATATCTCCAGGCGGGGGTATGTCGTTTTGGAAAGTCATATCTCCGCGCGGAGTTATGTCGTTTTGGAACGTCAGTTTGGTGACTCCAGCTCTTATTATTTCCCTAAATTGCCTAAAAAACAGGATATCGATATAGATTTTTAGCAATTGCTTTGAAACGGAGTAAGTTATCGATTATCGGAAACAAACTCGATCTGCGCGGGAACTAGGAGCATCTACATCTAATATAGGTTCTGAGATCCTTGCGTTCATACATACGGACAGACGGACAGCCAAACAGACGGATCGACTCGGCTATTGATGCTGATCAAGAATATATATACTTTATGGGGTCGGAGAAGCTTCTTTCTGCCTGTTGCATACTTATACCCATTTTTAATGGGTTCAGGGTATAAAAACGGAATATTTGGAAATTGGATATGTATGATGGAGGGCTTCGATTATAATGAGATTCGTTGCTCAAACAAAGGCTCTTAGTTGGAAAGTTACCCTTGTCGCATTATGATATAGTTACCCGATCTTGGCAACTTCTGCCTGTCAGAATTAGATATATCTTTGCCCTTTGACATCAAACTATCTTTAAGAACTGAGAAACTGGTTCGCATAGGGCTTTATCGACTTTGCCCCGTGGAACTGATCAAGTATCTATGCCCTTTAGGCTTGCAGCAATGCCTGCTTTAAAAATGTTTGCATATTTTACAAGCTAATCACAGGGCGAGTCATGGGAACATAGATCTGTCCATCCAACGACATCGCATTTAGTCAGTTCTCTATATATATATTCAGGTTCCAAACACTAATCTACATATAATTATGCCAACGTCTGCTGTTGGCCCTATATTCTTACAAGACGCGCGGAGACAATCAGATAAGAAACAAAAAATTCCCACACGCTCGCAGAAATCAGACCAAAGCTGACTAGAAATAGGGAGGCAACTGGGAAGAAACAACTGAAGCAAAAAAGACGCGCGCACAAGTTCAAGAAATCAGTCTAGAGTTTGGGTATAAATTGTGGTTGTTGGTGTTGTTGTAATTGCTGCTGGTTGTTGCTTAATGCTTGGCTGCCTGGGCTAGGGGTTACATTTGTTTTCACTTGACACGATTCCACTCAGAAACTTTTCGTTGAGTAAAGCCCAGAGTAACGCTTAAGTAATTTTCGGTTCCAAGCAGACAGTGGGAATCTCTCCACCCACCCCCTCTCGAGAGGTAGCCTTTTCGTACTTGTCATATTCGAAAAACCTAATTGCCCAAATGACAGACGAGAAAAGTTCCTGCGGCTATTTGAAAGTCTGCACTTCTCCCCCCTTCCCCTGGCTGCCCTTCCCTCCCTCTGTGTCTGGCTGTGTCGTCGTCTACAACTCAATTGGTTTTGCCTTTAATAACTATTTCTTCGCCTGTGTCAAATCAGGCGAAAATCGTTTTAAACCATTGACAACAACACGAAGCACAACAGCAACATGTTGTTGTTGTTGCTGTTGCCGCATGTTGCTGTCTTCGTAACAGCAACAACAGCAACAACAACAACAGAAACAAACACAATACTCCCGCTGCACAAGCATTTGAACAACTCGACTCTTTAAACAGTTAGAAAGTCAACGTTGCCAACGTTCAAGTTGCTGTTGCTGTTGTTGTTGTTGTTGCTGCTGCTGCTGTTGTCGCAGTCAAGTCGAGTCGAGTCGAGTCGAGTTCTTTATAGCACACAACAACAGCAACAACAACTGGCGCAGCAGCAACTGCTGCAGCTGAAAACTTTTCGTTGTCGTCTGTTGAATTTTCATGGATTTTTACGGGATTTTATTTGTGCTCTCTCTCTCTCTCTCCCTCTCTCCCTCGGTCGGCACTCTCTTTTAGCACTTTTCATTTTTGGCTGCCGCGGGGCGAAAATTGTTAACACCATGTTGCAGCTAGATATTGTTGTTGGAGTAGTTGTTGTTGCTGCTGCAGTTGCACTCGCACTTGACTAGCATTTAATTTATGTGACTGTTAAAACTGTTGACAAACAACATTACAACATGTGGCAAATTTATGTGGCAAGTTGAGCGCTCTGATGCAACTGCCACATAAATAAGCATAGGCAGGCAATGTCTGAGCGCTGACTGAGGACGATTTTGGATTTTAGCTATTCGGTATTTGGCCCAGTTAATTGCTGCTGCCACTAACGAGCCGCGGCTGTGGGTGTAGCTACACACGCACACCCACACACACACACACAGATACATAGACGCTGCCCCACCCAACGCCAACCCACTCGTAAATCAGAGAAATGAGCAGCAGCCAATGGAACTCTACGTAATTACCTAGCCTCGAGCAGCTTCATAATTGTCAACTTGATATAAATAAGAAAGCTGTCAATGCGCCAGAGCACGACTAGAAGTTACCCTGTAGAGAAGTTATATACTTGCTTGATAATATTTAATATTTCTCTATACAATATTTAAAAATCACACATTCTTTCAATACATATATTAGAGATACCCTGTTTTCCTCCTCTCTTTCTTTGTTTAGCTTAAAATCTATATTTATTATTATTTATATTTATATTTATTTATTAAGATTTGTAATCTTTAGAGCAGCCCTGTACTTCTGCACCATCAAATCTCCTCTGCTTTTTTCCTGTTTATTAATTAATTTCTACAAAAATTTTCAGTTTTTATGGATTTCATCTAAGATGAAATGTGTACAACATTATACTTCTACAAAATTGTGACCAGAATTAATTGTGGGTAAGTGAAGAGCATATATTATATTTCAAATCTGGCATTATATTCAACACACATCATATTTTGCTGAGTTTTCCGAGTTCTTTCAGATGGGAAAATGAACGTGTCCGAATTTATTAGAGTATTAAGTTGAAGCCAGTTTTCGATCTAGGAATTTATCTCTTAGACAAATAATACCCACTTCAAGCATTTACAGGGTATTTAAACGATTAAATATCAAATCAATTTGATGTTGCAGATATGCACATATGTAGGCTCATCATGCGCAATTAAAGCATTTGAGCTCTAACAGGGTATATATAAGGTGCGAATATTTCAAGTCCAAAATGTATTTATAAGCTGAATGCGTTACTCAAATACGCATACGCGTACCATATCCACTTGAAGCATCTGTAGCCTTACAGGGTATATAACATTTGAATATTTCAAGTGCATATCAAGCGCTTTAACGAGACGCAGAGGTGGGGAGGGGCAGTGAGTGTCCATAAATTTGCCAACATATTTCGCTTGGGTCAGCATTAAATGCAAAACAAATTTATCATGAATGCTGCAGCTGTGACTGGGTCCACGGTGCGCGTTGTTTGTCGTTGTTGTTGTTGTTGTTGTTGTTGTTGTTGTTATTGTTCGTTTACGGATTTGAATTCTGATTCGGATTTGGGGAGTTTTGCGCGAGTTGTGCACGTTGCAAGTTTGCGGCCAAAGTTGCGGCGCGGCATGCATTCAATTGGAACGAAGCGATTGCCACAACAATTCGTTATGTTTTCGGCGCCCAAAGAGAGCAGGCGAAACAGGCACAGCTGGCCAAGAGCAGTCAACAGTTAACTGACTGTCGCCGGCATAGACCAGCAACAACAACAACAACAACAACAACAACAACAACAATGCATTTTCAATGGCGTCTCTAACTCGCAGCTGCAGGCGGCAGCGGCAACTGCGGCCCAAACAACCATTTGTGTGCCCAAGCATTGCAGCATTTTGGCGGTTTGTGTTGCCTCGCCTTGCCATGACACCCATCCCCCTCCCTCTCTCCCTCTAGCTGGAGTTGCAGTCAACACAGCACGTGGGGTGCGGTCGCTCGCCGGCAGCTCCTCGAGCGCTGAGGCTGCGGTCGTACGGCCTTTCCATATGCGTCCGAAGTGGATGCTTTCTGTATCTGTATCTACGGACTGGTCTGTGCATGGGCCAAATAATATTATTAACTATTATGGGGGGGCGTGTGCCTTGACTGGACATGCTTTCCAATTTTGACCAGGCCAGATCCCAAGTGAAAGTCGAATTTACTCTTAAAGCTAATCAAATCAAATTATTAAGCGTGGGTAAAATAAATCATAAGCAAATTAGAAAGAGAGAAAGAGAGAGAGAGAGAGAGAGAGAGAGAGAGAGAGAGAGAGGGAGAGGGAGAGAGACAGAGAGAGAGAGAGAGAAGAGAGAAGAGGTGCGCCTATTATATTTGCATTTTATTCCAAGTTTTAACTAAATTCTGAAAAATTAAATAAAAATTGGAAAAAATCTGCATATTTCCGCCTAGTACAAATCGCCTGCCTGAATATCTCGATCCAAAATATATATTTTACAATGCAAAAGTTTTGTTTAAAATAATCCTAACAAATATTACCAAGATTATCCTAGATGTAGGAAAAACCTTAACAAAAAGTTCACACTCATGAGAATCTATGCATCTATGCCGAATAATTGAGTTCTTGAAAGTTCTCTTTAACTCTGGCAACACTCAGAAATTAATTATGGATGTCAGCCAACTTTAATGTTGTAATTTTTTTTTTTGAAATTGAAATTCCGGCCACAAAAAAAAAAGTAAACAAATTGTGGGCGTGGCTCAATTTGCGTAATCGCAGTTCGGCTATTTTGAAGTCAGGCAGCCAGAAAACCACAAAAGGTTCACATTTTAATTATAGGCTGTCTTGGGTCTCCCTTGCGAAGCTAACGCAGGCAGCAACCAATGTTTCGGGGCGTGCGTCAAATGTTGAGATACTTTTGGGTTAATGAGGCGTCGTTGGGCAAAGGAGCTCAAAATGTATCAATTAGTTGATTTGTATTTGATTGGTAGCTCCGGCAAGAGGTTGAGAAAGAGACGGACATAGTGTGAGTATCCGTAAGATACATCATCAGCAACAGCTTAAGATACATTTGTATCTGAAGCTGAAGAAAATAATTATATTCGCCGTTCATTAAGCAAATATGCTGCTGCTGCTGTTGCTTCTTATTCCTCTTCATCTTCTGCATTGTAATTGAGCGCATATTAAATGGACAATAATTGGCTTAAAAGCGTACGCTGCTTATTTGCGGGCACTGTGCTGGCAAACGGCATTTAAAATGATGCAAAAATTTGCACAAGCGCGCACATTCAAAAAGGAAGTTGCATGCGGGCAAAGGGCGGTGGGGTGGGCGTGGCAGCACACACCAGCACAACAAATTGTGTCGTTTTTGCGCACAACAAACAACAATGGAAAATATTTCAATTTATTGCGAATTAAATTAAATTGAAGCGCATTGAAAAGGCCGCCAAAAAAAAAACGAAATACGAAAACCCCAAAGTGAACGCAATCAAAAGCGACGGCACGGGCTGAGAGAGAGGCAGAGAACGAGAGAGGGTGTAAGTGTGTGTGTGTGTGTGTGTGTGTGTGTGTGTATGAGTGTGTGTGTGCGGCACACTTTGGACGTGCTGTCAATTGAGCTTTAATTGCCATGCGGCTCATCGCGCATACGCCGCGTGATCCCCAAGCAAAAGAGCAAAGAGAGAGAGAGAGGGAGAGACAGAGAGGGAGAGACAGAGAGGGAGCTGCTCGCGTATGACAACTGTCATTTGCTCTGCTCATATTTATGAGCTGCTGACAACTTAAAGCCTAAGCAGAACTGGCCTCAACTGCAACTAGAACCCGGCTGTCGCAGTCGCAGAATCGTGCAGCAGTTGCAGCCGGAGCTAAAGCTCTCGCTGAGCCTGTCAACTTGCCGCAAAGTGACTCAGCGCTGTCTGTTTGACAGCCAACGGGCGTGCTACGGAGAGGGGGTGCGGGGTGACGAGGGGGCTGGCGAAGGCTACGCAGCCGGCTTAGCCAAGTTAATGAGAAAAGGAGCCGAGGCTTAAAGCAGTCAAACGCGCTGGACATGACGCGTTGCGAGTACAAAGCGCAAATAGGCCAAGACACAGCGAAAAACAAGTAGGAGCAAGGCAGTCGGGCATAACCGACTACACAATACGCTGCTCGCAGTGTGACAAAGAGTGCTAATTATAAATTAAACTTCATTTGCATATTTGTGGACTTAAGACTTGATGCAAGTTTATATATAAGCTAGGTGCTAAAAGTTCGGGATACTTAAGCTATGGGCGGACTAGTCAACCAGGTGGGCGTGGCTGGCAATTAATAGGATAGACTGCAAGACAGTTCTTGCATATCAAAAGCCATATACCCCTGTTTACTTTGCAAACGGGGTATAAAATCGAGAGGGGCTTAGCCACAGCGCTTGTCCAGTGAAAATTTAACGACATTTGTGCTTGTTGTGGCCAATAAAATGTGAGCAGACACACACACATACACACAAGCACAGCACATAAAGCATTAAAAAAAAAGTGACTTGGTACAAGGCGAGCAAATGTTTTCCGGGAAGACATTTCAGCAACTGCTGCTGCTGCTGCTGCTGCTGCTGCTGACAAGCGCTCAATAAGTGCCACACGACGCATCATTAAAAACTAAAAAGCCGAAAGACAAAAAGCAGAAACAGCAACTGCAGAAACTGACAATCGAACCACCCACTCTCGCCGGGCCAGTTTCAACCTGTGTCTGCGATTTATCTGCATAAAGTCCGAAGAGAGTTTCCCTCGACATTTGACATGCGTTCTGTGTTGTGGGGCAGCAGCAGCAACAAATGTGACAGGCAGCATTCAACTTGGCCAAAAGCAAATCAGATGCTAACTAAGCAAACTGCCAGACAGACTGACAAACCTGCCAGACAACTGCTGCATACACTCACACACACACACTCGCACACACACACTCACACACACTCGCACACACGGTAGCCAAATGCTGTATTGTCGCTGCATTTTCCGCTTTTGCATATTTGGCGAAAAGCGTTCAATCAAAGTCGAACCGTTGCGGCGGCAACTGTCAGTAATTTATGCTCATTTGTTTGTTGCATGAATAATTTGAATGCCACTTGAGCATTTCTCAACACTGGCAACTGCATTCGAAATTGTCTATCGACCATCTAAACAAGATTGAACTAACAGCAATTTTTGATGTGTGCGAAAGATATACTTGACTTTATGTAAGCCATATGGAAACTTGAATGCTCTGCCAAGTCAAGTCTAGTCTAGGGTTATACTAAGCTGATCTGATCAAGAAGAGAAAAAAAATCTTAGGCAGATCTGTTGCAATCATTCTCAGTTCTATCTATGATAACTTAATTATTGTCCATGATAACTAATGATATAGTATATATACTAACTGTCTAAGTTAAAGCAAATGTTACAAGTTTGAGCAGCTAGCAAGTTACAAGTTATGAGAGCAGATCTTGCCTGCCTGAATAGCTGCAAGAGTTACGATAACTTTCGAATACCCTGCAGGCAGCCAAAGAAGCGGGCATACATATACCCAATGCAATATTTGCAGGGTCAAAAGAAATACTAATAAGAAACTTAAATATGTTGTAAATTTCAAGTTGAAAACCTCATAGATTCTATTCGAGTTATTCATAAGTAAAGCACAGAGTTTTTTCTCCGAGTGCAAGATTCTATGGATCTTCAAGGCGTTTTCTCAGAGTCTACCATTTCATTCTATGAATCTTCAAAGCGAACTTGTTTGCTAGCAGTTGTTACACATTGAGTTAAAAAGGTATTATAGTCTACTCTTCCTCTTCGTTCACTTCTTCATCTCATGTCTGAGCTATAGGAAAAACTGACCAATGCACCCAAGCTAAGAGTTGAGCTGAGGCTGAAGACTCGTTGCTGTTGCCATTGGCCTTTTAAGGCGTGGCGCGGGCAGCGGGAGGCAGCGAAGTGGAATCAAGCTGAAAGCTGTGCACCAAGAGGCACATTAATCAAGCGTTTATAATGTGCAACAGAGGCAGCAACATGGGCCAGACAACAAATAGTTTTCAAACGCAGCACAAACCAATCAAATTGAACGCATTTTCTAGATGTTGTTGCTGCTGTTGCTGTTGCTGCTGTTGCCTGTCGCTGCTCCACATTGCTGTTAGTCGCATCAAAATAATTGGCTGCCTCCAGCAGCAGCAGCATCAGCATCAGCAGCAGCAGCAGCAACTTGAAGCAAATCAAACTTGCGAGCCAATTGTTGCATGTAGCCAGCTGTCAGTGGGGCATGTTGCTGCTGCACTGGCAACAGTTGCTGCGAATTGCTGCTGACCAGTTCAGGCCAAATGCTGCTGCCAGCTCCTTTAATAGTGTGAAAACTACAGCTCGATATGGCAGCTGAAATTGTCTAGGCACTTAAAAGGCCGAACCAACCCCCCCCCCCCCTTAACTCACCCCCCTCCCCTTTCACGACAATCTCCAATCAAAATAAACACTGACTGCAGCTCGTTGCACGTCTGCCCCGAACCGTTGCAGCATTGCAGCCAAAGCCTGAAACGTGCCTGTCGGGCATTTCAACAATTTTGAATAGTTAAAACACACTCACACACACACACACACACATGTGCGTTTATTTATGTGGTTTTTTTGTTTTGTTTTAATTTTTTTTTTATTATTATTTTTTTGGTACTTTGCCTGCAGTTCCCTGTAAACAATAACAAAACACATTTGTGACGCGTGATTTTGCATAAGTTGGCACAAAAAAAGTCAGCGAGACGAAGCGACAAAAGCAACACAACAACACACACACCACACACACACACACAGCACACATGTATATACAAATATCCCTCAATACGAATACAAAACCTAACTTGCAGCAAGCAAAATGATTATTCAGGGTATCTTTAAAAAACAAACAAGTTTTCTTATACAAAAACTCAATTTTCAAGCGTTTGCTCCTATATGATATATAGATATTTGAGCTAGATACATATATAGTGCTGGAATGTTAATGAGTTTGATCCCGATATCTTAAATAATAATGCTTTGTATAGAACAACTCGTTTTACAATCAACCTATCCTATGTCAACTAAGTGATATAGCGCTTCCATTCGATCGACTCAAATAACCCTTATAGAGGTTCAATCGCACGTAGAAGAGTTGGTGTGACTTTAGTTGCATGTCTTATTTATTAGCAAACGAGTCTTTAAACAATTCAAATGATACAATTCTGACGACAACTATCTCGTACCTAGGGTCTGATACAGTTCCGAATGAGTATTAATCTATCTATTATCGATATTCTATCAAGTCAATTTTTAAGTGATTCCGATTAATCTCATTATTGAAGATATTAAGATTGTTTTAGTTAATAACTTTTTATAAAAGATTCCATTCAAAAGTTTAACAACAAGCCTTTAATCATTTGATATTTCTTATAAAACCGATAATTTATATACTCTATCGATATTTTATAGCTTGCCGGGACTTGAGCTCGAATATGCCAAAACTATTTTATTTATTTGATATGAGTTTTATGTCTTTTATGACATTAAATATGAATTTCTAGCGGCATTCACATGCCTAATAATCTGTGAGTTTGCTTAGTCTAAACTAACTCCAGCTCTAGCTTTTAATCAGCTGAATTATCCTTTCTAGCTGCCTTTGACTTTTTCCTGTACATGTGCTTAAGCTCCTAACCTCCCTACTTATGCTACTAGCTACAGGGTATCAAAGCCCATTATAATCATCAACATTATTTAGTTAAGCTCGTTTATTTGCAAGTTTTTTCTGTGTTTTTGTTGTTTTTTGTTTTTTTGGCTTATGAAGACATTTTTATAGCCAATTAAGCGGCGGCCACAAAATCATAAATCGTAAAAAGCGAATTCAATTCAAACAGCTTAAAAACTCATTATGCAAATGCGCCAAGCCCAAAAAAAAAAGAAATATATAAAGCGTATAAACAAAATGAAGAAAAAACAAGTCAAATCAACTTAGATCTCAATCGGATCGCGAGACCTTTTGGTTTCCTTTTTTTCTCATTTGCCAATTGTCGCCCACAACACGGTGCTGGCAAATTGCTCGAACTAACTAATCGACCTGTCGCATCTGGCTAATTGCGGGGTAACTTTTCGGAGCTTTCGGGTTTTGACCTCACCTGATCGCGCGCCAATTGGAACCACGTCTTGATGATCAGCGCCAGTCGCGTGTCGTGATAGTTCTTCGTCGTCTTCACACTGATGAAAATGTCATCCAGCTCCGTTGTCGGCGGCTGCGGCGTCGCTGTCACCGCGCGCTGCGACAGATCGTGGAGCAGTTCACCGTTCCGGCTGCGTCGGGCCAGCTCTGTTAGCAGCGTGGCTTCGGGTCTTTCGCTGACCTCAATATCACTGAAATTGAAGCTATGTATGTCCTTGCGTATGATCAGCGAGGGCGTTATGGGCGTGGCCACCGCAGCAGCAACCGGCGAGGAGGAGGCAGGCGGCAAGGAGGAGGCGGCAGCAGCCACAGACTGTGTGGGTGGCAGCGAGTGGAGCAGCTGCTGCTGCTGCTGCTGCTGTTGTGTGGTCGTCGTTGCGGCAGGTTCATTGCCATCCAGCTGCGACTGCGGCTGCAGCTGTAAAGTGAAAGAGAGGGAAGAGCGAGAGGGTTTAGTTGGGGGGCTAAAATTTGTTGTGTAAATCGCGCGCAATAAAAATGAAGTGAAGAGCGGCTGCAGGCATTTTCACCTGGCAAACAAAGGCGAACTTCAATGGTAAACAACAATGGCAAACAAATGAGCGACGGCACAACAAACAACAACAACAAGCAGAAAAAGAAGAGAAAGAAGCAGAAGCAATCACAGCACCATAAAAATGCTGAGTAAGAGCAAACAAAACCAAACAAACGGGCAACATGATAGAAGAAGAAGAACAAAAATAAAGATCGCCCTGACTTGAAATCCAAGCTTCAGTCTGTGCAACTTTTGCCAACAGCCCCTGTCCGTGTCCCCGCCCCTAACTGCGCCTCTGGCCCTCTTGATTAATTTCGACTGATAACAGGTTCATTTGCTTTTGTTGTGCGGCAATTCTTCAGCTGCTTTTAATGGAGCTGCTCTCTGGCATCCCTCTCTCTAACAACCTCTTGAGGTTTGGAAAATTTGGAATCTGATTTGAGTTTTGATTGAAGTGAGCTGATAAAAGGCCTTTCAAGCCGCTGCCTGAAGTGTGTGTGGTTGAGCGCGGGGGGGAGGCGAAGTGGGGGACGGGAATGGTGCCAAGTGTTAATTTGGTCGAACTTTTCCGCTATGCAAATGAACGCGCACAGCAGGCACTTCCGCTGCTCCTCTTGACCTTAACAAAAGCTAACCTACACATTTGTAAAGACTTCAAATACCCTGTATTTGTTACAAGTATCTCAAATTGGGTTGAATTGACGCATGGAAGCTCTTGAAACTGTTGGAGAAACTTTTGATTACATTCATATACAACAAAACTGCCTGAAACCCAGATAAATGTCAATTTCAATTGCTTCTTTTTCTGTTGTTTGTTTTTCGTAAAAATATCTAGAAATCTTTGAACTTAGTATATAGGTTCCATGCAGAATCCTTCGCCTTCTCACACTAGACCAAAGTTCAAAAACAAGCCCATTGTTAGACTTTTAGGATTTGCCGAATATAAAGTATGTAGTTATATGGTATATGGTTGTATCTATATATATATATAGATATATACTTATATGGTACATCCTTGTCTCCTCCGCGAAGATACGAACTTTGAAGCGGACATCAGTTCGACTTATGTCTTTTGCATAACAGCCGAGTTGTCTTATAAGAAATTCTATCTTATCCCTGTAAATACGAATGTGAGTTTTACAGAGTATCTTCTAGTCTGTCACTCTCTCGCCGTTTTTCCCTCTCTCTCTCTCCCTCTCTCACTCCCTCTCTCTACAGTTATAGCTCTGTTATAGCTCATTCACTGGATCTGCAAATGGAAACATTTCTACTTAAAGCGCTGCCTGCCCCCTCCACAGTCCCACTCTACCGCCTCCCCCCCTCTTCGCTCCTCTCAGCGCTCCTCCACTTGTCTTTTTATTACATGGTAAACGGGTCTTCAGCAACTGTGGCTGCTGCTTCACACGATATTGTCTGGTTGATAGAGCTAAAGACTTGGCTCATACATTTTTATTGCGGCACGATCGAAAAACGGTGTTCAATATAATGGGCCAACTATCTGATAGTAGGCAGACACACACAGAGCGAAGAGAGGAGGGGGGGTTAGGGAAAGAAAACTCTCAGAAAAAGCAGAAGTTGAGCTGATGATGCGGCAGCTACCGCCTAATGAGCCGCAGTCAAAGGCAAGTCGTTGACAGGTGGCAAGCGTAAATGTAAGAAACAACGAGACGAAAGTGATTAAAGAGAGCTCGAAAATATTAATTAATTTATCCCAAGCAGCGGCGCGATAAGCAAAAGTCGTGACCCGAGCCGGGCAGTGAAAGCGACTTGCAAAAAAACACAGAAAACAGAAAACAGAAAATCTGGTTAAGAGCAAATCCGGCTAAAAGCCAATTGAGTCAACAGCAAGTTGCCAAGGCGAAGGCATGGGCCTTGCATAGATTAGAATGTGAACCAGTTGCAGCTGATGCAACTGCAACTGCAACTGCAGCTAATGTATGCAAAAATACCAAAAGAGCCGGACCGGGCGGGTGGGCGGTGGGCGGGGCGGGTTGCGCGGCTTTAACAAGCTCGTCGGCGAATTAGTCGAACGTGAGCTGCGCCAAATGCAATTGCCGAGAGAAGCTTGGCGACACGTGTGTCTCCCCTATATATATATGCCTGTGTGTGCGTGTGTGTGTGTGTGTGTGTGTGTGTGTGTGTGTGTGTGTAAATAAACCAACTGTCAAGCACGCCTGCGCACACACAAAACAGATACAAGATACAAGATACAATATAAAAGATACATGCTCGTTCACAACAGCGGCAACAACAACAGGCACCTAAGGGTGCCGCTAGGCGTGTGTGTGCAGCTCTAGCAGATACCCTGTAAACAGCTGCGAGCCCTAGAAAACATAAATCAGAGTATATCTACATTTACATCTATACATTTGGCCAAGCTACAAGCAACTTTAAAGGTCCCTTCCACATTTGCTTTACTTTATTGAATACAAGGCATTTCATTCTGCCTGTTGCATACATTTACACTAGCCCATCATACCCCTTGTCCCACACATATGCAACTTGTACAGGGTAGCACAAAAGGTAACAAGAGTGCGCGCATCGCGCAGGCGTTTGTTGTCATTGTCGAAATTTTACACACACACACATCGTGCGCCAAGCGGCGCAGCAATTGTGTAACGCTTCATTATGGACATGATTAATATGTTTATAAACAATTGCCAAGTCAATTAATAGTACAAAAGGGGTAGAGGTAGAGACTGGGGGAGGGGAGAGGGGCGCTAGATTAATGAAAAGCATTTGAAGTTGTTCAATTCCATTTGGACACGTCAAGTTGAGCGTGTGTTGGCGCGTTTAAATCTTCATTAAAACGCCGCTTGAACAATATTAAACTCGCAGATACAAATCTACGATAAGATACAAAAGCATACAAAGTCACATGCACAGAAAGCCAGCTCGTTCGGGCGCTGCTCAATTAAGTAAAATGCCGACCACCAAAGACCAGCAGCAGCAGCGACAGCTACTCAGCTGCAGATACAAAGATACAAAAATACAGAGAGTATCTGAGTATCTTTCAGATACATTTCAGCTGCAACTTTTATCAGGCACTTGCTGGCGGCTTAGTGTCGTCAACTTTTTTTTGGTGCTCGCAACAAACTGAACAACTGATTATGTTCGAGCAGAAGAGGCAGGAGATAATGGAGGAGGGGAAGTTGGAGCAGCAGAAGGAGGGGGAAACCGAGGCAGGAGCAGCAGCAACAGCAACAGGCAGCTGCAGCCAGCGGCACCTGCGCGCAAACAGGAATCAAAAACTTTGAGAGGATTTCATATACCCATTGATAAGTGGGCTATAAACAAAAGGGTACACCAATTTTGTGAAAATCTATCAAAAGGCAAATGGAGCGAAGTATGAGAGGGGAGCATGAAATACGACACATGTTGATTACGAGCAATAAGGAATTATAGATAGTCTGATTTGTGATTTGGGGAGAAGAGAAAGGAACAGAAAAAGACGGACTCAAGAGCTCATTGAACGAGAGAATATAGTTGAACTTAACTTTAAAGTATATAGATATATGTAAATTTTAATAAATAAGCAAAGTCATGCAATACATTTTGTGACAAATGTTTGTTTAAGGTCGAAAGCTGCAACTTCGAACCTTAGAACTTGATCATGTCCAGCAGAGCTTATCAGACCTAGACATGTCAACTTGGGAATAAAATATATATGCTCTTTGCCCAATTGACAAGGCGTGGCTTCTATATAAATATATAATGTCATATTTTATAAGCAGAACAACTGTAGAAGTATAGCCCGATATCGATTCCCGTCTTGTCAAACAGCTGAATATACAATAACTTCTTGGAGAGCTACCCAATAACTAAAGCTCACAAAAGTCGCATTATTAAAGTAGTTTATACTACAATTCAAATAACTTAGTCTTTATTTATCTTTCTATAGTCTTAAACCCCCTAAATATCAAGAAAAATGCAATCACATATCAAAAAGTTTATTAAGACAACCATTTTCCTAACTAAAGTGCGCTGCTTGTAGGGTATCTATGTGTCTGTCTCTACATCTGTTTGTAAAGCAAACACGACTGCATATTACAGCAGCACGTAGCTGCCATCGTACAGGGTATCTGCTAGTCGTGCACGCTCCAATAGAGCACTTTTGTTTCATTTTTAACGTTGTCTTTTGGCTTTGTCTTCGTGTTGCCTGTTGATTTGCATGCGAGGCAGTCATGAGTTGTTTGTTACGTGTTGCAATTGTTGTTGTTGTTGTTGTTGTTGTTGTTGTTGTTGTAGTGTATTTAGGCATGCGCAGAGCGCAACACACGAATCAATCAAAGGCCAGCGAAAAAGCGCACATTCGTCGCGCCACTTTAAACAAATTCGCATAAACAAATTCATTTATCGATTATATATATATTTATATTTTTTCTCTGTATGATTTATGCGTCAGCCACACGCGACATGTTTTGTTTTGGGGTCGAGCAGCGGCATGTGCCGAGCGAAGAAGGCGGGGTGGGGCTGGAGCAGGGTGCTTAGGGGGGGAAGCGGTCATTTGAGCAGTGGACAATGCGCCGCTTTTATCGGACCAAGCCCAATTGAAAAGTCTTTGGCCAGGCGGCTGCACAAGTTCCGCGAAACAGTCAACAACAACGTCAGGAGTTTGCGCAACATTTGGAAAAAAAAAACCAAAAAAATACAAAAAAATTACAATAATTTTTACATCACATTGCACATTTTGCGGTCACACAAACAACAAAACACAAATGAACTGACACAAGTCACAGACCTCAACGAGCAGCGACTTCAATTGAAATCCAAGAACAACGACAACAACAACAACAACAACGAGAATATAACAAAAAATAATAATAATAATAAAGTCCAATTCAGCATTTGGACACAGAGTCTTATATATGAGAATACCAAGTATTCTACATGCCACTCATTGCGGCCCGTTTTCCGGTTACTCGACAACAACAAAAAATAGTGAAACAACAACTTGGTCTACATTAAAACTTCATTAGGTTTTTAATTATGGCCTAAGCTAATAAACTGGCCAGTTAGCCAGGCCAAGACCTGAACTATGGCAGTTTTTCAAGCATTTTTCAGCCTGAAAATGTTTCATTCGACAATTGAATTAAGCCTCTAGAAGAAATAAAAGCCTGCATTTGCATTTGCGGCTTGTTCTAATGAAGTCAGCGGCGAGCGGGCAACTTCCGGCGAAAAAAAAGAAATGTATATACAAAATATATTCAAATAAGCAAAATGGCAGACTTGAGACTCAGCCATAGAAATGTTGCCAAAACACGACGGAAAATAACATAGAATATGTCAAGATACTCTTTTGACAAAGCGGCAAATTCGAATTTCATATTTTCTGAGCAGCACCGAAGCACAAATACCCTTGCAAACATGTGGCAGATATCATTTTGATAGAGCATTTTGATCAGATGATGAAAGAACGATAACATATGTATATAATACTCATACTAAACCAATGTGGTAAACCTTCCAAACTCTTGTTTGTTCAAGATATATTGAAAATCAATCAAATTGTTTGAACAAAAAACCAATTTCAAGCTTAAGATCATGTGTCAACTATGTATATGATATAGTCCTCCGATCCAGCTGAGTTCTACATTTGCATTGCAGACCTAAGCCGGGTTTCGAGAGAGCTTTTTCATTTGTTATTAGTTTTTTATAATACGAATCATTCCTAAGTGAAAATTGGAAATTTTCGAGAAGATTCTCATGTAAGCAATGTGAATCACAAGGATAATTCCTAGAACAGATCTCTCCATGCAAGAAAAGTTCTTAAAGATTTATATAGAAGCAAAAAGTGCTGTCATTTTGGAAAGAATCGAATATGTTTTTTTTAAAAGGATATTTTGTGGAGAGTTTATGAGATTACAATTAATCGAAATACAATATATACGATACATATATGTATATAGTTATAGATTCAATGTCTCGATCAATTAAATTTGAGTTAAAATATTAAACAATAAAAGCTCTAAGGGATTACATGTTTTTGAGTAAAGATTGTTGACTGTTCCAGGCCAGGAACTGGTATCAGGCACATCAATAAGCGTCTGGACAGTATTATAATAACAAATAAAACATGCATATGTATCTAGATACATCTGTATATATAGATGTATCTAGATACATGCGCTCTTCCAGTCAATTCCGACCAAGGTCTGCATTCCGTTGCAGCTCTTGTAATATTAGCGCAGAATATTTTATTACACAGTAATTTATGCAAAAACCAAAAACAAAAACAACAATAAACAGAGGCAGGAGTATAAAAAAACAAAGGCAAGGAGGGGTAAATACACAGGCTTGAGTAAGGTGTGGAGCGCGGGGGTCTACACTGAAAGCTTTGGCGACGCGCTGCCGACGGCAAAAGAAAAAAAAATAACCGAAAAACTGTTTTATATGCAAGGCAAAGAAGAAGAAGAAGACATTGGCAAGGGCGCAAAAAGGTTTGTGTAGCAGATGAAGAGGAAGCAGGAGCATCGGAGAGGGACGCATGCGCAGCTGCAAACGTCGCCAGCCAGCGTTGATTTATGAAAGTGCACGAAACGGAGCGGGCGACGGGCCAAAGAGGGCGATTGAGCCGGGGGCGCAGAATCATGCAAATGCGAACAGGACTGGGGCGTAGAGGGTAGGGGTGTTGGGGGGGGTGCAACTTATGGGGCAAAGTGTGTGCTGCGTATGACAACAATTTACGAGCTTGCAACGAACAGTTTGTGGCAACACCCACGCAACGATCTTCGGTGGCACTCACTTGCAGGCCCGGATATCCGTAGGCGCTCTGATAGAGCAAAAGTGTCATATAGACGACGGCAACGGCGAGTGTCATCGCTTGCAGGAGGCGTTTGTAACGTTGCGGCAGCGAGACAACAGTCAGGCTCATCATATGCTGGCGGCCACTACGCGAACATCGATCGTGCGATCGAATCGAATCGATAAGCGGATGGACAACTATTTGCACGTCAGTTTAAATATTTTCTCTTAAATTAAGCCAACTTCAGTTTTTGTTGTTTCACTTTTGAGAATTCACAGTTAGCGTTTTTTTTACGAAAAACTCACGTATTGTGCAAGCGGCACGCGCGCGTACGTCTTGCTTGGGGCGAGTTTGCTAGGCAACTGACGACGACGAGCTGGCTCAGCTTGGCTTTCCAGCGAAAATCGTAAACAAAACAAACGCAGCGAGCAAACCTGCAAGACGACCCGCTCAACGCGAGAGCAACTGAACGTGCGTGCGAGCGAGAGCGCACTGCTCTGCTCCAATTGGAAGCGTTGTGCGCATGCTGCTGTTGCGCAACAGAGATAGCAAGCAAACGATCGCTCTCTCGCAGCAATTGCATTTTTCCAATGGGAGCACGATCGGGAAGAGAGCGATCGGTCGGGTTTGCTCGTTGACTGGTTAGTTCCGCCTCGGCATGTGCCACAGTAGCTGCCGAAGGCGATGATCGGGTGTAACGCAACGTGCGCAAATCGTGGGCGTTAGCGCGCTCCCCCTCTCTGCGCGTCTCTCTCGCTCTCTCTCTGTGTCTTTCGCATTGTCTCTCGTTTAGCTGTTATCCTGCTGCTGGCACGTCCTTGCACGCGACCTGCACACATAAACAACAACAACAACAACGGCAGCCGAGCTCTGAGTGCATATCTATTTTTGCAGCCACCGCTGCTTGCACCTCCACACCCTCTCTACCGGCCCACGAGCCGGCAGCCGACGACAATTCCATTAAAAGTTGTTCGTTGTCACTTTGCGTTCTTTTATCTGTGGAGCATGTTGTGCGATCGCATTTTTATTGTCGCCATTGTTTCGGCCCTCTGCCTCTGCCGCAGTCGCAGTCGCAGTTACTGCCCACACACACACACACACACACACACACACACACACTCACATGCGCCTGGTTCGTACCGTTTTTGTCGCTTTTCTTCACTTGACAATGCTTTGCATGCCATTGCCCCCGCACCTTTTTACCCGCCCCCTCTAGTCCACCTCACTCCTGCTCTGCATGGCCTGTCATATTCCATGTTTGTGCCGGCGACAAAAGCTCTTGCGGCTCTTGGCAACGTTGACGCTGACTGCGCTGCTCGCACAATCAGCAACTCGGCATCTTGTTCGCTGTCCCTTTGTGTGCCTTTCGCCTGAATTGCATTTAAAGAGGCCCGAACCCGGGCCTGCTCCGCGCTGCACCCGTCCCACTTGGCCCGGGCGGCCAACCTTGTTCTGCCAACTGGAGGCAAAAAAAAGACATCGTCTACCCGCTCGCCCGTGCCGCGCGTCTCGCGTTTCGCTCGCCAAAAATGCCTGTTAACCAACGTCGTTGCTCCTCATGCCTCATTTTTAATGTGCAATTTTTATACCCTGTAAACGGCAAACTGCTGAAATGGGGTATGACTAAACGTACGTCATTATTGGCCAAGACTTCTCTACTCTTCAAATATTCTAAAAAAAAAAAAAAAACATAATTATAGCCTTGATTTAGATACAGGGTATCTCTTAGCTTAGCGCTCTCCACCATAGCACAACTTTACTAACAGCTCAAACTGATGCCGATTACAGGGTATCTTTTAAGTAAGCACTCTCTACTCAACTTTATTTTACTTGGAGATACTTCTGAATATGCTCAAACTGTCGCTGTATACTGGGTATCTTGTAGTTGTGCACGCTCTACTAGAGCAACACCTTTCTTGCCACAGAACCACTGCAGCTGTGTGTGTGGCTTGTGTGCGTGTGTTTGTGCGGCTTGTGTGTGTGTGTTTGCATAGCTGCTGCGGTTGGGGCATGTGCCATGTGCCTCGAAGTCCACTGACTCTAGTCCTCGGCCTGGCCGAGACACGGCGCGCCGCTTGCTGCAGCCAGGTTTATCGCTGGCCTAAACCTTGTTAGGATTGTAAAATGTAAACCGAAGGCGTCGGTTGCCCCGGTTGTAGCCTCTGCACACACCCCCCCCCCCCCTTGCCAATCCCTGATCCTCTCTGGTTGCAGCTAGAAATTCAGCTATAGCTTGCGGCCTGGTCGAGAGTGCACTTCAGTTGGCGCTGCGCTCGACTGGCACACGCTGCAGCTGCCTCCGACGTCGCTTAATCGAAAACGTTCGCGCAAACGCCCTGCGGTTGATCAGAGAGGGGAAAGAGGGGGAAAGGGGGGCACGGGGAACGGTTGGCACAGAGTCAACGACTGCGCGCGTGCGCCAAAGCGCTCAACGTGTTCATTTCTGGGCTCCACTTTGGGAGCTCAGGCAAAAATGATGCCCGGTAGTCATGCAACAGCAGAGGTGGCGGGGGGGAGGATGGTGCAAGCAATTGTTGCAAAGCATTTTGGACTGACAGATTTGCGAGCAAGCGAGTGAGTGACTAGCTGACTGACTGACTGTCGCCTCTTGATTGCGTCTACGAAATGCCAACCAAATCGGAGAGAAAAAACGCCTCCCACCCCGTCCCAGAACCGAGAGCTCCAACAAACATCCATCAATGTGGTATGTGGCCAGATCTACGGCCGGAACGTATTGTCCTCCCATTCCTGATATTTGATGCGCATATTGATGGTACGCACGGCGCACGGCACTAAGCAGCCGCAAGATTAATGGACCCCGAATTAGTCAGTGTCATTTAGTGGAACGCTCGCTGTGCCCCAACTGATGGGAATCGTATTGTAGAGGCATGGTTAGCGTATTCAGACGTCGCCCACTGGCCATTAGACGGGCTCTTAGAGTCAAAATAAATGTAAATTATACGAGCTTGGCCCAATTGGCTGGTACAAGTTCATTGAAAGGCTGCAAGAGGCGCAATCAAAATTAATTTAAGCATTGTGTTCTTTCGATAACATCGATCAATAACTGTCAACACAGCGTACGCTACTCTGCAGACGAAGTATATCAATTTGATAGAGTGCTTTGGCGCGTTTAATGTTCTATTATGTCTTTAAAGCATTTGAGAATCGCATAAAAGGGTGCACCCAGTACAACTCAAATATATACAGTCTTAAGCTAAGAACATACAAATGTTAGCTTGTCAAGCTCCTTGAGAATTACATAGAAGGGCGGCTCTACTTCGTCACAACATCAATTTTTAAAAAATGTTGTCATAATAATATATTGTATAGTCGGTTATTAAGCAATGAGAATCGCGCAGTTAAAGTGCAACAGGCAACTAGCGAGGCTTTTCCTGAATGAGAATCGCATAGAAGCGCAGCACCAGTTCGACTTAAGCCCAAGCCATGACTTTAGCCAATTCTTTTTCTGTTTAGCTGCTGCTCCCAAAAATTGTAAAACGAATTTCGTTTCACCATTTTTTTTACAGATTTTCGATTTGAGATTTTTTAGATTTGTGCTGTTGGGGCAAGAAAAGAGGAGACCACCTGGCGTCAGCGGAGGCTAATTGCATTGAAGGCAACGCTGGCACAAAGAAATGTTGCCAGGTGATGATATCAGCATGATCAAGCACTAAAATAAGTACAAATAATGGAAACACAGTCCCTTACCCGCGCGCCGTAGCCTCTCTGCTCTCTTGTAGGGCTTACAATTTGTTGATTCAACGCGGCATGAAATCGCTTTTCAACTATGTTGAACTTTAATTAAACGATTTTTTTCTCGCTAGCTCTCGCCCCCATTTGCCCTATGCTGGGAAGACATGATGGAGCTCACTAAGCCCTGCCTAAGTTAAATTACGTTTAAGCCGATTAAATTTAAGTTTGCCAAGCGTTTCGATTTTTCTAGTTTAGTGTTTGTTTTTTTTTTTTTTGGCTGGCTGCGGCATTTGAAAGGTCATTAAAGTAAACCCGGCTAATAAGTTGACCAAACAGTGGACTGTCGACTACGCATAGTTCTGTGCTCAGTTTTTTCCCAAAACCTAATTTTTCAATTTACCAAAGCAATTAACAACAAATTTTATTGGCTTTTAAGTTGTGCAAACACTCGGCGCGCATAATAAAATGTATCTGTGAGATACGCACAACAACAACAACACACAGTTTGCCGCTATTGATCAAGTGTTTGACGACTCTTCAAGATTTGTTTTATATACCCTGTACGCAGTGAATGTGGACAGAAAAGGGTGTCATGTTTTGTGCAGGAATATGTATACAGGCAATATATCTTTGTTATATAGAAAATTTTAGTTTTAGTATGTCCATTTCACTTGCATTTCCTTAGCAAGAAGTCTGTTATTAAGCAATGAGAATCGCATAGAAGCACACAGGCTTCTCCTGAATGAGAATCGCATAGAAGTGCAGCACTAGTTCGGCCATGACTTTAGCTATGGAAAGAAAGGACAGCTTGTTATTCATAGTAGAAAGCAAGCATTTTTATTACAGGGTATCTCCTGCTCGATCACTCTCGCGTAGAGCACACTTGTTTGTTGTTGTTGTTGATTATTTACCTGAGCACTGCAAGTGAGCATTTCAGCCTTTCTTTAGAAACTGTGCAGCGAACCAGTTTGTTGTAGCCACACACACACACACACGCTCTCCCCTTCCCTCTCTCCTACCCCTGTTTCCCCTCGCTGTCTTCTCCAAATCTCTTTCCATCCCGCTGTTTGATTATGTGTTTCATTAATTAACAAACCGAAGCTGGCTCTTGAAGAGTAACTAACGCCGCGTAGTAGATGCGATTCGATATGTCTGATTTGCTGGTTATGTGAGTCCACAGCGTGGCAGCTACAATACCAGCTCCACACACTCTTCCTGCCCCCCATTTTATCCATCTCTCTATCAGCCGCTTGACATTCATATTTTATAACAAAAAGTCATGTGTAAATCTCTGGGATTGACACTCTCCGTAGGTGCCAGCTTGCATGTTATGCTACCGACTACCGAAATCCTGCTTTTGCCTCCTCCTGGGAGCCGCTGTAGGCTACCCAATCCCAGTCCCAGTCGCAGTCACAGTCCCGGGGCCAGGAAGACTGTGGCGACTGTGGCGACTGTGGCCACGTTTTGGTCGGCTACAATGTGCCATAAATTTATGACACTAGTAAAAGTGCTCGCTGTTGCTGTTGCCGATACGAGTAAATGGTAGTCGTACTATCTGTGGTTACGAGCAGATGTCTCCCTCCTACCCTCCGTGTAGTCCATTCCCGCCGGCTGGTTACATTATGTTGCCTTTGTTTCTGGTGCACATTACATGACACCGGGAGTTATATTGCGAGCGTAGATGCCATTTAAAAGCAGATAAATAAACTTAATGCCAACTCAGAGGCAGCCAGGAAAACCAGCGGACGCCTCTCTGTGACATACGCAGCCCGCAAAGTGTCGTCTTCACATATTTATTTATGTTGTTGCCATCCTCTGATGTTACTCGGGCGTCCCGCGGTGCAGCTGGCACTACAAAGCTTTAAATAAGGCCAGGAATTTGGCAAGCCAAGCGATTTGCTGCAGCCTATTTCTTAAACCTATTTAAGAACTGTTAGTAACTCTAGTGGGACAAAAGCTGGAACTGGGACAAAGCTGGAACAAAGGACATCCTTGATTCCATGCATTAATATAATAAAACAAGAAAGATCTTTGCCATATAAGCCCAAGTGTTTTTCTTAAGAGTCATTTAGATGAAAACCCAAGGGTCTGATGATAAATGCACTGCATCAGAAATATACAGAAAAAGATGCAAGAGCTGCCTGAAACATAGCTGGAATCCGATATAGACTATCTGTGCCCCAAACAAATGCCCTGGACACTGGACTTTTTTGTTTTAATCCCATTTGCAAACTTTATCCAAAGACAGACGCATCATTATGTCCACATATTTCATGCGGGAACTGTTCGAAGCTATCTGAAATTGTGTTGCGTGCTGTAAACAACCATTTAAGAAGTCTACGGTTTGGTTTAGCCTCGCAAAAGAGCTGCTGCCTCGCGCAGAGGAAGCTATAAATAACAATTAATTGTATTATTAAACTAATTCGAACTGTTGTTCCAAAGACGAAAGGCCGTCAGTCATGCAATGGATGCTGGGCACAATAAATTTTGATCTGCCCTTAGAAATGCCCACAGTCCCCTCTCTCTCTCTCTCTCTCTCTCTCTCTCTATCTCGCTCGCTCTCCCTTTTGAATGGGGCAGCTAATTTACATTTTTTGCCAAAGTAAAAGTTCGTGGCTCGAACGTCGTTTCTAAAATTGTACCCTCGGGGCCAGGCCCAGGACGAGAAACGGACTCGAATCTCCGGCACAATCAATTATTGGAATCAGTCAACGATCAGCAAGGAGCTGCCGCTGCACGCAATGCCCCCCAAAAAAACAAAAAGAGACGCGAAACTTTCAACAAAGATGCAAATAATAACAACAATTAATGCACAAAATGCTGTCCCGTTGCGTGTTCGCGACAAGAAGCTGAAATTGACTAAATCCAACCCAAGAAAAACGTATTTGAATTGGGTTAGTAGAATGTTTTCATCGTAACAGATTTATAATTTGCTTTAAAACTACAAGAAAGAACACCCCTGTATGACTTCTTTTGGGCTTCCATTCCTATGTATCTTCCATTAGATATGGAAGATATCTTTCAGAGGAAGCCGTAAGACCCGTAATGACTGTAATGACCCCATTATCTTTACGGAATATATATAGATATCTTTGGAGTATTCCTTTCCTTTGGACTTTCTTCGTAAACATCGAACTACTTTCCTGTGTATCTTCCATTAGATATGGAAGATATCTTCCAAGGGAATCCTTAAGATAGTCAATCGCCCCATTATCCACACGGAAATCTAACAGAACATCTAACATTTTCTTTAGATGTAGAACTCTTTGCTTTCCAATTATCCCTAAAGGCGCACCTTAAGCCAAAGAGATATATAGATGTTTGCTTTGAACTGTTTCAAAAGCCTCTACGACCTGTCAAACATATATGTTAGCTGAATTCAAACACACAAAATGAATACATTACACATAAATGCTGCAGTTTATTACTTTCAAATAATTTGGAAAATATTTTATTAATGCTTGATACCAAACTGTTTCATAGAGTTTTCAATGAATGGTTTCACATAGTTGACATCCGTATAGACGCCCGGATATTTGGCAGAGGCACAGCCTATACCAAAGGACACAATGCCGCAAAGCTCATTCTGGTTATCCTCCTGGTAGACAATCGGACCGCCCGAATCGAATGTGCACGCATCCTTCTGACCCAATACGCCCGCACAGAGCATGCTATCGGTTATGGGCACTGTGTTCGAATACAAAGAGTATTAATGAAGGATACACAAGGTCTCAAGGTTCAGGAAAACAAAGTAACCGGAAGCTTACTTGCACTTTTGTAGACATGCTTGCACTGACTCTTCTTGAGGACGGGCACCCTGACGGTGCGGACATTCTGGTGTGGATTGGATGCTTGAGGATCAGATAGACCCCAACCGGATACGGTTAGTTGCAGACCCTCAAGTAGTTTCCTGGAGCACAGACCAATTTTGGATATATTTGGTCCCTTCAATGGCCTCAATAGCAACAGCACGGCTACATCCATGTTCATGGTCTCCTCCTTAAAGACTTGAGGCACTACATAGTCAAGTATCTCGCCCTTTATGCCGTTCTCATTCAGCCTGGAGATGCCGCCCGATACCTCCCACAGATACTTCTTGGTGCGACCCAAAAAGCAATGAGCTGCCGATATAACAATGCGATCCTCGATCAAAGTGCCACCGCAAACGAATTCGCCCTGATAACGCAATGCCACAAGGTAGCCGCCCAACTTTTCAATCGTTGTGGCTTCGCCACCAACCACACGGCCTTGCACTGCCGGCGGCAGCACAATCTTGTCCAGGCCGGGAAATTCTGCGGCTACATCCTGGCTCTTGGCCGCGTCCTTGACCGGACTCTGACCTAAGCCCAGCTGTAGCAGCGCGAGAAGCACTATTAGCGCCAGCATTGCAATAAACGTACTAACTGTTTCAAATGGCATCAATCACACATACAGCTCCTGGCATTATATAAGAGCCCTAACTGAACGATTCGATACAGTTCTGCCATTACGTAGGAGCTCCGCAATGTTATGGGAGTTCAGCGCAAGCGAGAAAGTCAAGTGGAAAGTTTTCTTTCAAATTGGTTTTAATTGATGTCAATTGTAGAAGCGAATGCATTTTTCTTAAAATGTACATGGCAAGAGCTGAGCATCATCTGCGCTTCAAGTAGTTGGCCGTCCCACCTAGGAGAAACTTAAGGGTCGGACCTCGGTGAATAGTGTGCGTATATAGTAGATCAATTTGGGATCACGATTTCGCACATCTGTTGCCTGGGGATACATTGAGTTGATCAGCTGATGCAAATCCGAGTAGACCTAGAAGAGAGTAGCGATTAATACACGAGAAAGAACTGATACCTTCGACCAGCCGAAGGTTGAATACCCTTGCATCCCTGATCTGAGTAGGTCGAGCCTAAATATGGGGCCGAAGCACTCGTTAAATGTCTCTTTGCAAGGGTATTATTTGTAATCCGCAATTCGTACGCCAATGTTGCGCCAGGTGAGCAGATAGTCGAGCTTGATAACATCCAAATTATCCGAGCAGGCCTCAGAGATTTCCACAAATGTTGAATTGTCTGGCGTTACACGGACGGTGACATCCGCACCATCGTTCAAGTCCTTCGGATTGCGCAGACAGAGCACAATATTGCGCCGCGTCGCCAAACGATTCCAATCGCAGCGATAGAACTTTATCAGCTTGCAGTGAATGGCAAATGCATCGTAGATATGCAACTCGGTCGCCAGATGCTTCTCCGAGAAGTAACCATTCTCAATATAATAGCAGGCATCGTGCTCCGCAAATATATTGATGTTCTTCTCGCAGAAGCGCTGCAGACCAAAATTCCAAATCAGAACAAGAATTCTATGTTATATGTGGAGTTCTAGTTGTTTACCCTGCGTAGCTCACGATAGTCGGATATGGGTTCCTTGATTTCCAAATACTTGACTGGCCTAGCCGTATACTCGGTGGTCGTTTTCGTCACATAGCCCCGTATGCCGGCATTAGTTATAAACAGATATATGCTTACATGGAAGGTGTCCAATTTAAACACGATCTCGTTGATACTAGGGGGAAGGTTAGCAAGTCGGTCAGCTGTTGGTAGACTCATCAAATCGAAAGTGTCCGGGTGGGAAATAACTTCCAGCTAGGCTCGTAGTTTCATTAGAAATGTAAAATCCTGTGCCCTCAAAGTAGCTGAGAGATCGAAGGGTTGTACATAGGTACGGACAGTCAAACAGACGGACATGCCGCTATTGTCTTGGCTATTGATACTGAACAAGAATATATATACTTTTTCGGATATTGGAGATGCTTTCTTGCACACAATCTTTATACCCTTTTTAACCCTTTCAATCCTTCTACATACCCTTATACCCCCCTTTTATTCCTTGGGTTCAGGTCATAAATGGAGCTTACTTACTCCTCTTCGTTATACTGCAGGGTCCAATTGCGAAACGGAAACTGCTCGTAGCGCTTGTAGGCAAAACCAAAAATACCCAATCGATCCGTTTGGATCTTGATCGTTAAGGTCTCTGGCTCGAATACGGTGCGATGTATATACTTTGTTGTCCAGTGCTTGACTTTGGGTAGCTCCTTGCGCGATTCCTTGTCATCGTCATATGATTCCAATTTGGAATTTCTCATGTGCGGATGGAAGGCAATGCCTGAGTTAATGCTGATTGTGTCGCTATCCATATCGATGGGCAGGCGTTGAGTCGCTTCCCCGGAGGTTCGGGCATGAGATTGGCGTGTGGACTTTGCTGATGGTATTACTTTGTTAGTACCGACCACGGAGATGTGAACTGTGGACTTGGGTCGAGAAGTTAGCGCGCTCTCAGGCGTTTCTAATGATGCATTGGCCCGGGCTTGGGGAATGGCCTTAACATTAAAATTGGGCTGTTCTGTGATTTTCTTTGAATGCGCCTTGTACTTATCTTGGATTTCCTGCAGAGTGTTGATGACGCCATATATGGTTTGCTTCTCGGGCTCATCCGCTTTAACAACATCGCCTATTTGATCGACTTTGACAAACTTGATTTTAACCGCGCCTTCAGTCAATGACGACGTCTCACTCGATGAGGACTCTTCCAGCAGCAATCGTTCGCGCCAGTCAAAAACGGGATAAAGTCTTTCAGGTGCTTCCTGCTTCTCAAAATTGAAGTACTCTGGCTTCTCTTCCTCTTCGTACTTTGTTGTGTCCGCAACATGTCGCCGCATAAGAATGCAGCCGCGCGCCCCTCTTTCGGCCAGTTCTTCGGATCGATCCGATCGAAACTCCGTAGGAAACTTGAAGGAGGATAAAATCCGAGGCAGGCAATGACGCTGCAGATCGCGTGCCTGCATATTGGTTAACGGCTTGCCAGTTACCGGAAAGTTACGAAAATGTACGCCGGGCAGTATTGTGGTCCGCAGAGAGCTCAGACGTAGCATGCTAAGGACGGAGCGACGATATAGGTTCTTTGGGTGTAGCGTTCTTGGTATAATGTTCGACTGCCTGGGTCTGGGCAAATAACTCGTGAGATCTATAGATCTTCTAACAACAGTCTTCCTACTTGCATTCTTGATTTTCTCCTTGCCCTCAGGTGCTGTTGGTGCCTTCACGTTCGTCAGTGCGGGATTTATTTTTCTTAACGATTTCTTTTTCTTATTTCGATGCTCTTCAAGCTCAACCGTTAACAGGTGCTCCGGCTCATCCTCCTCGATCTCCTCTTCGATGAACTGACAGGCAAGCGGTTGGCCAAATCTGCATAGATGCTCCGGCAGCTTAAAGGTCATACAGAAATAGGGTAACTCGTCCGCGTTCAGCTGAAATTGTTCAATTGTTGGATCCTCCATGGCCTGGGCAAAGTTCATACGAATCTTATGCGACGACGTTGTAGTGAAACGCACGGAAGCGGCACGCGATCCTGCCATATAATTGCCCTCCTCACCATCCTCGTCCACATCCGCACGCACCTCCTCCAAGGTACGCAATATGCGTCCATCTTCATGCAGGGTTACATTGAACTTTTGAAAGTCCGTGTGCTTCGGTTTCTGTACAAAGATCATCGAATAGAGTCCGCCCAGTATACAGTAACGCCGTAAATTAATCTGTTCAAAAGGCAAATCAATTTTCTCTATACTCTAAACGAATCAGATCTGATCTCATTACCTCGTATGGCTTCAGGTGCATGTTCGCTGGATTAAGGAACTCGTCGAGAAACTCCTCGAATTCGCGCTGTTCCTGCTCGAGAAATGCGTTACGCGGATCGGGAAACATGCCCTCCGGAATTTGTTCGGGCTCCTTTAATACCTTCATTTTTTGCGTAGGTTGTTTTGTTTTGTTTTTGTTTTTATTCCTATCAGCTTCTTTCGACTTGGATGCGGCTGCCCTTACATCAATTTCTCTGAGCGTGTAAAAGATGCTTTAAAAACAGAGTATCTTACATTTTTTAGCAAATGCACAGATGGACACACCTCAGATACTCCTCATACTCGATTAGCTTCGTTTCCACTTGGGTTATTGCATTTTCCATGATATTCACCTGCATCAGCCACTCGTTGATCAGGGAATCCTCAATGTCCATCATGCCCCCGTTGAAATTATCTGTCACCCTATCGATCACCTGTTCATAGCTCTTGGCACTCTCCGAATAGGGATCGAAGAAGGTGTGTATGCAGCGCAGCGTCAGATTGTCGCCAAGCACACTAATTGGTATTTGTATCTTAATGCCCACACAATTCAGATCGGCCAGCATTAGGGGTAGCCTATTTATGAATGCAAATCAATTAAAGTCCAGCCCAACTAAATGGAGCCCGGTTGTTAGCTTACTCCAAATACTGGAAACGTATCGGCACATCGCTCAGCCACCACAGCTGAAAGTTAAAATTGGGGCTCTCGTAGCAATAGGTTTCCGTTACCCCATCAAATGCGCTGAGAATGGTAAAAAAAAATCAATCCTATTAACTTGTATATAATTTGCGCTTACGTTCTGTAGGAGGTCGGCGCACAGACAATGCGATAGGTCAGTTTATCGAAGATCACGTCGATTTCCTGGTTCAGTTCACTACGCAGCTAAAAAGAATATATATTGAAATAGCTTTCAAGGGCATGGTCAGACAGATCTTGTATGCTACAAACGTCTGCAAGGATATTTAATCTTCGGCAGACGAAAGTATACTCTACACCCTCCCTTGGATTCTACTCCAACTCTCCTACTTCCTGCCACTTCTCAGACACTCACTGATGTTATTTCCAAGGCCCGATCCGCGGGCAGATCGGTCATGTCATAATCGCTGGCCAGCAACAGCTCAATGCGATCCAGAGTTGTGAGAATGCGCTGCACATATTCATCGTAGATGCGAGCAATATTGGGACGAAGGTTCTGTTGGAGTGTTTGGCGCGTCAGATCGGTGCGGAATATGTCCTGGGTGAGAATGCTTCGCTCATCCACAGACAGTGCCCAATTGACCACAGACTCAACATGCTTGGCCTCAAAGTGTCGCATCTCGGCAATCATGCAGCGTATCTCCGGCGGATTCTGCACCCGTGGCAGGCCATCGCAGGCGAGATAACGATTCCAATGTGTCGAATGGCTCTGCTCCACCAGCAGATCCTTATAGTCCGTTATGGACTCTGGAAACAGTACAGCATTTAGTATTCAATACGATTTCAGATTCGATGCTCTACTAACCAGTTATGAAGCCCAGGCACACTCTGATATCCTGGAGCCGTTGCTGGTGACGAAGCTCGCGTGTTTTCCATTCCTCCTCGGAGATTAACGGCATATCGTTGCCCGCCGCTTTAATTTTGCCCGATTTAGCTGTTTTTTTAACCGTTTTGGAATTTGGCTTTTTTTTATCCATTTTATTGATATTCTTATGATGGGGGTTTTTTTTTACATTTTTTTTAAACGTTTTTCTATTTTATTTTATTTTTTTTTGTTTTTTTTTTTTTATTGTATTTTTTGTGTGTTTGTGTATATGTGTGCGCGTGTGTGTGTGCTGTGTGTTTTTAGGATTTCCGATTTAATTTATAAAAATAAAACAAAATGACAGTTATTTCTACCAAAAAATTTTAATTCGTATAAATTTACAGAAATCTATACATGACCTTACGAAAAACTCATTATGTGCAGTTCGTTGAGCATCCGCTTGACCTGAAAGAGCAACAGTGGGTCCTTGTTTCTGACATCCGTGGCATGGGGATTCATTGAGCTGATTGCCTGATGCAGATCCGTATAGCTCTGTAATTATTTATTTGATAATAACTTAAGCCATCTTATCCCTCATTCCCCTACTCACGCTCATGTTGCGCCACGTGTTCTTAAAGTCTAGCCTTATAACATCGAGATTATCGGAGCACAGCTCCGATACCTCAACAAAGGTCACATTATCGGGTGTTATGCGCATTGTGACCTCCGTATAGTCGGAATTATCCTTGGCATTCTTCATGCCCATCAAAATATTGCGACGAGAGGCCAAACGATTCCAGCTGGAACGATAGAACTTCATCAGCTTACAGTGCAATGCCATGGCATCATAGGTGTGATCCTCTGTGGCTACATGCTTCACCGAAAAGTAACCATTGTCTATATAAAAGCAGGCATCATTCTCTGCAAAGATGTTGATGCTCTTCTCATAGAAACGCTGTGATTCGCTTAACGATAAATATCGAAATGACAATCGGATTAGAGATATGCGAATGCTTACCCGTCGCAGCTCACGTATATCGGCGATCGGCTTTTCTATATCCAAATACTTAACCGGATGAGCTACATAATTTTTGGTTATATCTGTCACATAGCCTCGTATGCCCTGAGCCGTAATATAGAGTACAACACGTGCGTGAAACGTATCCACGCTCAGTATAATTTCCTCATTACTAGATCAAAGAAGAGGGTGTGGGGGGAGAGCAAGGAGAAGCAGTTAGAGGCATGTTAACGAGCGCGTCCAACTAAAAGCTACAAGCATTAAGATCCATACTATGCCAAATTGAACTAGGTTTACTAAACGATAACTATGAAGTTTTCGAATATGCAAGAGCAGAATCAAAAGGAAGATATATATATATAAAGATGTTGGATTAGGCTATCCATCAAGTAAAATGATTATCAACCTGTTTCGTATTCAAAACTCTTCAACTCCTATGTAACATATAGACAAAGGGTAAGGCGGACATGTCTCGAATCGAGATACTCATCAGATATAATAGAATAGTATAGACTTACTTCTCCTCATTGGGCTGCATGCTCCAGTCGCGAAAGGGGAAGTGCTCGTAGCGCTTGTAGGCAAGCCCAAAGATGCCCAGACGATCGGTTTTGATGTGCATGGTGCGTGCCTGTCTATCGAATTTGCTGGACATGATGTGCCTGGTGGACCAGCGTATAACCTTCACTTTGGGCTTTTCCGCGCTCACCTCTTCCTCCAATGGCGTTGGGGCCTCCGGCGTCCGGGTATCCTGTGTGTCCGTTGTTCCATCATTTAAATTAAGACGGCTCGAGTTGCGATAGCCGCTCATTTGTGAGCCGGACGCCGGCAACGGACTATGGCTGCCTCGCAGTGAGGAATGCCTGCTACTAACTCGGATCGTGGACTTAAACTTGGGCAGCATCGATGTAGCCCGTGCGTCTGGGCTGGGTACTACAGTCTTTTTCGATAGCAGCTTTCTCATCATAAAATCCGTCTGATTTGTGATGTCGCGATGTCTGGTAATGTACCTGTGCGAGATGCTGTCAAAGGTATCAATCAGTCCGTAAATGGACTTCTTTTCGATATCGTGCTGTATGTCCGTCTCATCGTATTTGATATGTTCGATATCATGAAAGACAGGATAGACGCGCTCGGCTGCATGCTGTACCTCATAATCGAAATCCAAATCGCCGACAGCAAAATTATCCTCAACCTCAACGCTGCGTCGACGTATCAGCATATTTCTGGTCTTCGGTCGCTGTTCCAGTTCCTCCTCTCTGACCTCCAGCGGGAACTTGAACGAGGATATGATCCGTGGCACACAATATCGTTCCAATTGTCGCACCTTCAGGTGATCCAATTGCTGCACCAAATGAAAGTTTCGCAGCGGCAGCACATGCTCACCGGGCATCAGTTTTCGGCTAACACGCAGCATGGATAACAGCGTGGGACGAAACACATTTATGGATGTTTCGCGTCGTGGTATTTGCGTAAACTGTAAGCTATCATTCCAGATGAGCTCGGTGTGCCTAATTGAAACCATTTTTGATTTCTTCTTCTTAATCACCGACTCCTTTCGCTCATCATTTAACGAAATTTCCGATGCTTGCTCCTCCATGGTACATAGATATTGACAGGCTATCGGCTCACCCCACAGGCACAGCTCGCGTGGCAAATGAATGATCACAAAGAAATAGGGCAACTCATCGTCCTCGAGCATAAAGGTCCTACGCTGATTATCATCCATATTCAGCCGTAACTTGGATCGATGTTCCGACAGCCGGGAAGTTCGGGAGCCCACTCGGCTATCATCGTCCCGCTGCAAATTGGCCACAATATCATCCATAATGTGCAACACTCTGCCATCTTCATGCAATATTATGTTGAGCTTCTGATAATGCGTATTTATCGGACGACGTATAAACATTAGCGAATATAGGCCGCCCAGCATAATGTACTGTCTCAGATTGATCTGTATGTGGATTATCATAAAGAGAAACGAATTTATGTTGTCTAGCAGCAACTCTGCTCACCTCGTCCAAGGTTAGCTTTAGGTTAGCTGGATTGTAAATCTCATCGAGCATATCCATATACTGTTGCTGTTCGCGTTCGAGGAATGCGCTATAGGCATCTGGTAGCATGCCGGGCGGCACCAGGAGCGCCTCCTTGGGTGCCTTGGGTATATTTATTTTCGTTCCATTGCCCTCATTGTTCTTCTTCTCCTTGTTCATCTTCTCCGTTTTCTCCGCAATGATGCGCAAAGCCTCATCGTAGGCTTCGCGTTTCTCCAGCAGATTTAGCAACAGATCTGTTTGTATATCCAGCTGCATATACCATTCGTTGGCCAAACACTCCTCGATATCCAGAATCCCAGCATTGACATCCACATTGCCATCCGGTAAACAAGGATCAAAGCTCTTTGCGTATTGCGAATAGTTGTCAAAGTTCGTGTGGATGCAGCGCAAGGTGAGGCAATCGTGCAGCACGCTCAACGGCATCTGAACACTGACGGCCGAAGCGCTCATTTCGGCGACCATTAGTGGGGCGCTACGGATTATTAATTCAGTTAATAAAGCCATCAAATTGGCCTTGATAGGGCTTGAGACTTACAGCATTTGTTCGAAACGGACGGGCACATCGCGCAGAGCCCAGATATCTATGGCATATTTGGGGCACGAATGAGACCAGGTGGCCACAAGGGCGTTATCTGAGCTGTGAAACAAGATTTAAGCCCGAGCAATTAACAAAGTGAAGTATTTTTGGATAGAGTGAGCGACTAGGAGTTACCCTGTAGATAGATCAGAGCTACTCACAGATGCAAATCTGATATCTCTTGAAATGGAATGGAAGTGAATGGAATATATATATTTCAGTTTTCAGTGTCTTTAGCAGACGGACGGACCTGACTACCTATATTTGCGTACATTATACCCGCATTTTAAATGGTTACAGGGTATTCACCTACTTCATGTAGACGCCATCCATGCGTATTATGCGATAGGTTAGACGATCGAAAACGTCATCGATTTCATGCTCGATTTCACGGCGCACCTAACCAAATAAAAACGAAAAGTTATCGATATTTTTCGATTGTGTCGATCGTTTGCACGTACATCCATAATCTCCATTTGACGGGCAAAATCCACACGCTCCATTTCGGCCATGTTATCGAGCATACAATCGATCTTGACCAAAGTACTCACATACATGAATATATCCGCCTCATACAGATCGCCGATATTTTCACTTAGATTCTCTTTGATCGAGCGCCGTGTGAGATCCTTGCGGAAGATGTTCTGGTTCAACAGTGTGCGCTCATCCACAGACAATGTCCAGTCCACGTTGTGTACTGTATTGAACTGTTGAAAGTAACGCTTCTTTGCGAGAAATGTGCGCATCTCTGGCGGCAAATACGGGCGTGGCAGGCCATCACAGCGCAAATAATGCTCCCAATGCTCGAGACGTGCACGCTCCCCCTCGAGGCGTGCGAACTCCGTGGTGGAATCTTAAATCGATAAGTTATCGATGATCGAATTCGATATCCGCTTTGGCCGCTTACCCCTGATATAGTTACGGGTAACGCTGATGTCCTGCAAACGCTGCAAATACTTTTTCTCCCGTTCCTGCATCTCTTGGATGCTAATCAGAGTGGTTCCCGTGCTCTCCTCCAATTTTGGCTTGCCCATCGTGTGTTTTACTTGAATTGTGTGCTCGAGATTTGGAGTTTCTTGTGTGTAGTTGGGATAACATGACAGTAAAGTCTTGATCAGGTTTCTTATACATGATTTGCCAGCTGCTCGAACCATTTGTCAGACCTTCAGGCCCAACACTTCTCGCCCCTCTCCCATCGAGAGACCTAAATCGAAAACTCAAATCTCCTGCTGTCTCCTGCTGTTGCCCATAACTCAGCCGGCGCATGTGGGTGCGGTTGGTCAGCCCAACAAAATCCACAACCAGGGGGGAGGCCCTTCTTCCCCATCAGATGCCTCGCGAGGCATCGCCTCCTCGACTGTTATCATTTGTGGATTTATTTGGGCTCCGTGCCAGCAAACTTGCGACTTGTTTATGCCGCTTGTGCAATAATCTATTGCAAATCCAAGTGGAGAAAGTGTAGACTATAAGTTGAAAACCAACAGGAAAAGGGAGCTATAAACCGAGTGCCGAAATAATAAATACTCTAGCAGTGCAAATCAAAATCAGCTAAGCAAAAAATACGCTTTGTTAATACTTAATGGAATCATGCGCTGTTGAACGAATCCAATAACTAAACAAATTTAAAGCTCCTTTCAATGGGTTGATTAGTAAATAGTTCTTCTCTTTATTGCAAAGTTTCTTAGACGTTTCTTGAGGGCAAATATTTTGAGATAATCTAGAATATCTGTATATCGGTATATCAAGGTTTGAACCTGTGCCCCGCCCTAAAGCTTACATGACTTTTCCTGCCAATTAACACAGGCTACGGCTCGAGCCGTGGTACAATGTACATTTTGTGTGAAAGTAGGCACAATTTGAAAATGTATATCAATAAGTAAATGATTTTGCTTTGTTTAACAACTTCACTAACGCGTTGCACATTTCATGACATAATTAAAATGCCCTCTGCAAGAGTGTAGCTAAGGGGAAAACAAAAAGGGCAGCAAATGCTAAGACAATGCCTCGTTCCCAATAAATTGATTAAATTTTATGTCGCATTGTTAACCGAGCTATTTACATACGCTTACACGACTCGCCAGTTCATGTCAAAGCAGCTACGTCTGATCGATTACATTGATGAATGAATTTCCGACCAGGACCAAGACCAAGACCAAAACGAAGACCAAAAACCATGACGATGACGACTCCTACACAGAGGCCACAGAGTCTGCATTCCAATTGTCTATATCGCATCTGTAGGCCTTGGTCTCTTCCAGCTCCCATCTCTCTCTATCTCTCTCTCCTCTCCCTCTCGCTCTCCCTCTCGCGCTGTGTCTTTATCTGTGCGCCATGCTGTGCTTACAATTCTCTTGAAATTTATTTGTTGCCAGTTGTCTTTTAAATAAATTTCTTGTCAAACGTTCACATTCAGGTCCATGTACATGTCCACATCGACGTCCTCTTTCGTTATAATACCCTGTACCCCATGAAAGTGGGTTAAAAGGGGTATTATGGTTATGTGCAAAATGTATGTGACGGGCGGACTAAAAACATCTCAGCCTGACGAGCTTAGGCAAGTCTTTTTCTGCAAAACTACAAAATTGGAATGTGGGTATAAGACGTCAGATACCCCTGAGAATCTTGCAACAATTTGACAGCAAGAGTCAACAGTTTTTTGAGCATCTTTTAGCCATACTTTTAGGCTTTACAGGGTATCTGCTGGCGCATAGTGGACTCTAGTCTGCTGTCATTGCTGTTGGTCGTAACATTCATCAGTTGTTTAGGCTCTGGACTGCGTCTGTAATAAGTCACTTGGCTTGACAAAGACAAAACATTTCAAATAATTTTATGAACTTGACGAACATTTTCGGGGCCCCATTTGTTTCTATTTTTTGTTTTGTTTTTGCCAGCTGTAATTGAAAATGAGCGCCAAATAGTTTTGACACCTACTGGCAGGCAAATCAATTGATGATCAATGGGTTCAAAATAATCCGCATAACAAGCAGCCAAGTTGAGCAGCAGTTGAGAGTTAATGACGAGCAAATCATTTTGAGCTGGCCATGCAATCATTCAATTATAATCTGCACCATGTTGCTGCTCCATGTTGCCTGTTGCCGGTTACCAGCTGCTGCCTGATCCAATCCTCAGCAATTTCTTGTAGCCAGCAATTGGATGACTAGATGACTGAATGACTGGATGACTTTACAAAGAGCCACCTCACGTAGTTGACGGCTGGATTTGCTCTCTGTGTCTGTTTGCCATGTGGCATGCAACCTAACGATGTCTGCAGCTCGTTGCAGCTCGTTGCAGCTCCATCGATTTGGAGCTGCAATTTGGTTCGCTGCAAACCCAAAATTGCTAGCGAAAATAATTGACAACTGTATAAAAGAAGTTTTGCCATTTGATTTGCGGCTCAGTGGCTTAGTGGTACGTTGTTGCAACAATCGATAGCTGGTTAACAAGTGCAGCAGCAGCAGCAGCAGCAATTGTCCGGCTCACCTGTCTGTTGTTATCTCTGACCGGCTGTCCATTTTTCACCTGCACTTCGCTGATTGTTGCCAGCGAGTGAGAAATTATGCCAAAATGAAATGCTAGTTGCAGCTGGGAAAATGCCCCCCCCCCCCTCCCCCTATCTACCCCTGCTACCTCAACGCTTGCCGCATAACTTGTCGACCTTATCGGGCGCAGCGATTAGAAAGCGCTCAGAAATGTTGTCCATGTTTTCCCATTGACAGCAACTTGTTTACCGTTTTTTTTTTCACTCTGCTTCATCTTCTCTCTTTGCTCTTTTCCAAAATGTTTAAACAATGCAGCAACTTTTGGCATTTACATGAGAATTGTCAGCGCAAAGATGTTGTTTACAGCAAAACAACTGAACACAATATGAACATAGAATCTGTACGGCAGCAGCAGCAGCAGCAACATATTGAGTCTAATTAATTTGCAGCAAACTGCATGGCCAACTTTCTATGCCCTACCTTAGGCTGGGGCATATCACATGCAACGAGCTGTTCGTTCGAACTGGATCTAACAATGACCTCCAACAATGGAGGCTGCAAATATACACATTTGTGTCTCTTATAACTTTTATAAAAACATCAAAAAAAAACCGTGGAGGACATGAAGCAACTATGTTAGTCACCTCTTGCTATATTCGCTGAGCTAGTCCCACAAGCAATGTGACCATGGAGGACACTCAATTATAAGCCTCACAGCTTTTATGATGTGCCACGCCTTCTGCTGTAAATGCCACAGTCAATTTTCTGTCAATTATTATGCCTAGCTTAAAGTGGCCATGGAGGACATGTATTCAAATTTGATATCTTATTAGATTTGCCACAAACGCGCATAATGTGACCATGGAGGACATGAGTATATGCGTTACTTAACCACAATTCAAACAGTTATTGATGTTATCTTTAGTTGAACATAATTGAAACAACATCTTGAACACAAGCTTATGAATTGGCCCATAAAAAATACCACCTTTAGGCACTTCGGCTAGGGTATAGGCCCAGCTGCTTGGCCAACTAAATTAATGCCTCTTGTTCGTCTTAACGGTAGATGCATGTTTGTGCTTAAACAATGCACCAGCAGCAGCACCAGCAGCATCTGAGAAACTAACAACAAATTTGTTTTAGTCGGAAAATCTATGCAAAGCAATTTGAATGGCCGAAACGAGGAGCGAGCATTCAGCTAATGCCTCAGTTATGTAAATTAGACAAAAATTCTTCTTTGCCCAGTTGCCAGTTGCCAGTTGATTGGCTTGGTCCAAACCTAGGGGGGGGGGGGGGGGAACCCGGGTCCAGTCTCTTTTGCTCTTTTGCCTAATTGTTGTCTGTTTCGCTCTTTTTTATTTTCATTCCAAATTTACATACATTAAAAGCGCGCATTGTTCGCCGAAGCAGCAGCAGAAGCTACCGTCAATGAAAAGTGAGCGTGGAAAACGGAAACCAAAGAGAAAAAAAATAAGGAAAATGCAATGTACTAGGCCGCAGCTCAGATGCCCTTCAAGACTAGTAGACGAGGTATGTTAATATGTTATTTATGCTATATATTATATACTCGAGCAGGGATTGTTTTCTATAGGCTCTATATGATATAGGGCTTCGATGTTGATAAGTTAAGTTAATGTGAGCAACTATGTAATAACTTTATATATGAAAGTTTCATTAAGATATCTAGCAGAACATTGAAGATTAGCTGATAAAAGCTTTCTTTACGAAGGAGAGTTCCTATAGCATCTATATGATATAGTGCTTCGATCCGACATAAGTTCTGTCTGTCTACTGCCACGATCCCAGAATTGAATTTATTCTCCGTCAAACATATTGCACTGGGTTGCTTATTATCTTATCGTTATGTATTCTGCTTACAATGATAACATTCCAATTCAAGCTTATATAATATATATAGTTCTTGTAACAATTTGCTATCAAGCGTTACACGCTTCGTCGAAAAAGGAAAATACTCTGCGCGCGGATACGCAAAGAATTTAAAAACCAATTCCAATTCCAATTTATTTCTAAACTGACCAACTTTTTGGGTTTCTGTGCCAGCTAGAGCTGGAGCTATGTGTGTGTGTGTGGGGCGGAGGGTCTTGGGGGGGGGGAGCACGGCATCAAATTAAAGTTCGCCCGGTCGGCTGGCCACACCTAAAGAGACAGTTGCCACCGCTGCTGGTGGCAAAAGGCCTCAAACGCCTTATCAACTGACAGCGGACAGCGGTCGGAGCAATTTGCATGGCATGAGGCAGTTGCTCCGACGCGGTGGCAGCTACTTATCGCTGGCATCCACAGCTCTGGCACACGGTGCTCATTACGAATGCGACTGCCTCTGCAAACGAGTTGGCATTGCTATCTGTCTGTCTCTGTCTGTCTCTGTCTCTATCTCTGTCTGTCTCTGTCGTGCCACAACAAGTGGCAGGCTCTGTGCTTTGCGGCAAATTGTGCTGCCACTTTTAATTGGCAACTTTTGGCACGCTCAGCAACGTTGCCTTTATCGATTTATGATGATGACAGACGGACGGACAGGCGGACAGACGGACAGCTTTTCTAGTTTTCCCCCAGTTTTCCCCACCCCGTCCAAGTTGGCCTTTGCTCAAGCTCTGACAGCAGCTCTGATTGTTGCTGCAGCTGCTTATTGCACTCAATATTAAAATGCAAATTTAAGTGCCCAATGGAATAACTGCAAACTGCAACTAGAACTGGAACTGGAACTGGAACTGGAACTGAAACTGGCGAAAACCCAACTAGTGCTCGAGCTCATGACGTGGCCCAGCCGGTTGTGCAAATAAATATTATTATTTCAGTAGGGTTCGCCATTTGCAGCGGCAACTCTGCTCACATTTAATTATTCTACCGGTAAGGGGCATGTTAATGACTATGAGATACCCCATAGTTGTTAAGCTGATCAACTTAGACCTTATTTCTGACCAGGCAGCTGGCGAGTTGATCTAACAATATCCGTATGTCTGCCTGTCTTCCCATAAGAACACCTCGATCGCGGATATACACATAACCATACAATTTCCTTCTCCCAAAATCGATAAATATCGATATCGAGCCATTGTCATTTTGGGCATATCTGCCGAAGATTTCAAGAGCTGGACGAACTCCCGATTAAGTTCACATTTACCACACACTGAAAAAGTATATTTTAATTTTTCGATATCTAAAATATCGATAAATATCGATTTCCAATTATTGATACTATACTATATCTGAATATCTACCATATCTACCAGGCTAATGAAATAGTTTCGAATATTGTAAGCTTGATGTCCCTCAACTAACATAGAAGTTATTTAAGAATCAAAAATATTTATAAAATGCATAGGCAAGGAGAAGAAGAAGTCACAGCAACTGCCTCAAGCATGTCAATAGCTGTGAGTTTTTCAGTTGTAAAGAAGTGAGTTATTGCAGCTAATTACAGGGTAACTCCAAGTGGGGTATGATCAGTCAGCGCACTCTCAGTTCTTTATTAAGTACTGTGTTTAAACGAAACACAATCAGAGCTTGAAATCAAAAATCAATATAATTTCGTGTCGAGTTTTAATGAACCATTTTTTTAGTCACAATAAAAATAAGCAATTGTCATGCAGTTGCAGTTGAAATTGCAGCTTGAAATTTTGCGGTGAGTGGGCGCCGAGTTTGTGGCCCCATTTGCTTGGAAATTCGCAGCCATGACAAGGCGTTGGCTGAGTCAGACTCAGTCGGTCTAGTTGTTGGCCAGTTGGCGGCGGCCTGCTGTTTGGTAATAAGTGCGAGCAGTTATGCTTTTTCTAGCCGGGCTTGGAACACGCCCAAAAGCAGCTGCAGCTTGTTAGACAAGTTACCAAAAATAGACCAACAACTGGCTGAACTTGGCTCGCACAGCCGGATCTGGCTTAGATTGTAATTGCCCCCCGACCGCACGCCCCTTCCTCGTTTGATGGGGGGAGGGGGGCGTTTATCGGCAAAACTGAGGCGTAATTCATATTCGACTTTTATGGCAAAGTATTTTTGCATTCGCCGAGCAACAACAGCAGCAACTGTTGCAAGTTGCAAGTTGCAATGCGCAGCTGCAACATCAAATCACAGCATTTTATAGGCCACAATCTGGACAGTTATTAGAGCTGAGGCCTTAATGAACTCGTCTCTCTCCCTCTCTTTCTCTCCCTCGCCCCCTCTCTCTCTCTCTCTCTCTCGCTAGCTGACCAGCTGCAGCATTTGCAATTTATGGGATCAACAGATCCGTTAGTGCCAAATTACAAATGGACTGCACAGCAAAGTGCAAAACACAGGGTGAAAGAGACAGACAGACACGGCGAGAGCGAGTGTGTGAAAGAGACAGATAGAGACGTGGCAATAACCAACAAGACATTAACCCGGCGCATGCCTGCCACAGCTGCATGCGGCCCGGCCTTAACTGCAATAATGCTGCATGCTCAATAATTGAACACAAACATACATATGCACACACACACACACACCCCTCCCCCACCCCTGCCTCCCACCCTGCCCGCTGCAGCGGTTAAACAGCTGCTGAGTGCGCGCTTGCAACAAGCTGCAAGCGAGCTGCTGGAATCAGAGCCCGTCGGCGATTCAACAAGATACAAGCCCGAGCCCAGTTGCCAGCAAAGCGCCCAAACGATAATAAGTCGATGCAATAGACCCAACGACCCCCCCCCCCCCCCCCCACCCCTGTGCTTTGCCGGCCACAAAAACATAAAACAATAAAGTTGGGCGCTGCGCTAAAGAATAATCGCATAAATCATGCGGACTTGCGGCAACGCGCGGCGTCTAAGCTCCACTAACGGGCAACGGGCCATGGCAACGGGCAACGGGCAACGGGCAACGGGCAATGGGCTACAAGCCGAACCGCAACAAACAACAACTCAGTCCAAATAGTACGCACAGTGGGCTCAAAGCAATTTGTTTTCGTACAAGTTAATATGCTAAATCATTCCGAAATCAGACTTCCTTCAGATAGCAAAACTATCTCATCAAGAAGTGTGCTCTAACCTCTTGTCATCTTTGACAAATCGAAAGCCAATCAATAGTCGTGATAGGCACAATACTCCAGCTAAAATGGCTTCTCTCCTGGAAGATATAGTTGATAGTTGATACCTAAGTCCTTGGTATATCCTAACATAGGAGTAGCTCTCATGTAGCCAAAGCGCGGAAACCGAAAATGTGTAAAGATATGTTAAACAAGTAAGAGACTCTAGTCTGGAGTTTTGACTAGAGGATACCCTGAGAGATACTCGATATATATATATATATACTATTCTAGAAGCTTCATGTCAAATTACGTAACTCTACGAGTAGAAAACATAACAGATTTGCTCAAACACAAAATTTTTCGATATCGATTTTAATCGATTGCTTGGAAACGGTGCAAGTTATCGATTATCGAAAACAAACTCGTAATGCGCGACCACTAGAGGAGGTCTTACGTCCAAAATATCAAGGTTCTGAGATCCTTGCATTCATGGACATGGCTGTCTCAACTTGACTATTGATGCTGATCAAGAATAGATATACTTCATGGGGAGATGTTTCCTTTTTCTGTTAAATACATTTTCACAAATACATTTTATGCTTTTCATCCATTTGCAATGGATTCAGGCTATAAAAACAACAATCTATAAGTTTTTCAGCCATTCTCAATCGCACCTTTCGTCCCGCTTCCAATTAACAACTTTTCTTCCTAAACTATCCTGAACTCCATCCATTTTTCTTTCTTACATCCAGTTTCGACAGACATCGTACCACTGTGCATGGTCCAGACAGCTGCTGCACGGCAACACTTTTCTTGCCTTAAGCTAAATTTATAGCGATCTAAGTAGGTATAAAGCGCTCATTTTGTGGCAGCAACGTTGACTTCGTTACGTTTCCAAGGAGTGCCCCACAGGAGTAGCCTGTGTACAGTACAGGGTATCAAGAGGGCGGGAAGGGGCAGGTGCATTTTTTGGCTTTGTTTTTAGCTGCGCTCTCTTCTCGTTCAAGAACAATAGAAATTGCATTGCACGAAAGTTCGGGGCGGTTCGGCGCTTAAATGAGGGAAAGGCTCTATGGCCGGAGCCGGAGTCGGAATCGGAGTTTCGGTTGCCCGAAACGTTGACATGGTCGCAACGGGTGCGGCTGCATATGGTTTACCGGTGAGGGGGGTGCTGCGGAGGGGGGGCCATCTCTTTGTGCGCACTCGTGCGCGATTTTCAAAAAAAAACAAAAAAAAAACAAAACCAACTTCTTGACGGGCTTTCGCTTTGCGGCCAGCTGAACGCCAGAATCAGGGGCTGCCCAAAAGCCTTTGTTGTGGTAAACAGTTAGCACAGCAAAGCAAAGTGAATGGCAGCAGGGGGTGTCAGCTGAAGGGCGGGGAGAGGGGCATAACTTGCAACAAACTCAAACTCAGAAATCAGCTTAAATGCGATTAAGCAAAAGTTGGTCAAAAGCTGCGATGCGGGCGCGGTTAAAACCAATAACAGTACCTCACACACACACACACACACACACACACACACACACACTGCCGACACTGCACACCTCGCCGCTCCTGAGTAGGCGCACAAATGACATTCTAATGCCGCTCTATTGGGCCTGCGACTAGGCAACAAATATCGCATTTATCACGTATGGATGACAAAATGCGAGGCAGCCAACGTTGCAAAGTGGCAGGCACTAGGGCAAGGGGGAGGGCAAGATTGAAGAGAGAGCGAGCAGCGGGTAGATGCAGTGGGGACTGTGAGCCTAAACAAGTTTGTTGCCTGCCTCCAGCCTCATTATTATGCGCGCATTGTGCGTGGCCCGGCAACAGGAACTGAGCATGGACAGCATGGAAAGGGGCTGCAACGGGCGAACGGGGGGAAGGTTTGGCTGCGTCATATAGGCATAGGAATTTGTGTGGCTGGGCAAGCAAGCAGCATGAAGCGTGCTCCGATTCTCAATTTCAATTGCTGCGCATATGCCTCCAGGGACAACTGCGACTGACTGCAACTGCGAAAAGGAAACCAACCAAACGAGGCAACCGGCCCAAGCTCCACAATTGCAGCTCGCAATTAAACAAAGCCGCGCGTCCAGACGTTCGCAGACAATGCGCCGGCCAAAATGGTAAAAAGTCGCTGCCCCATGTGGCAGGCAGCCTGGCAGCCTGGCAGCCAGTGCAACAGTGCAACAGCAGGCACTCGCTACAAGGATTCAAAACGCATTTCCGCCAACGCGTTGTCGCGACGTGCGCTTTTTGCTTTGCTTTGGGTTTATGCAAAATTCGCCTATCAGTGCCCGTCAATCGCAGCCAAGGCAAAAGGAGCTGCACGAGAAGAAGAAGAAATAGCAGCACCAGGCAAAGAAGGAGCTGCAATTGTGGAGCAGGAGCTGCAGCCAGCCATGCCATATGTGGAGGCAGCCTGTCCGGAGCGCTTGTCATATTTAGTTGGCACAACAAAGAGTTGGCCATAATCGCTTTTAAATCGTCTGAAATCGCCAAACGTAATGCGCATAGGTTGAGAAGAGATGGAGTGGGAGAAGGAGAAGGAAAAGGGAAAGAACGAGCACGGAGAGATGAGCCCTACCTAATGTAAGACAAGAGAAAGTGAAAAGAATGAAAGAGAAATGTAATTTTAGAAGACTGAGGAAGAGAGAAGAGAAAAAGGGAGAAACAGAGAAAGAGAGAGAGAGAAAGAGCAATAGAGAGATAGAGTCAGAAAGAGAGAGAGAGAGAGGAGAGAGAGAGATAGAGAGAGGGAGCTAGAGAGAGAGAGAGAGCAAGAGGGACAGACAAAAGAGCAGAGAGCTAGAGAGACATAATACCAGAATAATACTAGAGAAAACGGAAAAGTTAAGAGTTAAAAGGAATATTTTAAACACACCAGAAAGAAGCAAGTGTTAATTTGAGCTAGTTTACGAACACCACATCACAACAGCTTGGCAACCCTGAAGTAGAGACATACAGATGGAGAGAGAGAGAGAGAGAGAGGGAGATAGAGAATAGAACCGACCAGAAAGAATCAACTGTTCATTTGAGCTAGTTCACGAACACAACACCACATCACAACAGCTTGGCAACCCTGAAAAAGAGACAGGCAGATGGAGAGAGAGGGAGATAGAGAAGGACTCACCCAGAGTGAGAAGAAGAAAGGGACAGACAGAGAAGCAAAAAGCAATAGAGGGATAAAACCGACCAGAAAGAAGCAAGTGTTCATTTGAGCTAGTTCACGAGCACAACACCACAGCATAGCTTGGCAACCCTAGTATAAGATCAAGGGCACATCCTTTTCCACAGTCCACATTGATGACAGTCCAGTGCCTGCCCCGATTTCGCTTAAAGCATCTGCACCGAGGCATCGCCCAATTTCACTGGCCGTGTCCACAATGCAAATGAACTTCTTTCAACGCTCCAATCGGAGCTCCATCGGGCTCCTCCATCATCATCATCGTCAACATCGTCGTCGTCATCGTCGTCGTCATCGTCAGCATCATCAAGTGGATGCCTGCGTTTGTTGTTGGGCACATTTAGCGCACACACAAACAAATTCAGTGAAGCGTCAACTTGGGCAGGCATAAATTTACGGCAACAACCATCCCCTCACCCCCTCGTTGTGTCATCAATGTGCGCCTTAATTTTCCCTCTTTTTCTCGTGCAATTTTCCAGCTCTTCTTTTGATTTTTTTTTTTCGGGCAGCAAAGTTGTTGAAGCGAAAAACTTTACAATCCATCAAATTAATGGTGCAATGTGTCACAAGGGAGCCACAGCTCCGCCCGCAGCTGTGACTAGGAACTGGAGCTGGAACCGAAGCTGAAGCTGGAACTGGAACTGGAACAGTTCAAATATCATCAAGCAGAGTTGATTGAACAAAGTGCACTTTGTGGCGAATGGAGGGCTTGAGACAGCCTTGATTTGTGGCAACTAGCAACAGTTGCCGCTGCCGCGTCCACCTGTTGCCCCACGCCCGCCTGCTCCTCTCCAGCTTTTTTAATATATTCCTTTCACCGGGAACTGCAATCGCATATGGCCTCATATGATATACAATTAACAGCAGCCCACATGGAGGAGGCACCTTTCACCAGCAGCTCATAATGAAAGTCCTCAGCGAGAGAGAGGGGAGAGGGGGAGAGATTCAGGAAGAGTGGGGAGTGGGTAGTGGGGAGTTGGGCGATATGCAAATCTCGTCCCACTGCCATTTGCACGTACAAATGTAACGTACATTTAAACATTTTATAGACTTATCACGCGACACTCACAGACGGCGACAGAGCGAGGGCCATAAATCTAAACGATATGCCGCCCACTCGCCACTCTGGCAACAGAAGAGGCATGGTGCATGCGGCATGGGGCAGACGGCAAGTGGCAAGCGGCAGATCGAGCTGCAGCCATCGTCACGAGTGGCAGCAATTAATTTTCATACGCAGACGCAGTTGCTGCTGCTGCTGCTGCAGTTGCAGTTGCAGTCCGGGCTACTGCTTGCCTGCCACACGTTGCAAGTTGTAAGCTGCAACAACAAATTGCGCATCGATGTGGCGACTTGTGGCATTCTAGGAAAATAAATTTAAATAAACGCAGACTCCGCAACGCCTGACCAAACCCACCCAAGGCTTACCCTGCGTCCGCCTAGCATCCCATTTGCCTTAAACTGAGAACTGACAAGAGGGAAGAGTTCTCGTTTCGGCTGGCCGAAGTGTAAATACCCTTGCAGACATATGTGCACCTTAGATTTTATATATACAAACAAACACATACTCTTCAGCCCGTTCTTTTGTCAGTTCTATGAATTGGCAATCCAATGTTGATGAGACTTTAATAGAATAGAATCTCCACATTTGCTCAAGATTTCTTTTAAATTAAAAATAAATGTCCCTTTTTAAACTCAATTCGTCCGATAGCTCCAACAGAAGCTATAAGCTATATATTATGGCTCGAATACAACTCTTGAGGAGCGAGCCTTGGAATAACTTTCACAAAGAGCAAAAACTTGCATTAATGAAACACAATTTGATCGGGATATAGGGATATATATATAGTAGAATGCCCCTGATATTCTATAATCCATAGGGAAGCTCGTAAACTTAAGAGTTTGCTCAAGAGATGTTGAAAATGAAAACCATAGTTGATATAAAAACTAGCAGAATCTTAAACTGGTATAGTTCAGCCTTAGCTTGAGTGAACTATCCTGTGCTTGGTCATAAAAAGTTCCTTTGGTAGTGAGATAGGACTTTATTATGAGGTATATAGTGCTGGTTGCCAATATTTAATGTTAAATCATAAGCCAGAATGCCACACTCTATCAAACAGCTATTTGACATCGACTAGATGATCAAGAAAAGTTTGATACAATCGTTTTCCATCGATTTTCCACATTTGCGGGTGAAATCTAGAAACCCGTCTTAGCAAGCGTTTTCACGGCATAAGTTACCTTCCTGTTAAAAATTCAGCTGTTAGCTCTTAAAGTTCGGCCTACCGTTGATTCTCAATCAGTAATTCAGTCAATCAATCAGTCAGTCAGTTGATCAATCAATCAGTCAATCAATCAAGCAGTTAGAAGTAATAGATTTATATGAAAATATACAAATATTTCGTACGAGGGCATATAAGTATTATATATGTGTGTGTGTGTGGATGTGTGTGTGTATGTATGTGTCTGTGTGTGTGGGCGTGTGTGTGCTAGTGCATGCATGCATGTGTGTGTGCATTTTTGTATATATGTATGCACGCAGTTTTGTTTTCTAATAACAAATGCAGACGAAGCTCATTTGTCGCTGTGCTGCAAATTTAAATAAAACGAATTTCTTCCAGGTGCTGTCCTCCTCGATTCTCAAAAATTAAAGTAGGGCCTGCTGAAATTCAACTAGGCAGGGCACTTTGGCTCCGACGGCCTGGAGGAGCACCTGTGGAGGAGGCGGCGGAGCAGGAGGAGGCGGCGCAGGAGGAGGTGGGCGGGTAAGTAGATATGTATGTAGATGTATGTATGTAGCTAGATGTATGTATGTAGGTAGATGTTGATGTATGTAGGTAGATGTTGATGTATGTAGGTAGATGTTGATGTATGTAGGTAGATGTTGATGTATGTATGTATGTATGTATGTATGTATGTATGTATGTATGTATGTATGTATGTATGTATGTATGTATGTATGTATGTATGTATGTATGTATGTATGTATGTATGTATGTATGTATGTATGTATGTATGTATGTATGTATGTATGTATGTATGTATGTATGTATGTATGTATGTATGTATGCATGTATGTATGTATGTATGTATGTATGTATGTATGTATGTATGTATGTATGTGTGTGTGTGTGTACATATGTATGTAAAAATGCCAAAAATGTTAAACACGTCTCAATTGGTTTTTCGTATAGGTCATTGGAAATGAATGCCACCCAATACATTTTTGGCAAATATTTCTACCAAGGAAGGATGTATTTTTCAAAAAGTGATGGATGCATCAGGCGAATTTCAATATGTTTTTCACACAACAATCAATCAGTCAGTCGGTCAATAAGGAAGTCAGAGTAAGTCAGTCCGTCAGGACAAACAGTTTCATATATAGAGATTAATCTGGTGCTGATAAGATCATTTATTAGTTCTTAAGTGAACAGCATAGTAAATCCTAATATTAGATAGTATAGTAAAGACATTTTAGAAAAAAACAGACCAATTTTGTCCGATTGTTCCTGTGAGCTATATTTTTGATATTATATACGATATATAGATATATATATATAAATGATAAGATAATGTAGTTGCCCAATGAAAAATATTCTATATTCTATATAGAATATGGTTGTCAGATGCGACATTAAACCTACATTAAGCTAGCTTTACGACTGAGAGCCAGGGATATGCATATTTATGTCCAAATTGACCTGACTAGTCAAGAATATGTATATGAGTGCAGCTAACTGCTTCAAGGCGTTACGCATTTCGTGCGCACTGCAAGGGTATTTAAATGCAAATTTACACTGAAAATAAGAAGAGTAGAAGAACGTGGAGAAGGCTGTAACGGGGAAGTGGGGCAAGTTGTAGATGTAGACCCAAGACTTTAGCCTGTGTTTGCCGTGCCGCAAGTGTTTTAACAATGTTTGCAAGGCGCATTACGTGATTTGGCCAACGCCTGCTCCCAGCGGCAGCCTCTGGCCCAGCACACAATCGCACCCTCCGTCACCCGAGCCCCTGGCATGTTGAAATTTGAATAAAATCAAGGCACAGACAGCCGTAGAAGTCTGCTCTGCAAACGCCCCACACACACACACACACGAGTACTCCTGACAAAGTGGCTGGCAACAGACGCGTTTTCCAGCTGAGGTGAGATTGCGACTTCTTTTTGGCCGTTTTGGGGCGGGGCATATCATTGTCGCCCGTCGAGGCGAACACTTTGCGTCGATAGCATGAGCTGTGGCAACCGGAATCGGGCGACCTGCTTGCGGCGACATTTTCTCGCATGCATTTTGATAACGTTGCAAGCTTGGCTGATGCGATAAATTAGCGCATGCAACTTCATTTGGCGGTCAGTGCATTACTCACGGTGAAAGGCGGCAACCCTCTGCCTTTCGACGCCCTCTCTCTCGTCAACTCTCTCCAGTGCTGGCCCTGGCCCACCAGTTGCCGCTGCTCCTGCTGAGTCATTAGAATCTGCAGCTGCGTCTGCACTGTCGGCTTAAATCCAATTATGCGCATTGACCAATCCCCAAAGCGACTGCGCAGTCGCAACAGTGCTGACAAAAAGAGACGTAAAAGAGAAGCTGAAAAAACAGCTAAAAATTGTTTTTAAAAAAAGTAGCTAAAAATACTTGTTACTTATTTATAAATTAGGCAAGCTAAGTGAAGTTAGAGAAAGTCGGCTTCAGTTTTGATTGCTTTTTGGTGTTTGTCGTCGCTTAAAGCATTTGCAATTCACAACTAGTTTAAGCTTTGAAAGATACTAAAGGCAGACAGACAACCTGCCAGACGACCTGCTCGCCTTATGTTTGTTTTTAGCTTGATATAGCCTTACAAAGGGTATTACAACTTTGCATAAGAGTCATCTCTTTCTCTCTTTCTGTTGCACTCAGTACATATGTCGGACGCAGCTGGATCAGACCACTATATCATACAGCTGCCATAGGAACAATTGGTCGAAAAGTAGGTTCTTGTATGAACAACTTTTTTGTTTATCAAGATATCTTGACCAAACTTGGCATGTATTAGCTTTAATATGCTTCTCATATATTTACAAAATCCTATTAACATCGGATCAATATATCATATGGCTGCCAGAGGAACGATCGATCGAAAATTAAGTTGTTGTATGGAAACCATTTCTATTTCTCAAGATATCTTAAACATACTCGGCATTAACTATTTTCCCGACGCTTCATAGTTGTGGTCAAGCAATATGAAAAGATTGGGTCTGAAAAGGTATTAAATCTTCGGCGTGCCGAAGATAGCCCTTCTTTCTCGTTCTTAAATCAAATTTCCACTTATTGAGTCTGACAACTGAGATACAAAATATCATCTTTGGCAACATTTATATTTCGAATCAAAAGCTTCTTGTGGCAAATCACTTTAAAAACATTAAAGAAAAGCTAAACTCCCAGCTATCACACTGCTGATAAAAAAGGCTAGATTTAGCGGGAAGCAAGCGAAGCAGACAACACTGAGCCGCACACACGTTAAACAAGCTGGACACAGGCTGATCTGCAATTTGGCCCCGACAAGAACAAGAACTGCAAGCCTGGCCAAGAGCTGCTGGCCAGCATTGTCCACTCAGTGGGCACTTTTGCTTTATTATAGCCATGCTTATACAGATTAGAATAAATCAACTTGCGCCCTGCCAGCCGCCCATCCAGCTGCCCTGGCCCTGGCCAGCGATCAGCAAACGCTACCGGCAACAATCTGGAGCTGCAATTGGAGCTGCGACGAGCTGAGACTAGAACTGGGACTGGGAGTGAGACTGTGACTGGAAGTGGGACTGGTTACAGGCAGCAGCTGCATTGCTCTGTAGGCTGGACACCCCACACGCCTAGTTGAAGCCCCTTATTAAGTGGCCAAGAGGCCAAGAGGAAGTCGGCACAGATAAGCAGGCAAATAGCTTGGCTTATGCCGCAAAATGGGTATCAGCAATACGCCCGAAGGCAAATGCAAAACCTCAAGACCTGGTTGAGTTCAAAGAGCAGCTGCAAATGGAGCATAGAGAGACTGGCAAAAACAATCTAGAAGAGCGGAAAAGCAGAAAAGAGACAAATTTATGGATGTCGGAACTTGTTTATGGGGATTTTAGATGTCAAATCTAGAGATCAAACCAAGATCAAGGCATGGCATTAGCTATAAGAATCAATTGAGCTGCAAAGAAGCTATATGCCTAACAAGATTGCAGACTGAATACTTTGATGTCTAAAAGATCTGCATTGTACAATTAACATAGATTGGGCTATCCTTTCAGGTTGGCTGCAAATATTGTCGTCTGGTGCGGTTCAAGATGTGCAACTATGCCCGAGCCTTAAGTTCGGTTCGTAAACCTAGCTTTACACATATATGAAGTCCAGTTTGGGTAGGATAGAGACCCCAAGTCCACTTAATGTAAATCAATACCTCTTCAAATAAGCCTTGTTTCGGGCTTAAGATTAGCTTGATTAAGAAAAGGACTGGAATTCCATTCCAAGCTCAATTTGCTGCTCTGATAATGAGATAATCTCTTGTCTCAGTTGCTTTATCAGCATCCTGAGCTGATTTAACCAGCTATAATATCATGATGCCGTCCCATAAGTGCACACAATTGTAGTCGATAGTTAACATATTGCAGATGCAGCGTCAGAGATTCTTGTGCCGATTCTCATGTCTGTACATGCGATTCAACACTTGAGCCGAGCGACAGTTTGCGACCCGGCGAGCTTACAAATTAAACGCATTCAAGTGCAAGGTCCAGGAATTTTGATTGGGTCAACAAAGTCAGAGCTGCGCGCGGTAGCTGGAAATGCCATAACAAAATGTGTCAAGTGCCAGACATAAATGCCGAGCCAGAAGGAGACGGAGAAGGAGCGCAGGAGTTGCAGCCCAGCCGATCGCCGAGCTGTGCCTTCTACTTCTTGGCATCCCCTCGTCCCGCCTGCGATTGCTCTGCCCGCGGCCTTTTTGCTGTTTGCTCTGGCCATTCGACATGCAGCTCAGCTCGTTGGACGACGGCTTCGCTTTTTCAGCGCATCATGAGACAATAAATTTTCGGTGCGTCACATTTTTTTTTTTTTTGCTGTTTCCGATCGTTGTCCATTGGCTGCAGGCCGAAGCTGTGGCTGCTTCGGCTGCGCTTTTTATATACCCTGCACCCATATAATTGGCAAGGGTATATTGAAGTTGTGCCCATGTTTTAGAGGGAGCAGGATCCTTCATCAGTCTGATCTAGTCAATATCACAGACTGACTTTTGAATTTTCTCGGAATGTTAATTCAATTTCACGAGCAGTTCACCTTTAATACAAATTATCGATAACTTTCAGTTCCCTTAAAAATGAAAAGATCGATAAGTATCGGTTCTCACAAGGAAGAACAAGAGAGAGGCTTAATTATACAAAATATTTCACGTTTTTTTAAACCTCCCCCAAAATGTAACAAAGTAATTGCAACTTTGCGGTTAAAGCCTTGATTTTTGGTAAATTGTCATCTTTATGCATTCCAAATTTCAAAACGATCGGACAATAAGCACCGATCTTATTAAAGAAGGAAATTATATGCAGGAAGAGGCACAGACGCTTTTAATAAGTTTTTTTTATAATAAGTATTATATATGTGTGTGTGTTTGTGTGTGTGTGGGCGTGTGTATGTGGGCGTGTGTGTGTTAGTGCATGCATGCATGTGTGTGTGCATTTTTGTATATATGTATGCACGCATGTTTGTTTTCTAATAACAAATGCAGACGAAGCTCATTTGTGGCTGTGCTGCAAATTTAAATAAAACGAATTTCTTCCAGGTGCTGTCCTCCTCGATTCTCAAAAATTAAAGTAGGGCCTGCTGAAATTCAACTAGGCAGGGCACTTTGGCTCCGACGGCCTGGAGGAGCAACTGTGGAGGAGGCGGCGGAGCAGGAGGAGGCGGCGCAGGAGGAGGTGGGCGGGTAAGTAGATATGTATGTAGATGTATGTATGTAGGTAGATGTTTGTATGTAGGTAGATGTATATGCATGTATATAGGTAGATGTTGATGTATGTATGTATGTTGTATGTATGTATGTATGTATGTATGTATGTATGTATGTATGTATGTATGTATGTATGTATGTATGTATGTATGTATGTATGTATGTATGTATGTATGTATGTATGTATGTATGTATGTATGTATGTATGTATGTATGTATGTATGTGTGTGTGTGTGTGTGTTTGTGTGTGTGTGCGTGTGTGTGCGTGTGTGTGCGTGTGTGTGTGTGTGTGTGTGTGTGCGTGTGTGTGCGTGTGTGTGCGTGTGTGTGTGTGTGTGTGTGTGTGTGTGTGTGTGTGTGTGTGTGTGTGTGTGTGTGTGTGTGTGTGTGTGTGTGTGTGTGTGTGTGTGTGTGTGTGTGTGTGTGTGTGTATGTGTATGTTAAAATATCGTTGAATCACACTTTCCACCGAGAAAGCTTTGATTTTGCCAAAAATTTAAACACGTCTCAATTTTTCTTATAGGTCATTGGAAATGAATACCACCCAATACATTTTTGACAACTATTTCTACCAAGGAAGGATGTATTTTCAAAAAGTGCGGAGCATCCATCAGACGAATTTCAATATGTTTTCCACACAGCAATCAGTCAGTCAGTCGGTCAGTAAGGAAGTCAGAGTGAGTCAGTCCGTCGGGACAAACAGTTTTAGATGTATAGAGATATATAAGTGTATGAAATAAGTAGTTACAAAAAGATGTTGCTTAGCTGTTAACAGGGCATCTGCTAGTCGTGCACTCTCCGAGCAGAGCACACTTGGTTTTTTGTGTGCGCTTTCCAATTAAAAATGCGCACAGTTTTCGTCGCAATTGGACTTTGCAGTCGCTGCGGCTTGTACTTATTTGTAAGTTGCACGCATGCTCCGCACAATTCCCCTCTCACTCCCCCCCCCCTCCCCCACCCTTACATATGTCTGCTCCTGCTGCTGCATATCTGCGTCGATCTGGCAACCTTCTGCTGCGTCTGCCGCGTCTGCCGCTCGCTGTTTTCATTAATTTACATAAAAATATCTTAATTGCAATGCGAAGAGCGCGTTTTTTGTGCTGAGCTTGGTTTTTTTGTTTTTCGTTTTTCTTTTTTTTCTGCTTATCAACGGCATGTCATGTCGCCGACGCCTGGACGCCGCATCCTTGTGCTGCCGAGCAACAGCCTGCGGCCTCCGGCCGCTGCCCATCATTGTGTCCGTCTTTGGCTGACAAATTCGGTGGCGGCACGTCAAGATCGACGTGAATCTCTAAAAGCCTGCTTCAATTTGTGCCACATCCGCTCGCCGCAATCGTCGGCAGCTGCCAGGCAGGTACACATGTTCTGCGACACTTGGCCAAAGCTGCCTCCAATCTCCCCCCCCCCCCCTTCCCGCTGCCATTCTATTCGGAGCGATCGCTCGCTCCATCATGCATAATCGCTGATAAATGCGCCCTTCAGTGCTACAAAAATGATTTGTTGATAATTAATGCAGAACCAAAAGCGAAAAACCAGTTTGCCGCGCGCTCACCTCAAAAGAACAGCAAATTCTGTTGTTGTTGTTGTTGTTGTTGTTGCAATCAGGCCTTAAACGCAATCAACGCACCGTAACTCATGGCTGCAGCTCGGGCTGACAGGCTGCAACGATCCCGAAAGCAGAAGCAAAGTAAAGGTAAAATGGCCGCAACTAGCCGGCAGCTAATTGCCCGGGAGGAGGGGAAAACGTGGAGGAGTTGCTTGTAACAAGCGCTCAATTAATGCGCTGCTCTAGCTGCTTACAGCTTGTCTTATTATGCCGCGATCGAATTGGCCGAAAGGAATAACAAAGGACAACAGTGTTGGCTAACGCGCGAATGCTTGACACGTGTCGTGCGATATTGCACAGCACTCAGCTGTTAACGGGGTCTACATAATGTTAAGCTTTCTCTCTATCAGTTCGCTTTGCTGTTCGGGGCTTTCCTTCGCTTTCTCTTTCTCTCCCTCTTTTGTCTTGCAAGAAGAGCTTCGCAAAGCATTCATTGAAAACGCTTCATGCGATAGTTGAATAACATATGTAACCTGTAGCTTGCTGGCATTGCACAACACTGTCAAAAAGGCGATAATAACAATGCTAATAAGAGCTTTCATTCAAGCTATTCTCTCTCCCAATAAGAGAGAGTGAGAGTGAGAGCAGGAAACAACAAAAGCTAATGCAATTTCCGACGATAGTTTTAAGAAGAAGCAGCAAAGGAATGGCACTGAAAAAAACAGTGTGCGGCAACACAGAAACCTGGCACACACTTCATGCGACTTGCTCGCATTGTACAACACTGGATGCCACAATTTGAAAACTTCTAGTTCCCATCGCGTGCAATTAAATGTCGTTGGCCAACATGAATTCGCACAATATTATAAAGGAACTGAATGTTATACCCGCGACAATCAAAATCGATGCCCTGAGCTGGCAGCAAGGTGTGCTAAAAGGTGGCGATCAAATGAAAATCTATGCCGAACTGTGTGCAAAAATCTTTGAGAGCGAAAATCAATTGAACAATGCGAAAAGATCACGCGAATTGCGGCATACAAAGAAACGTATACATAAACTCTTCAAGCGACTCGATAAGGCCTACAACCAGATGAAGCACATACTGGAAACGCTGAGCGAGATCAGGCTGCGAACCGAGCACATGTGGAGACGCGTCCGACTCTGGAACGATGATGAGTTGATCAGGGAGCATTGCATTACCTGGGAGCTGACCACGTCCAAGTTATTGGAATTTCTGCAGTTTCTAACGCAGCGCTACGACTGCGAGTGGGAAATCAAGGAAATGGTCATGAGTGAGTAGCTGACCATCCAAAACTGAAAGATTAACACAAGCTAAATCCCCATTCCAGACGAGCTGGAAAAGGTGAGCGATAACTACGATGCGAACATTCTGCTGGAGGCCTGGCTAGACAATAGTCATGCGGGCGGCGATGAATTCGAGCGCAAGCTAATTGCATTCTACAGTTCAGTAGGTCAACGTCAGGCCACAACTCAATATTACACCAAATATGCCTGAGCCAGTGTTGTAGCATGCCGCCAGAGAGCTAGAGTGTTGTGTAACTAACAAAAAAAAAGAAACATTTCGATTTAAATTGATTTGCGTTTTGCTTTTCTTTTTATTTGTATTGGAAAAATGTGTGTGTGTTTTTTTTTCATCTGCTTGCCAAAAAACCTTTATTAGTTATAAAGAACTTGCAAAAAATTATTTGATTTATTTTCGGTTTATTTTTTGGTTTTTTTTATAATTTAAATTTTAAGTTTTTGCTTGCATTTAAAATTTGACTTGATTTGTTTTCTTGATTTTCACTATTTCTTCGACAAAAACAAGACTTCATTTGTAATTTGACTACAACAACATTTTGTGTGTGTATGTGTGTGTGTGTGTGTCCGTTATATAATTAATTATTATAATTGTTTATAATATGCAATTCTGTAGCTAGATTCTCGGTTTGACATACATTTCATTTCCCACCTCAGCGCAAATTCGCATCTTCGTCTAATTTATGTATTTATATGTATATGCATGTATTTATATTTGTTTTAGAAACAAATTGCAATTTTTTTTTATATATATTTTTCTCAATTGTTATTTGATGTTTTTGTCGCTTAAGTTGGTTTGTTTGCCGCCTAAGTATAATTTTGCAAATTGGAATTTGGCCTATGTACACACGTGTGCGTGCGTGTGTGTGTGTGTGTGTGTGTGTGTGTGTGTCGTGCCGTAAAACTAACCTCGACCTAACCTTAACAAATGTTTAACTTAATAATTGCATACTTTTAGGCTAGGGGCTGGGCTAGTAAATGGTTATCTCCTCTAAACTTTATCCAACGCTTAATGCACTTATGTAATGTTTTTTCTTTTTTAATTCTATTTTTTTTTTTTTTGCTTTGCTTTCAATTGTTTTTTAAGCCTCACTTAAGTCTACTTTACAATTGGTTTTCTCATAAATGTCTGTGTGTGTGTGTAATTTTTGCGCCTGTTTCCACTGCGTGCGCATCTTGGCGCTCTAGTGGAAACGCGTGCCAAACGCAGTTTTCTTTTTTTTTTTTTGTTTTTTATTTCTTAGAAAATTGTTGAACTCGTAAATTGAGTTGGTTTTTAAAAAAACTGTTCCCTCCATTTTGGTTTTAATTCATTTTTCATTTTTTTTTTGTTTTGTTATTCATGAATGCTTGTTGTCAATTGTTGCGTTATATGTTTTGTTTTTCTTTTCCTACTGTCCTCCTCTTCTTCCTCTTCTTCCTCTTCTTCTTCTTCTTCTGTGTGTGTGTGTAGATTACAATTACAATTATTGCTATATATGTATATGTATTTTACTTTCGCTTTGCTTTGAGAGAAAATCAGAGTTAAGAACTGAAACCCTTAGCTAGGAAATTTTTTGTGTTTTTCTTTTTTTTTATCATTGTTGTTGTTGTTGTTATACTCCTGCTCGTTCGTTTTGTGGAAAAGCTAGAAATTATTGTAAGCGCGTTTTTTTTTATATATATATACAGCATGCGCACCTTTTTTTCCGAGTGCTTTGTTTTTTAGTGGATATGAATGTTCCGTTATGTGAACTGCAAAACTGGAGCGAAAATGGAAAAACCAAAAAAAAAGAAAAGCCAAATGCAATGCGGTATTTAAATACCAAAATTGACGTGCGTTTTTTTCTTCTCTACAGGGTATTCTTTCCCATATCGAAATAAACAAATGTGTAAAATAATTGCAAATAATTGTTGTTTATTACACAAAAAAAAATAGAATATTAAAATTAAAAACCAAACTACTTAAAAGTTAAGCGTGTGTGTGTGTGTATGTGTGTGTGTGGTAATTACTAGAAAACGTCTTTGTAAATGTAGATTATTTGTTGTTTCGCTTTGTTGTTGTTGTTGTTGTTGTTGATAAATTATGCTAATTAAAATACACAGGTAAAAATAATTTCATTGTTTAATAATTGTTTCCTTTTAATGTAAACTTAATCTAGCGAAAATCCGTTTTGTTTTTAATGTTTTCAATGTGCAAAATCAATTTGTTGTGTGTGTATGTGTGTGTGTGTGTGTGTGTGTGTGTGTGTGTGTGTGTGTGTGTGTGTGTGTGTGTGTGTGTGTGTGTGTGTGTGTGTGTGTGTGTGTGTGTGTGTGTGTGTGTGTGTGTGTGTGTGTTTGTTGTAGAAAGCTTTTCTTTATAAACGCATTATGTTAATTTGTACACATTTCTTTTAAGTAGTTCATTATTAAACAATTGGCTATGTGAGTGTTGTGTATGCAGGTGTGTGTGTGTGTGAGTCTGTGTGTGTCAGTGCGTGTGTGTATATATGTGTGCGAAGTACAACAAAACACAATTTTTATAAAACAGTTCCTAACGCTCAAACTACTTACTGACTTAAAATCCCTTATACCATAACTTTGCCTTCCTCCCCCCCCCCATGCAACCCCCCCCTCCCTATCGCCCACTATCCCCGCACTCTGCTCAACATCTGCGCTTTGCGTCCAGATATATGTATGTGTATATCGCTCTATATATATATATATATATAATTGTTATATATGCATGTACAGTATACCGTTTCCTTTTGTATATGTGTGTCTGGCTGTGTGTGTGTGTGTGTGTGTGAGTTTTCGCTTTAACATTAAATTGTATTTGTTTTTGTTTTTGTTTTTTATAATAATTTAAACTAATTCTCGCTTTGCACAAAAAATTTACACAATTTATTAATTTAATTTAGTTTTAATTAGGTTCTCGCTTGTTCTTGCTACTCGATTGTATAATTATAATTTTTCTCTTATTTTTGTTGTTGTTGTTGTTTTTGTTGTTGTTGGTGTGTTTATAATTATTGTTGTTGTTCTTACTGCTTACGGCAAATTGGTTGTAAATATGTACAAATTTCCTTTTTACTTACACACTAAAAATGTTTTTTTCTTTTCTTCTTCTCCTTCTTTAAATCTTGCGTATTGTATATGATCTATGTATATAATATATATAAATATGCCCCTATTGTGTGGTTGGTTTTTTTTTGTTTGTTGTTTGTTTTGTTGTTGTTTTTTCTTTTTGTATATGTATAAATATTAAACACTAAAACGAACGCCAGCCTAAAAAAACAATTTTTGCACTATACACAATTCTTCAATTAATAAATAGTAATGCTGTTTTGCTACTCTCAAGACTTTATCCATCGGTTGTCGCTAACCATAATTCAATTTAGCGCATCAAGAGCTCATCGCTCATTGCTCATTGCTCATCTTTTACTTTCTTCTTCTTTTTAGTTTGCACACCCTGTGATAAGGCTGTAAGGCGGCGGCGGCTGTTATTACAAGGCTCTGTGTTTACGCTAACTGTGCGTTATTCTGTTAACAGTTCATGTTTATAATATTACTGTTACTGTTACTGTTACGGCTGCTGTTATTCTTACTGTTACTTAACTTCTTGGTTTTTTTTGGACTGTTAACTTCAGTTGTTGGTTGCTTGGTGTTTTATTTGTTGTTGTTGTTGTTGGAGTTACTTTGTTTTGGTATAGCACTTGTGGATATTTTGCTATTATATGGAAGTACAGCAATTGGAAGCAATCGACTGTTACTTTGTTACTCTGTTACTGTTACTCTGTTACTGCTACTGTTAATTCTCTAGTGTTGTATATTGCTTTTTGTGACTGCGCGTTTATGCTATCGCCGCCGTTAAATAGTACAAATCCATTAAAGTCTGCACATTGATGGGCAGACAGGAGAGTCGATCGTGTGTATTGGAATCGAGGGCCAGCCAGGAGAGCGCATTGTAGCCCTCAAGGACAAAGCGCAGGACATCGGCCGTTAAGGTCGAGTCCAGCGGATGATCATTTGCCGACTGATGGGCATTGGTCGAGTTGAGTATATCGTCGGCTATCTGAATGTTGGGCACATGCAAATGCAATGCGGTCTTCAGGAAGACGGGACACACATCCTCCAGATGCGGACAGGCGGACCAGAACCAGGCGGGCATTCGACCTGTCGGCGCTGTTGACACCATATAACCCACCGAAATGGGCTGCTGATTGAGGGAGCCCACCTGGAATCAAAGAATATGTTGTTGGTAAGTCAAGTCAACTGGATAAGCTTAGTTAATAGGGGCTACGCACCTCCTCGACCTCCTGCGGTGGCGTGCATTTGAAATTGTTGCCGCCGGCGCTCTGCCAGCTGCGATTGTCCTCCATGCGTCCCGGGCTGCCGTGATTCGAGACGCGATCCATGTGAGCTGCTGTGCAAAAGATATTTCATGAGACAAACGATCAAAGCAAATGCAATTTGTATGCGATACTCACAGTCCCAGAAGAGGTCGCCGATATCGGCATCGCTGAAGTCCTCGTTGCCCTCCTCCTCGCCAAAGATGAAGTCGTCGTCCACCTGCGGCTCGTTCTGGAATTGTCGTGTGAAGGACTGCAAGAAAAAGTCGATAGGAATTATTATGCAGGTAATCGACAAAGGTACAGCGCTAATCGTATATCGGTAAGCAAATCAATTATTAATCGATTAACTGATTAACCGATAATTACAGAGTTCTTTCTTTTTACTTGCAGCACAGACAGGAAAGACCAGAATGTTGTGTGTACGATAATCGACAACGGGACTACAGTAATTGTATATGGGTAAGCAAATCAAACCGATTAAAGATCGATAAATGATAATCGATTAACCGATAATCACAGAGTTCTCTCTTTTTCCTCTTACAGCACAGACAGCACTCGTGCGAAATACCAGAATGTGTCTAAGAAAAAACGGAAATCGGATATCGGTAGGCAAATCGATTAATAATCGATGAATCGATAGTCTTTTTTATTTCTACATACAGCACAGACAGGAGAGACCAGATTTTGTGTACGGAAATCGTAAAGGAGCCAACGGTTATCGGATATCGGTAAGAATAACAATTATTAACCGATAAGTTATCGGCATTTAATAATCAATTAACCGATGATTAAAGAGATCTTTCTTTCTACTTGCAGCACAGATGGCACAGATGGTTTGGGAAAGATCAGACTTTCTGTGCGGTAATCGGCAAGTAAACAACGGTTATCGGATATCGGTAAGTATCAATTATTATTCGGTTAACAGACTAACCGATAATTAGCGAGTCTTTTCTTTCTACTTATAGCACGGACAGGAAAGACCGGAATGTGTGTACGGAAATCGTGAAAGAGTCAACAGCAATCGCATATCGGTAAGCAAATCAATTAACCGATTACTAATCGATAATAGATACTCGATTAACCGATAATTTAAGAGTTCTTTCTTTCTACTCACAGCACAGACAGCACTTGTAGGAAAGACCAGAAATCGTAAAGGAGCCAACGTTAATCGGATATCGGTAAGCAACTCAATTAACCGATAATTGATAATCGATAAACCGATTAACGGATAATTAAAGAACTTGTTCTTTCTACTTACAGCACAGACAGCACTCGTGGGAAAGACCAGAATGTGTGTACAGGTCACATCCTGCGGCGTCGACAACGGATTCTGCATGGAGATCTGCGAGAAGCGTTCGTCGGGCGTAAACTGATCGGGCATCACGCGCAGCTTGGCATCCGGTTCCAGTGTGACCAGACAGGCGCTCAGTATGGTCGGCGGATACATCAAAGTGCACTGTTTGCACATGTCCTTGAACTGTTTGGATGCCTTCTGCAGCTGCTGTTTGCTGAGCAGATAGCTCCAGGACTTGAGCTCGCTGTGCCCGATGCGTCCAATGCGTCCGATGACCAGACGCCACATCTGCGACGTCTGCGAGATGAGGCCCATAACGAAGTCCATGAGCTTGCGCAGGGCGACATAACGTGCCGGTGCCTTGCGTCTGCGCGCCCGATTCGGCACATCGATATTGATGCAAACCTTCTCCAGAAGCTCGCCACGCTCATCTGTGGCGGTGGCCAGCAGCCAGGACTGATCCTCGCTCAGGCAATAATTGCAATACATGACCGAATATCGTGTCTCGTTCTGGCCGTGCATGCTGCCGGCGGCGCGGGAGAAGTCCGTCTTGTCGTTGCGCTCGTGCATCGGGGCCAGGACAAAGGGCGCCGTGTACATCTTGTAGGCGCGGCGATTGGGCTCATCCTTGGTCTTGAGAAAGGCCTCCATGTTGGCGGCGGTGCCGAAGCCCGTCAGACTCTTGACGGGCTGCGCATGCACCAGATGCCGCCGGCACTGCGAGAATATGTTCAATGCCAGGCACTTGATCTCGTCCGAGAAGCGACGACGATTGCCGCACGGCCCCAGCTCCATGATGGCCTCCAGCGAAATGATTTGGATGTTCATCTGGGCGCGCACAGAATCCGGCACCGCCTTCAGCAGCTCCGCATAGCAGCGCAGCAGCGCGATGAGCGCGAGTCTCTCCAGCTCAAAGCTGTCCGAGGCAAAGGTGAAGGGATTCACCACGTAAAGGACTATGGCCGATGGATTGATGTCCTCCAGCGTTTCGCCCATGCCCAGCGGATCGCCCAGCACCAGGGCGGGTTTCGAGTCGCCGCCCGCTTTGACATCCGCTTTGCTGTCCTGCTCCTGTCCGGCACCGCCGCCGCCGGAGCTGCTGTTGCTGCTGCTCTGCGTCGCCGGGGTCGGCTCTGTGCCCGGCTCCAGCTTGATGACGGGCTCATGCGGATGCTCGGCAGCTGAAGGTGGCGCCGCGCCCGGTGCCTTGGTCGAGTGGCTGCCGCTGGCAGAGGCATCCGGAGGATTGAGCAGCGTCTTGTCGCCGGGCACACGGCTCAGATAGGGCGCCAGCTGGTAGAGAAAGGCCACGGCATAGCGTCGGATCTGCTCGGCCAGGGGCGCATGGTCCAGGGTGCGCAGCCAGTCGTCGAGCGGCGTCAGCGGCGCCTCCCGTTCGGTGCCCACCTGCAAGACGCCCTCCCAGCCGCGGATGGGCGTATGCCTGCCCAGCTTGCACATCTCGTAGGTGCTGCTCAGCTCACGGAAATAGGTGCGCGTGCTGGCGGCGACATGTTCGTTGTCCGGACACACGACCACATAGACCACGTCCCGGGCATACGAATAGGGCTCCAGAAGAAACTTGTCCCAATAGTGAATGGAATGCGGCGCCACCGAAATCCAATCCTTCTCGTAACCGACCACAACCGAGGGTATGGGCTGTGGCTCGCACTGGCCGGAGGCGCGTCCGGCTAGACGATGGAACTGGCGCCAGGTGAGCGGACCGCTGACCGTATTGTAGGAGCTGGCATCCTTGGAGCCGGCGGCACCGCCGCGCGACTTGCAATGGAAGGCGCTCTGCAGCATCGGCTGGATGGCGTTCATTGTCCGGACGATCTCCTTGTTGCTTCTCGTAAAGCCCACGGGTAGATAGGGCCATTTGTGCACCGTGAGGCGACTGCTGCCCAGCACGAGGAGCTTCTGGCGCAGGGCAGGCGCCGCCTGGAATGCCGTCAGCTGTTGCGGATGCTGTGCTGGATGTTGCTGGTGCGGATGATGCGTATGCTGCGAATGCTGGTGCGGATTGTGCTGCTGCTGCTGTCCATGGTGATTGTTGTGTCCGAATTCGAGCATGTTCATGTCCATGCGCTGGCTCTCGAAGGCGAGCCGTGCCTGCTCCAGCGCCAGGCTGACCACGTCGTGCGCATCCGTAAACTCGAGCACGTTCGCAATGGACGCCAGCGAGGCGCTGTTCTGGCCAAAGAGTCGCCGCTGCCGGGACATGCGACGGCGATGCGACTGCAGGGCCCGATGCACCGAGCTGCTCGAGGTCTGGATAATCGAGCACTGATCCAGCAGCAGATCGAAGATCGCATGCGCCAGCTGCTCCAGCTGCTGCTGATGCTGCTGGGACGTTGTGGTCGTCGTCGTCGTTAGCTTCTCCAGCTCCTTGCCAACCGGCTCGTTGCCCGACTTGCTGTTGTTGTTGTTGTTGCCCTTGCGACACAGGCTTTGGATGAGGCTCAAGAGCGTGGGCTGCTTGTGCCTGGCCGGATCGTCCACAATGCCCGTGATCTCCAGCTCATCCTCGTAGAAGAGGCCGGCGCGATGCGACAGTCGACGATTGACCACAGCGCTAAAGCCGCAGGTGCACTCGACCGGATCGTCGTCCACGTAGCCCGTGATGTGCGGATTGCTGCTGGGCGGAGTGCACGACGAGGAGCTGGAGCCGCCGTTGGGACCGTGGCCATGGTGCACGGAGCCAGCTCCGGACAGCGCAGCCACCGGCGACGAGTCCAGCCCACCGCCAAAGGCACTTAGCATGCGCATTCCCCCGCCGCCGCCGCCACCCGCTGCACTGCCTCCAAAGGGATTATAGGGCGTGGCCGCCGGATGACTACTGAGCAGACGCTGCGACGGAAACGGATTGAAGCTGCTGCCGGGCAGCGGCACATAGAGACCCGAATCGGCGCCGCGGATGTTGCCAATCTTCTGGGTATCCGCATTGCAGACGCAGACGCTGCTGCTGTCGAAGTTGTGATCCCGGAACACGTTCAGAGCCGTATCGTACAGCAGTATATTGACCAGCACCGAGTTGACCTCCGGCAGCTCCTGCAGCAGACTCATTGCAGCTGCGGCTGCTGCTGCTGCTGCGGCGGCGGCGGAGGAGGAGGAGCTGCTGCCCAAACCAGTTGAGCCGCTGCCGGAATATTGCATCATGGCCAGCTTGGAGCCATCGCCGGCAGGCATTAGACCAGCTCCCGCGCCACCCGATCCTGCTGTGCCCGCACTCATCGGCCCGAACATCACATGATGCACGCTCTGCGGCGTGTGCGGATGACCCGGCGGCTCCTGGGAATTGTACTGCTTGTTGAGGTACGAGGACGTGGACGTGGCCGGACTGGCCGCCGCCAGCTCATACGGATACGGCGGCGGCGGATGCGTCGGCGTCTGCCGCATTCCGCCCAGATGCATCGGACTGCTGCGCGGAAAGGGCACCACGCCCGGCCCGCCCGGCGACGGAATGGGCGACATTCCGGCCCGCTGCATCAGCTGCTGCATGGAGCTGCCAGGCGGCGCCTGCGGACAATTGAGCTGATTCAACAGCAGCTGGCTGCCGCCGCTGCTCAGCGGCTGCGGCACCGTCGTCGTCGTCGTCGTCGTCATTGAGGGCGACGGCATCGCTGCATTCATCGGCGTTCTCGGTCCGGCGGAGAGCAGCTCGTGCAGCTGCTGATGCTTATGCTGCTGCTGCTGTTGCTGCTGTTGCTGCTGCAGCTGGAGCTGCTGCTGTTGGTGCTGCTGCTGGAGCTGCTGGTGCTGCTGGATGCGCTGCTGGAGCTGCTGATGCTTCTGGAGCTGTTGCTGCTGCTGCTGTGCGGCAGCCGCCTTGGCCAGCGTGGCGGCCCGCGACTTCTGGCTGTGGCTCCAGGTGGGATTGTAGTAGCAATTGGCGGGTATCTGGAGCGGCGGCTGCGTCTGGCTGGGCAGATTTGTGAGCGGGGCGTAGCGCGAGGAGCCCACAAATTTCTCCTGCTGCGGCGGCCTGTACACATAGCTCCAGTCGTCGATGGGCTCCTCCACGGGACTGCCCAGCTCCACGCTGTACTCCTGCTTGACCATTTTGAGGACCACGCCCAGACCGACGCCTACGCCCATATTTGTGGTGCTATTGGTGTCCACGCTCAGATCGGTCATGACAACATCCGTTTGGCAGGGACTCGAATTGGGATGCTGTTGCTCGTGCGATGGAGGCGTCGGAAACATTTTGGTTAGATCTTCGGCCTGAATGCTGCCCGCACCGGAGCTGGCGACGACGGCGGCAACAACGGCGCTGGCCACCGCCGTGCTACGCTTGAGCTCGTCGATTGTGTTGCTGACGGCGCTGCAGCCGCCATTCGAGGGATTGTTGGAGTCGGGCGGCGTATGGATCTGGACGCTGCTGCACTCGTCGTTGGAGCTCGTCTCGAACAGCTGCTCGAGATCGTTGAGCGAGGGATTTAGGCCTTCAGCTGTGAACAGATTGTTGCCAGCGCTGCCGCTGCCCGCGGTGCTCGTCGATTTGGACTCCTTGCACGGCGAATGCAGGCCCGGCTCTGTCTTAATGTCCAGGCCCTGGAAGAAACTGTTGCCACCAGTTGTCGTTGCAGTCAAGCTGCCGCCAAGCGCATTGTCCGCCTCATCTGCGCTGGACGCGCCTCCATAGGCTCCTCCTGCGCCTGCTCCGGCTCCTCCGGCTATGCCCACAAGCCCCCCGCCGCCGCCGCTGGAGCTGCCCTCGCCGGCTGCTCCCAGTGCCGCGGCGCTGCCTTCGATGGAGAGCAGCGGACCGTAGACGGAGCCGGGCGAGGGCATCAGCGGCTTGAAGTGCGTGTGGCCCTCGTACAGATTCCGGGCGTAACGTGGTCGTCGTTGCTTGGCGGACTCGTTCAGCTTGGGCCGCTTCACGGGCAGATTATCCCTGCGCAACGAACGAGACAATTAGTTGGAAGCACGTGAAGATCGAGAGATCGAAAGAGAGACAACTCACCAGGTCTCCTGAAAGCTAAAGTCGTAGACATCCTTGAGCCATTCCTCGTCGTAGACGCTGTCCCCATCCTTCAGCGTCAGCTGCGGCGGCTTGTACAGATTGAAGAGATTTGTGACCGCTTCCAAGGCGCTGCTCGCCAGCGGCATCTGCTGCTGCTGCTGCTGCTGCTGCACCTGGCTGATCCGTGCCAGGCCTGGCTCCTGCTTGATGGCCAGCACCTGCTGTGGCGCCTGCTGTTGCATCTCCAGCTTCTTAACGCTTATCGTGCCGCATTGTGTGGCGCCACCTGCTCCGGCTACGGCTCCGGCTCCTGCTGCTGCTGCTGCTCCTGTTGCAGCAGCTGTCGCGGATGTTGTTGTTGTTGTTGTTGTTGCACCTGCTGTTGCCGGCGTGGGCGTGGCCGGCTGCTGCTGAGGCACACTGCCCGGCGCCGCGTTCAGAGATTGAGAGCCGCCGCCTCCGGCCGCATTGCCATGCTCTGCATAGGTGGGCGGCTCGACGCTGGGCGTCTGATGCACGTACGGCGAGGCGGTTATGCTTTTGCTGTCGTGCTGATCCGTCGGCGTTGGCGCCGGCGTATTCTTGTCCAGCAGATGATCGATGGGCGTCGGCGGCTGCTGCAGATTCGATACGGATGTCGGCGCATGCGGACTCATATTGAGCAGCTGCAGCAACGGAGGAGCAAGCAAAATGGAAACATTAGCAACATATTTTAAGTGTGAAACAAGGGACAGTCGTCACTTGGACTCACTTGCTCAGCGGGCGGCACCGAGGTCGGCTGCGAGTGCGCCGAATTGGAGAGCGGATGCGGCGAGGGCGCCGGCGTTGCGGGCGAACCCACCGAGGAGGAGGCGGCGGCCACCGCCGGATCGCCCAGCGAGTTGCGTGAATAGGTCGAGGCGCCGCCGCCGCCGCCGCCGCCTTGGCAGGGCGTGCTGCTGCTGCCGCCGGAGGAGGCGCTGCCCACGTTGAGATGTCTGCACGGAGAGAGGGAAGAGAGCGAGAGAGAGAGATTAGTTTTGATTTGTTGCAAATGAACAAGCGGAACATGCTTGTGGGTTATGTACAATATTAAAAACAACTACGAATTATTGTGGCTAATAATCTAAATAGTTAATCGAGAGTAAAAATGATAAGCAAAAAAAAAAGTAAACACCACATCCAAGAGAGAGCAGGAGATAGAGAGCGAGCAAGCGAGCGAGCGAGCAAGAGAGCGCAGAGAGAGCAGTTCCAACTCAAAAACCAAAAAAAAAATTAAACAAATAACCGTTGCAGAATATATGTACATACTTATGCAAATGTACGGGTTATTTACAGCCATATATATATACACAATATGTGTTCAATTGTATATGTGTATGTGTATATGTGTGTGTGTGTGTGTGTGTGTGTCTGCTTGTTATTATAACGGGCAGCTGCAATCGATAGCACGCGCTCCGATAACGATTAAATGAGCGATTTATCGCAGACTGCGCGCCTGCGTGAAATGCCAAAATATAACTGTAGCTCAGTTTGTTAACAATGTGTGTGTGTGTGTGTGTGTGTGTTACTGTTACTACACCATTAACCGCAAGTTAAGAGAATAGAAAATAAGAATTGTTACTGAGGTGGAGGTGGAGGTGAATATGTTGCCAAGGAGCTGCGAAAGTGGCGCCGTTGCAGCTTTAGTACGAAGTAGGTATGTGTGTGTGTGTGTGTGTGTGAGTGTGTGTGTTTGACTTTCAGAGGTTTTAGAAAAAAACTTAAAATAACCAACCAACAGAATCAGAAACAAAATGTTAAAAAGTTAACAGAGCGTGTTGTGTTGTTGCTGTTGCTGTTGTTGTTGATGGCAGAAAGAGAGCGATTAAAAGAGCGCATGGAACTAACAGAAACAACTTAAGGGAGCGTATGTGTGTGTGTGTGGGTGGCAAGGCGAGTATGCACATGTGTGTGAGTGTAATAATAGAGCGTATTAAAAACTTATAGAAAAAACCTAAGAAAATTAAAACATATGGCAACACTCCACACATATATACACACACACACAAACACACACGGCTGAACAGCGACACAAACCTTTGTTTTGGTATATTGGTGTCTGTTGTTGTTGTTGTTGTTGTTGTTGTTGTTGTTGTAGAGGAAGTTGTGTTGTTGTTGTTGTAGTTGTTAGGTTTAAGCGCTGTCTGAGTATTGAGTAGAAAACGCTGATGAAACGGCACAATTTGTCGCTTGAGGCCAACAGCAGTGTAGGAGGCGGAGGAGGAGCAGTAGGAGTAAGAGGAGTTGCTGCAGTTGCTGGCAAAGTAGCCAACACTGGAACTGGAATGATGCGTCGCTGCCGCTGCCCGTTGATGCTGCTGCTGCTGCTGCTGCTGTTGTTGGTAAAGCTGAAATGTTGATTTGCTGCTGCTGCTGCTGCCGCTGGCGACGCCGATCGCAGCACGCAGCGCTGGCGAGCCAATGCCGCTGCTGCTGCTCTGCTGGCGCTTGCCGCTGCCGACGCCGCAGCCGCCGCCGCCGCTGCCGCTGCTGCTGCCAGTGTTGCCGCATTGTGCGCTGAAATTTGGTGGGTTTTGGTGTTAAACTTTAAACTCAACTTTCAACACATTTACAGGAGAGCGCGCGCCTAACAAGCTGTGGTGAGTTTAAGTTAAACATTTCGATTGTTTTCGATAACACATGCAACGCCTATCGATAAACACACACACACGCAGTTAATCAATTAAAAACTATGTATATATATATATGTATATTAGAGCTGGGTTGCTGCAAACTGTTTTCTAGGCATGCCTTTAAAGCGGTTTCTCTTTCTATGGCTAACAAATTCAACGCAAAAAAAAAAAAACAAAATAGAAAAGAAAATAAATAACAACAATGCAGAGCACACAACTCGCTGTGTGCTGTGCAGAGAGAGAGCGAGAGAGGGAGCGGGGGAGAGGGAGAGCGAACGATACTAGTGGAGCAGGGGGAGCAGGAGGCGCAGTTGAGAGAGCGTAACAAGTGTGTAAAAGAGAACAAGAGAGCGAGAGAGCGTGAGAGAGGTGGGGGGAGGGGGGGGGGGGGGGGGGGCGCACTTACTTGGTGCATATGCAGGGCGCCTTTTGCATTGGGTCCACAAAGTTCCAGAGCTTCTGCCGCTGCTTCTGCTGCTGCTGCTGCTGCTGCTGTTGGATTTGTTGTTGCACGTGCTGCTTGGAATCCGTTTGCTTGTTCTCCTCTTCCTCTGCCGCTGCTGCCGCTGCTGCTGCCGCCGCCGCTGCTGCTGCGGCGTCCACGTGCAGCGTATTCATGATGCAATCCTGCCAGGCACGCTCCGGCATTTCGATGGCCGCCGTGGCGGGAATATGAGTATTATTTGTATTGAAGGTGAAGCCCGATGTGGGCCGCTGATCGTAGTAGGGCTGAAACGTTAGACGCTCCAAGGCGCTGATCGCTTGCGTTGTCGCTTTCCTTGAGTCCTTCGCTGCTGCTGCTGCCGCTTGCGTCGCTGCTGCTGCTTGCGTCGCTGCTGGCGTCGCAGCTGCTGCCGCCTGATCGTTAGCCTTGTGCAGCTCGGCAAACTCCATGTGCTCCATGTCGTCCAGATCCGTGACTAGTACATAATTCGTGGGATGATACATCTTATGACCACCTGCGCAAGCCAAACAAAGCAATCAGTGAGAGAGAGGGGGAGGGGGTGGGGGAGGGGGGAGTACTCACCCGATACCACCTCAACGACGGGTGGCACATCCGTGTTGTCCTTATTGCACAGCGGAAAAAACGAGGCCCAATCCTCGAGTATCTTTTCGGCCATGGGATCGCTGGCCTTGTAGCTGTTGCCGGTGAGTATTGCCGCAATGCCAAACGGCGCCAGCATCACTTTGCGTGCCTGCGTTGGCGTCGCTGTCGCTGCCGACGCCGACGGCCTCTCTCCGGCGCCCGCCGCCGCCTCCAGCAGAGGCGAACCGGCGGGCAGCGAGGCTGTGCCCGCACTGGCGGCATCCTGTTGGCCACGTGCTGTGCCCGATGTTTGGCCGCTGGCGGCGGCAAAGGCAGCCGCTGCCTCCGCCAGATGCTCCTTGGTCAGGGGCCGCACGGCGGGATGCTCGCGCAGATCTATCGAGGCGCAGACCGTGTCGCCATGCACAAAGAACGTGAACGAGAAGGACAAGTGCTGCGAGCTACGGGAGAGAGAGAACACAGTTAATATTATCCGGCCAATCCTCTCAAGAAATCTGCGTTGGGCAATGTGCCTGGAAGAACGATGCGAGCGCACAGGCTGGAATGCGGCCGCACAGAGTTCCAGTCTGAAAGTATTTAATCTGGGATGCATGCCGAGGACGCCCAACGGAAGCAACTCTCAGCAATTGGGCGCCGCCATTTGCGGAGCAAGTGCATCCCCTAACCCCCCCCCCCCCCCCCCCCTTTGTGACTCACCTGCGTCCAAACAGGCGATCGCTGGAAGTGCAAGGCTGCACAAACCATTTGCCAAAGCGCACAATGTCCTTGGTCAGCACGAATCTGCAAGAGGAGGGCAAAAGTTGAAGCAGAAGCAAATCGACAGGTGTTTCATGCGTTTACCTTTCCATGAGATTGTGCAGCGCCTTGAAAAGCAGCGAGCGGCACTCGTAGGTCAGCTCGCCCTTCCACGTGCCATTCCAGAGCGATTGATTGGCTGGAAATTCAAAAGAAAAACAAAAACATCAAATACCGTTAGATGAATCGGGTAAGTTTTATTATTATAATATATTATATATATATACTCAAACAATCCAGAGGAATTGAGCTTTAATCGCAGAAAATCAATTTCCTTTAAAGCTAGCCTGACTTTTTGCATTGTGCAACACTGTTAATTACTGTACATTGCGATTAAAACAATATACTATAATAATTCTAGCAGAATTCAACTTTAATTGCACTCGCTGAATTGTTAAAAGTGCGTCTTTTTTTTGCACTGTACAACACTGTTCCGAAATTGAAATCCACAACTTTAAGCTTTAACATATGAAATGGACCTTTTATTTATTTAATTTGTATTATAAATGCTTTCAATTATTCATTTTGATTTATTGAAGCCCTGCTTTAGGCCTAATTGCACAGTTCAAAAGTTCAAAAGCTTATCAACACTGTCTCACTCAATGTGCTGCTCAACACTGGCAAATCAATTGCATGCCTAGCTTGAAGAGCACTCGCTACTTCCTTCAATTCCGTTTCCCATATAATTGGAAAACGTTCCAGTTTTGTTTATTTACATTTGAAAGCGTTCCATTTTCTTTTCTTCTTTTTTTCAGATTTTAAGTGGAACGAGGCGGAAAATAACTGAATAGCAAGAAGCGGACGCGTGCTTCACTACATCTACATATATACACGAGTGTGCGTGTGTGTGTGTGTGTGTGTGTGTGTGTGTGTGTGTGTGTGTGTGTGTGTCAACACATAAACAACAACAGCAGCAGCAAGAAGAAGAAGCACGCAAAACATTCAACGACGCGCTGCAAATTTAGGCAGCAAATTTAAGCGACGCGCGCTTCGAGAATTTTTCCAAAGGCCAATTAATTTGTTATTGTTTTGCGACGCACGCAGCGCGAGAGAGAGAGTGAGAGAGAGAGGCGTGGAGAGCGGAGAGGAGGCAGGCTGGATTAAGAGAGTGCGAGAGAGCGCGTACACACACATAAGTGTTATTTACAGCTAGTGCAAGCAGCAGCAGCAGCAGCAGAAGAAGAATAGGCGAATATGTAAATGCAAGAGAAACATGAAGAAGAAGAAGCAGAAACGGTCCCCAGCAGGCAGGCAGGCAGGCAGGCAAATCAAAAGCGGAAGCGCAAACAAAATGCCACTTTAAAACAAAACAACAAAAGTTGCCTATTTACCATGCGACGGCGACGAACGAGCAATGGGTAGGGAAGTCGAGTATTTTTTGGAAAATTCCAAGCATCTCACACACACACACACACGCGCACACGTATTCGCACAAGCGATGCCAGACACCTACACACGCAGCAGCGACAGCGACAGCGACTGCGGCGTCATCGACAATTACAGGGCGCAGCAGCGCCGGTTCACCCTCTGCTTGGAGAAACAAAAAAAACACACTCACACACGCACACAGTAGAGGGAACAATAATAAGCAAAAGAAAGAGGCCAGCCAGAGGCGCAGACAGTGCAACACCAACAAATGTTGCAAAGATAATTACGTAAAGGTAAACAACATTATAAATAACAAAACACAACAAGCAAAAGAGAAGAGCAGCAGGCAGCAGCAGGCAGCGCGGCCCATTCATATTCACACTCAAAAGCAAAGAGTGCTGCGAGCGCAGGCCGGCGACTGAGCGTGAGAGCGTGAGTGAAAAAAGTATAAAAAGCAGCGAGTACCGCGACGTTGGCAGCGGACAGAGGCAGAGGCAGTAGCAGAGGCAGCAGCAGTGGCAGAGGCAGTGGCAGAGGCAGTGGCAGAGGCAGAGGCAGTGGCGTAGGCTGGGCTTTGGATATTTATGCTGTTGGTGGATTTTTTGTTGCTGCTGCTGCTGTTACAAGCCTGCTTGTGTGTGTGTGTGTGTACCTTCTTTCAATGAGATCAGCGTAAATTTTTACCAGAGGGCAATGTACGATTATGTGTATGTATGTGTTTAGGGCATGTGTGTGTGTGTGACTGTTATTTTTGCCGCCGCCCAGTCGGGGGCCATAGCCGAAACCCACAGCGCACACAAAAAGCCCGCACCAGCACGGACACATAGCGAAAGAGAGAGCGCGAGCGAAAGAGAGAGGGAAAGAACGTGAAAGGGTAGCAACAAAACTGCTGCAGCTTCTGAGCTTCAAACAAAAGAGTCGAGTCGCAACGAAGCAGAAGCAGAAAAGAAACGCAACAAACAAAAATTCAAAAAAAAAAAAAAACAACACAATACAATACTGAAATTGCCGACGCGCCGCTCTTTAGCCGGACTTTGAGTTCGTCTGCAGGCGGCGCCGAATCTCATTCCCGGCCATAACAGGAATATGACGACGGCTGCTCAATGCAAATTCCAAATACACACACACATGCACATACAGACAGACAGGCAGACAGACAGACGACAGACAGACAGACATACCTACTATGTATCTGTGTGTTTTTTTGTAGCACGTGTGGTTTGTGCACATGTTGCTGCCGACAGCGACTCACGCAGCGCGACAAAGATAGACATGAAGAGCGCAGCAGAGAGATAGAGAGGGAGAGAGCGAAAGAGTGGGTGAGAGTACGTAACAGAGTGTGACTGTAACTGTGAGAATGTGTGTACTACATATGCGCAAACATTCGCTGTTGCTGCCCGCTCGTAACTGACGGGAGTGTGAGTGAGTGAGTGACTGAGTGAGTGAATGAGTGAGTGAGTGAGTGAGTGAGTAAGCGAGCGTACGAGCGAGTGACTGTTGTTTGGGCAAAAGTGCCGCTAGTTTTTTAAAGCATGCACTCGCTCGCTCAGGCGCTCTCCCACACACACACACACACACACACATGCACACACAAGGTGAGAGAGCCTTTCGCTGTTGTTGTTTGTGTTTGTGCTTGAAACGCTATTTTAGGTTAAAAATTTGCTACCACAGCGAAAAAAGAGGCGAATAAAAATGACGTGCAAACGGGCCAACAATGACAAACGTGCGCATGCATGTGTATATATATGTGCGTGCGTGCGCGCGTGTGTGTGTGGGTAATTACAATGCCTTGATATTATTTTACAAGCGTACGCCATAATTTCACAACAATAAAGCGTGTAATTTGGTAGCTTGAGCTTGTTTTAGAAGATTGCGTGTGCAAGGTGCAACAAACGTTAGTTGAAATGCAAAAATCAAATACAACATTTGCCGTTGTATTTATTTACTTAATCAAGGTCAATAATCTATGGCTCAGCGACGGCACGGGCTGAAAATTAGTTAATAAGCACAACAACAACAACAACAGCAGCAGCAGCAGCAAAACGGAGCGAATGCAAAATTTTGCAGCAACAACAAAGCGCATTGTAATTAAGCTTAAAAACCAGTTTCAAAAAACGCGCACAAAAGAGAACAAACGAAAAGAGCGCACAATCACACACACACACAGACAAACAAGTACACATGCATTGGCGCTGTGAGCTCATAATTATTAGCCCCAATTGTGTGAAGCGCGCGCTCCACACAAATAGAGCAAACGAGCTAGAGCGAGAGATAAACACACACACACACACACACACGGACACAGACACACGCACACGTAGAATGCCAAAGCAGCAACAAAGTGACAGCTGTTTATGGTGAAATTAACAACAACAAGAACAACAAGAACAACAACAACAGCAATGACAACAAGTAGCGACAAGTTATTCGATAATATCTAATCGTGTTCCATGCTAAAAACAGGCCAAATATTAAGGAATTGGTGAATTCGAGTTCGTATTGTTCTGGGCAACCGTTATAAACAAAATTGGAAAGCGAAAAAACATTTCTCGGCAAGTGTTGAAAAGAGACGCACGCAATAAAGAGGCGCTGCCGTTGTGTGTGTGTGTATGTGTGTGTCCAATGTAGTGAAGTCTTGTTTTTTTTTGCGGCCCAAAATCAACAAAAGCTGTGGCAAGTTGTACAACAACAACAACAACAAATACAGCAATATCATTACGTTCGCTCTGCTGCGTTGCCACTTTTCACTGGGCAGCAGCAGCGGCAGCAGCAGCAGCAGGCACTTACGACAGACTGTCTCGTCTCTCTGGTTTCATTCACACGCACATACACACACACACATATGCTCACACACACAGCCGCAAAGAAAGCGCACAGCTTTTTGTTTGTTGTTTGCGGCAAAGTAAAAGGCTATAAAAAGAAAAGAGAATTCGCACACACACACGCACACACACGCGCGCAAATCGAGACAATGTAATGTCAATGCAATTAGTCAATGTCCTTGTCATTAAAGAAAAAAAAAACAACAACGTGCCGTTGACGTCGGGGTCATCAACAATTTCACCACAGCCGCAGCAGCAGCGGCAGCGACAGCGACAGCGCATTCAACTCTAACGCCGGCGTCATCGTCGACAGCAGCTAACTGTAAAAGTCGAATGGCCGCAATATGACGTCGAGCAATCAAACGGGGTGGCCTAACTACGTTACGATTACGCTTACGCTTACGTATGTATGTGTTTTAGTAGTGGAATTTGCCACTAGAGGGAGACACCAAAAACTTAAAGAGATAGCCTGATAATTTGTGGTACCAGATAGCGGCGGCGGGCATGTGTGCGAAGCAAAAAGGCAAATTTAAATCTACAAAAAATATTAGCCACACCGCAAAAACTACTGATAAGAGCCAAACAGCAGCAGCAGCAGTAGGGGCAGAGGCAGTAGCAGTGGGAACAGTTCTCGAGGCCGTCAACGTTAGCGAGTGTGAAGAAACAACCCCTTAAAAAGCAGCTGCAGAAACGCCAAGGCGGCCGAGGTAAATACCAAGAGAGCGAGAGCGCCACAGAGAGAGAGAGAGAGCGAGCGTGAGCGCGCCCACCATAAAGAGAGCCGAAACGAAACAAAAACATTGCAAATGACACAGGTGACGTTTCAAGCGTAGGCTGACCACAGCGCTGTGGGCGGCATGGTGGGGGGATGCGGGAGGGGTAGGGTAGCAGACGTCGACGTCGTTCTGCTGCCGCTGCCGCTGCTGACAAACGATGAGCACGCCATGTGAATGATGTGTTGGAGAAACAACAGCTACAAGGCACACAAACACACATGCACACATGCACGCGAGCGCGCGCGTCTCTTAGTATGCGTGTGTGTGTGTGTGTTGTCTGTGTGTATTGTTTTGGTTTGTCTCATGGGTACAACAAATTTTTTGCTGCGCTGCACGCGCTGCGGCCTTGAAGTTTTATTAAATTTATAAAAAGCTCATAATGTAACGGACGTTCTCAACATTTTGCATTACTTATGCATGTACTCTACACACACACACACGCACACACACATGCATGTATGTGTCTATATACATATAACGGTTTCTATTGACTGATCATCAATGCACAGTTAAGACTGTTAGAGCTGGGCACATAAATATTTGTTGTGATGTTATTGAACACTAAAGTGAAGTGTTGGTGAATTCCTTTTGAAATCGACAGCTTATTGATTTTTCATGTAAATATCTCTACACAAATTCATTGGAGATTTTCCAATTTTCAATTGAACACTAAAGTGCAGTGTTGGTAAATTGCTTTTGAAATTGTTTGAAATCGACAGCTTATTGATTTTTCATGTAAAAAACTCTACACAAATTCATTGGAGATTTTCCTATTTTCACCTAAACACGTGCAAAATGTGCGCTCAAGGCAAGGTCTAACTTTTCGAATTTATAAATATATGCTTTGATAAATTCTACAGTCGTGGCAGAACTATTATGTCTACATAAAAAGCTGTGCATTTTGGAGATTTACAGGAATCCACCACTGCGCATGGAAAATGGGTGAGAAACGTATTTGATATATGATTTCGTAGCAAATCGTCTTATAAATTGTATCTAATTGGTTGTCTTTGAACTTACCAGCTATTTTGAGGAGCTCCGCATCGACAAGCTCACTGAGATCCGGCTCCTCGCCATACCAGAAGATCCATAGCTCCTTGGCGGCGGCCAGCGATAGAGGCGGGTGTACAGTTGTCGATGTGGTAATCTCAAAGTTTAAGGCATTCGGATCGGTGTTGTCCTGTTTGGTGGATTGAACGCGCCGCCAAACGCACAGCATATCCGCCTGCATGCATCGTGAATAGGAGCGCAAGATCGGATCGGCGAGTGGATCGCTTGACGCATTCGGACGTTCGCCATTAACGAACTTGCGCCATTTAATTCCACACAAATCAGTCTGCGAGAGAGAGAGAGAGAGAGAGAGAGAGAGAGAGAGGGAAGGTGTGCTTGTTAGTTGACTTGTTGTTATCATTTATTGCTTCATTATTATAATAATATCGAGCGCGATAAGCGCAACCAGAGTTATATATATTCATTTGCACAATCGATAAGTTGGCCCCAGCCACAGTAGCTATTCGATAGTATGAACTCTTCCTGCTGTTAACTTATGTTCAACTTAACCTCACTCGACTAACTGCCTGTTAAATGTGTGCGGCGATAAGAAAACAGACAAACAGCTGTTTGTTTGTGGCTTTGTTTACATTTCTCGACAGCTGCTTTATATGTTAATAATATTTAACTAAAAGTAAAAGGCAGCTGAGTCACAATTAGGTAAATTTCTAGCGAAACGTTTTCGGTAAAAACAACACAAAACAGCTGATTTTGGCTAGCAGCTGGCAGTGTTGGTTAACGTGTCAACTTTCTTAAAGTGACATTGCAAAAGTCAAAATGCATAACTGTAACTACTTCGGATCGTAGAGTTTTCTTCAATTTAGTTTTACTAAACTTAACTGGACAAAGGCTAGCTTTAAAAATGTCAACATGACGTATTCGGACTGGATTGGGGTATCTTCTAGTTAGTCGATTCGCTCTTCTTCTGTTCACTCTACCGTATCTTTACTGTATTTAAGCATTTGCATTTAACTAAAGCAACTCCCACAACAGTTTGTTTACAAAACCTACACGCAACGATTTCCAGCTAAAAGCTAGCCATTCAAATGAAAACAACTGTGCATGGCAGTGTTGCAAAATGCGGCACACACAAACAAGCATTGCTGCACTTGTAACAGAAACAACAAAAACGAAAGGCTTAAAACATGAGAAGAGCCCAAAGCAGAAGACGACGAATAAAAGAAAACCTAAGCAACAACAACAACAGCAAAAGAAAAATGAGAGAGAGAGAGAGAGAGAGAGAGAGAGAGAGAGAGAGAGAGAGAGAGAGAGAGAGCAAAAACAAAGACTGTAGAAAAAAAAAGTGGCTAGGGTCGTATCTTTGGCTCGTCATTGGCGGCTTCCGTTGCGTTGAGCTGTAGCTTTGCAACAACTTGTCGTACTAGTTGTTGTTGCTATTGTTGTTGTTGTTGTTGTTTTTGTTGCTGTGGCAAGCACAAATCAATGGCCAAAGACAACACAGCGCAAGAGAGCCTCAAGCAGAACACAAATTCAAAAAAAACACACACACACACACTCACACATGCAGCAACAAAAAAAAATGGCCAAATAACTGCACCTCACACGAACACGCACACGCACACATACAAACGCGCGCGCAGACAGAGCAGCCGCAGCAACAACAACAACAACAACAAGAGCAGCGCGCAAGCAGGCAAAAAGGTATTCCCCAAACCACGAATGGCTGCCGACAACATCGAACGAGCGCGTCGCCCCCAACATCAACAGCAACAACAGCAACAACTACAACAACAACAGCAAAAGCAGCACAACAACAGTTCGTTGCGTTCCACATTCTTTGCTTGATTTTCGTATTTCTCGTTTTGGGCATCGCGATTTGTGTTTTCATTTTTCGCTCTCGTTTTTATGCTACTCGCTACTTTACTGTTGTGTGTGTGTGTGTGTGTGTGTGTGTGTGTGTGTTATTTACATACACATGCATGTATTGGCAGTTACTTTTGGCTGTGAAATCGCATTCACATATTTTCCCCAACTTCGGCCTAATCAAACTAATTTAGCATCTGAACGTTTTTCAACATTGTCAACAGCAGCAGCAGCAGCAACAAATAACGTTCAGGTCGCTGTCTTTTATCTGCCGACGTCAGCGTCGTCTCGCTGCACACTCACACACACACACACACACACACACATACATATGCGTATCTTTGCAATTTTCATGCTCAATCGACACTCTGCATGCGCTGGCGGCTACGCTGCTTGCGCTCGTTCCTAGCCGCCTTTGGGCCACACAATATCTTGGTGCGCCTTTCTCTCTGGCACACACACACACATGCACATGCACACGCATGCACGCTCTCTGCATGTGCTTGTTATCATTCTTGTGACACGCTTTACTAGTGTTTGTTCACGCGCGCGTGCCTCCCAAGTTCAAGCTGACTTCTTTTGCTTTTATTATATCTCTCTCTCTCTCTCTCTCGCGCGCGCTCACTATGCCGCTCTCGTTGGACTTTACTCGCTCAGAGAAAGTTTTGCGCGTTTGTTATTGTTTCGTTATTTCGTATAGCGTTCGTTGGCGCGTCGGCCTCTGTCGCTGCCAGCAGCGCTGCTTCTGCTTTTTACAACGTTATGGGCCAACGGCGGGCGTGTGCAGCACGTTGACTTCGGACGTCGACGTCGCATTTGAGCTTTTCTTAAGCGTTTAACTCGGTGTCTTTTACTGTTACCGTTGTCTACTCTGTCTCTGAGCGAAATTCATTAAAGAAATATGCCACTGGCAGCGCCGCTTTTTTTTGTGAACAAGAAACGGCGCGACCCGGCGGCCAACTAGACGCCGCAGAAGAACCTGTTATGGCCGGCCAGTTGTCGCATACACACGCATACTCACACACACACACACACACACGCATACATTTGTATTGTTGCTGCCTTTTCTTTTCTTTTATTTTCTTTGACTTGTTTTGTATCTATGCATAGTTCCGCTTTTGTGCGTGAAAATAACGTTATTTAGCGCGCCAGTAAGCGTAAGAGAGTGAGAGAGAGAGAGAGAGACTTAATCAATGGCCGGCCACACTGGCCGTGTGGTGTCTATCGATAAACAGCTGTCGATCGGCGTGTGTGGGCGGGCAAAAACAACCAGAAACACCCTGTGCTGCATTGTCACTGACCTAGATCTAAGCAATTGGCCAAAGAACGGAAATGGCAAAATGAAAAGAGAAGGGAAGGGGTAGGTGAGTTTTTGAGCACTTACCAAGGCATAAAAGTTTGTATGGCAGTCCTCCAAACTTGCGCCGTTTGTCTGATGATTTTGATGCGTCATAGTTCTTGGCTTATTATATTTGCACAACAGCAGCACCTCATTTTCTCAAGATGTATGTATGGGATATTGTGTGGGAAATTTTAGAAAATATATATGCACACACATATATACATATATATACATATATATGTTAAGTATTTTGTATGTTGTTGCACATTTGCTTTGATTGGATTTTTTGCTGCTGCTCCTCTTCTTCTTCTTGTTGTCGTTGTTGTATTGATTCTTCTTATATGACAATAGATACAGTGAGAGAGCGAGAGAGAGACAAACACGTACACACAGACACAGTCACAGACACGTACACACGTACACAGAGACACAAATTGCGTTGCTCGCTGTTGTTGTTGTTGTTGTTGTTATTTTGAGTGCACTTTTATTTTTGCTGTGGATTTTGCAGCTGTTGCAGTTTGCAGCTACTTGAAATTTTTATCGCAGAACAAAAACGCACATTTGCAATTAATTATAACACGTATTTTTAATAATTTTTTCTTTTCTTTCTTTTGTTGTATTTTCTATCTATTTTGTATGCACTCAGCACACACACACATGCACATACTGCGGCACTTTTACATTTTTCGTTGTTTTGCTGTTGTGTGTGTGCGTGTTATTATTTACTGCACTGAAAGAGAGAGAGAGAGGGAGAGAGACATGAAGATTATTACTATTAATATTGTTGTTGTTGTTGTAGTTGTTGCATATATCGTTTAGTGCGCGCGTTTCCGAACCGAAAAAACACGTTCAGTTAAATCAATTTCGAAATCAGCAACATCATCGCCGTCAAGTTTATAGCAGAGCGCGAGCGAGCGAGAGAGAGAGAGACTTGGCCTGCGAATTGCACTCACAACACACATATACACACACACACACACACCGAAACACACTCGCATACGACAATGAAAAACAATTTTGTATTTTTAACGTTTTTGTCTTATTGTTTTTTATGAGGTCTGCTACTGCTTATTTGTTGCTGCCACTGCTGCGCTCTCACACACACACACAGGCACGTAAATGTGCGGCAATTACAAGGGTGGACGGCCGCAGCAGCACACACGTTCATCTATGCTCCACTCTCTGACGCTCTCTCACTTCATGGAGCTGAACCACTGTCCATTCATTCGACACTGAGAGTGCGAGAGAGCGAGCACACACACACACACGCACACAATAAAAATTGACTTTTTCAAGGCGCGCATTCGACGTGACGAGCACGACAACGACTGGGCTACTTCTATGTGTTCGTGCGTGTGTGTCAGCGAAAGAGCGAACGAGTCACACACACAAACACATGCATGCATACATACATATAAACACCGACGCACGACGATGAAAGTCGTCGAGTTTTCGTTAATCGTTGATGTAGACAAAAAAAAAACGGAAAAAACTAATATAGGTAGTTTTTTAGCTACAGTTTATACAAATCGAGTAAATATGTATTCTTTTTTAAATGCGTCGTTTTTAACCGTCTGCTGCAGCTGGTCGCTTATAACGGTTTCTTGCTGTTGCGACATTTGCAAAAACAAAAAATGCATTTTAAAATACATTTTTCTGTATACATTTTTGGTATTTCGATTTTTCACAATACAATTTGTAAGTTATTTGCGGTTTGCGTGCTGCGACTCTTTCTGCCCCTCTCGCGCGCTCTCTTTCAAGCAGAGGTAGGAAGCAGCAGCAGCAGCAGCAGATGAGTAATAGTAAATTGTAATGAGCTTGTGCTTAAAAAGGAACTCACAAACACACATGCACGCACGCACGCACATACACACATACACATGCACACACGTACACAGAGTGTTGACAGCGTCGGAAGATTCGATTGAAATATTGTTCATCAATTTGTATCGAGAAGTTGCACCTTGCACCGCCTTCTGTGCCGCGTTAAATATATATATATTAGTATTTTTGTTTAATTTATTACTCAATAATATGTGAGCATACGTATATATATGAATATATATATATATGTTTTGCGTTTTTCTCGCTTTTCGCACAACACCAAATGACGAGTCAGAAAATTTTAAACCGACTGCGAGACCGTTTCTGCTGCTGCTGCTGCTTCTGGCTGGCAACGACAACGACAACGACGACGACGACGCGACATCGTCACACACAATGGAAATTTCGCTCGTCTAGCTTTGCTTTTGCGTTGAGTAGTTGCCAGAAGAGAGCAACAACTACGGACAGCGGCAGCAGCGAGTAGCGAGCAACAGCAGCAGCAGCCCACTCAAAAGCAGATTTGTGAGTTCTCTCTCTCGCTCTCAACGAATAGCGGCGTTTTGCTCATTTTGCAAGTGAGCGTCAGGCAGAGAGTTTGAGAGAGCGAGCGTGAGAGAACCGCGCGTCCAAACAAGTTTGTTTTCTTGTGTATGTGTGTACATGTTTATTATACGGACGCTCACTCGCACACAAGCACACACACATACACTCTCTCTCTCGCTCTCTGTCTTGCTGTCTCTGTTGTGCATCGCCCTCTACTTGAATGCTGCCTGCTTAGGGATGCAACTTTTTCAAAACCGGAGAATAACCAGATCGATTTGCTTGACTGTGGCGCAGACAAAATGGCCAGTTGGTCGTTTTGGCGAATGAACCATGCCTACGGTTTTTTGTGTTTGTAGTGGGAGGAGTTGCGGCGGGTGTCAATGATCTGCCGCAATGGATTAAAATCCGACAAAAATTTCAAAGAATCTGAATTCAAATCTGTGTGCTTCATGTTTTATGCACTATACAACACTATGCACACACACATATACATCTTGATGCATATAGAGTGCGAAACGTGATACATAGACAGCATTCCTCTCGCATTCACACGCACACATACACGCGCGACTCGCACCAACCATGGCAAACGCACCTATGTGTGGATATACATACACTCACACACACATTCACATGTAGCAGTGACGCGAGCAACCACTTTCGTAGGTTTTCTTTCAAATGTGTGGTACACATACTTCTTTTTTTTTTAATATAAATATATATACATATATTCAATTCTGCCAAGTGGCCGTTTTAAGTTTTTGATTTTTTTCATTTCGTATGTAATTATGTTATTTTTTACACAGATGCCGCGACTTTCCTCTGTTCCTTTCGTTTGCATACATATACATATTAATATATGCGCACTCACACACACGCACGGCACTCACACACACACACTCACACAAAATGATCCCCTTCTCAGCGGCAAGCATTCCAATTATTAATGCTATTGCGGAAATATTTAAATACAGTTATGTATATTATGTATAATGTATGTAATTATGCTGGATTGTTAAACTGCACTGTTATTTATGTACATTATTAACTTTAATGTGCTTCACTCATGGCTCTGACTCTTTCTCGCACGACACACATACGTGCATATGTATGCGAACGTACATATGTATGTATGTACATATTTTTCGCATTTCTTTGGCTTTTTATCATTTACATTTCTTGTATGCTGTGCCACACTTTCTATTCACTTTTTGATGAAACATGCACTTCTTAAGACTAACCGGCGCGTTACTTCGTCTGCACCTCTTGTACGTACACACTTGGCGGTATTGCAGCAATTTTAAATTGAATTAAAATTCACGGAGCAAAATTGTTCCAGCAAACTGCCGTTTTCTTTGCGTTTCTACGTCCGAACGTCGCGACGGAGTGTTGGCAAGCGCCGCGGTTAAGCGTTGCATTTGGCTGGTATTCAGCTGTTTGCACACGCCTAGTACGCAGCTCACACGAAATTGGTTGCGGGCGCAAATGATATATGCAAATTATGCAACGAAAACAAAACAATAATTAACAATTGATTAGGATATACAATATAATAATGAATATTATATAAATGATAAATAAAAAAACTGTTTGCTTGCAGTTTATGTTTGATGATCGTGCTTGGCGCTGCATACATAGCGCGTGATGTCAAGTTATCGATAGCTCAAAATACAAAACTGCTATCGATAGACAGAGATTTGTGTTATTAGCTAGCGATAATTAAGTGTTTAATGTTTTTATATATAAAATGGCCACGAAATTAAATGTAAACATTCGAACGCTGCTGGCCAACTGCGAGGATCTCGCCAAAAGCGAGGACAACTTTTGGCGTCTGCAAAAGTTTCTCAAATCCCTTGACACCATGGTTGCCGAGCTGGCGGCAATGGACGAGTGAGTGCATCTTTGCGTACGTGAATCTCAACGAAATATATATGAGACAATCTCCCTCCTACTCCTGCACAGTCCACAAAGCGCGGCGCGAATACCCAGCTATAAGGAACGCCTGGCTGCCCTCAAGCTGACCACCGGCTACACCACAAACAACAATTCGCATGCAACTTCAAAGCGTTCGGATTCGGCCAGCGAAATTGCGCTCCAGGAGATGCGTCAGCTGCAGAACACAGCCAGGCACAACGAGCTGCGCAAGGATCTGCTGCAAGGTAGCCAAGCACAGCCAACTCCACTCACTTATTAACCAGTTTACCCATCTCTCTCTCTCTCTTCATTAGATGCGGACACGCTGCGCCGACGACGTGGCGCGGATGAGCCAGCGCCTGGCGAGACGACCAACGGCAACAACATGAACGAGGCGGTCAAGTATTACAACAATGCGCAGGAGAAGATAACGGAGCATATGCTATCGCTGACGCGCAACCTGAAGGAGCAAACCGAAACGGCGAATCGTATTATAAAACGCGATACGGAGGTGGTGTCCCGTTCCACGGGCATGGCCGATCGCAACATCAGTTCGCTTGGCAAGGAGGCCGACAAGCTGGAGCAGCACTCCCGCAAGGCCTACAAATGCTGGCTCTGGCTAATGATTGTCTTCGTTATTGTCGTCTTTATAGGTGAGACATCTTGAGTTGACTTTGATTGCAAATCCAATCTAACTTCTCCTCCTTCTAGCCATGGTGCTCTTCATGAAAATCATGAAGAAGAAAAAGACGTAAGCGTAGCGCTGCATTATCACGGTTCAATAGGTTATCCCAAATGCTGTAAACAAAAACGGAAAGAAAAGCATTCAACGAAAGCGAGCGCAAAACGTTGCCCATGCCCCTGGCAAAGGCTGTTCCAACTTTGTCGAGCAATATGTGACATCTGCTAGCAGTATATATAGTAAATATCTGAACAGTAGCTGTCTATATCTGTGTCTCTTAGTTTTAAGTCTGACTTTAGGCTGTGGCAAGCACTTATGCCCGCGGCAATCGGATCGGTTCACTATGTTATCTATTGTATAAACTTTGACCCCTGAAGAGATTCAAGATTTCTTGACTAAGCTCAGCAACAAGTTGCTGCTACAATTCTATATTATGCAGCTTCCTCCCCACGAAATCTCAGTTAATTATCAGAAAACTCATGTTTATTCAGATATATTATTTATAATGAATATGCACACAAGGTCGGCTAACTAGATTCTATATTGAGTTGAGTCTGAAAAGGAGATGCTAAGATGCTTAGGCAACCCGCAGATAACTTCTCTCTCTGCTCCCTTCTCTCTGCTATTTATTTATTGTTTTAAGCACAAGCATTATATATAGTATATATAGTGTATAACAATGTGAAAGTCGGCTGTTCGCGCTGCCTACTCCGCCGGAATGAGCTCCGTAATGCCGTTCTTTGTGATCAGCTGCAGCAGAGCGCCCGTTTTGGGGCGTTCCTGGTTCTGGGTCCATTTGCCAAAGAGCTGAGCCACTTCTGTCAGTGGCGTCCAGCTGCCAAAATCGGATTTCGGCATCCATTTGCGATTCATGGGCGTGTCCAGTGTGACGGGCAGTATGGAGACGACGAGCGCATCGCTGGGCAGGCCCGAATTCTCGCCGGCCAGCGAGCGTGTCAGCTGATGCACAGCCGCCTTGGCCATGCCATAGCCAATCATGCCGGGCGTGCCAGCCAGTGCGGGCTTGGCGCCCGTCAGCGCCAGCAAGCCGCCAGCCTTGAGATGCTGTGCGGCCAAGGCGGCCGAGATGCTAGAGCTCCAGACGCTCTGGCGCCACATCAGATCCGCGCTCTTGGCCAGATCTAGATGCAGATCAAGAGAAGTGTTAGCCAAGCTGATTTGTTAAGTTCGTTTGGATGAGTTACCCTTCTTGGCATTGCCACCGGCCCAGCCGCCGGCCACACAGATGACAGCGTCCAGCTTTTGGCCAGCCAGGGATTCGGTCACTTTGCAGATGACAGACGACTCCTGATCCTCCCAGCTGGCATCGCGTGGCACCACAACGCTGGCGTCCGCCTGCTCGTTTTCGCTCAGATCAATGCTGCCCACCCACTGAAGGTTACATTTGTTTTAGACAATCGCAATTGCAAGTAAAAGTAAAAGTGAAAGGCTTTGAGACTTACATAGTTATTGGCTTTGAAATAATCGACGCAGGCGGAGCCCAGTGCGCCCTTGCCTCCATAGATGACAACGCGACCCGCGGACATAATGCGTGCTGCCAGTTTGACGGTTTAAACTCAACTGAACTCGGTAAAAACAAAGGCAACAACTTGTTAAGTGAGCGGCAAAATGACTCAAAAACACGTCGAGCCAAGCTTTTTCTGACTAAACTGTTGTTGCGGGGTTTTTGCCCTGAAATCAAGTTATTTGTTGTTGTTGCTTGACTGTAAACTGACAGCAGCACTTGTTAATTCAGGTATGCGGATTTAATTAGCTGAAAACAAGCACGCAAAACTTATTTATTAGCAAGCAACAAGTGCCAAAAATCAATATTGTGGTATTTTTTGCGGTATTCTGTTGAAATGTTAATAACATAACAGCAGCTAAATAACATAACAGCACACACTGTTCTAACAGCAGGCAAAATGTAACGAATTTTTGTAAACAAAAAAAAACAAGCAAAAGTTGCTTTGTGCAGTTAAACGCAAAGTTATTAACAAAAGCTAAAGCATTGCATTTATTTGCTGTTAGTTATTAGGTGAGCTAGAAATTTGAATTAACAGTTTTGCGGATTAGGGCAGCAGGTAATGTGGTGGCGGGTCGATTAATTGCCAATCGCTGTTACCAGTGCAGTTAGAGGCTTATATTTAATTATTTGTATATAATATTGAATAGTTCGATTTAGCATAGCGTAGCGTAGACATTTAAATTAGTTGACAACGTTTCGGTTAGGGTATATTTACTGAAACATCTGGCAGCGCCATTAGAATAATGGCCATTCACCGTGCACGATAACGATATGAAAATTGCCATTCACAATGTTCAATGTACACGTACACTCACACTCACACACGTACACGTACACACAATTTTGTCGTGATTTCTTTTATTTGTTTAAAAATAATAGCTAAAATACCGTTTAAATGTATAGCTAAGAAGTGCAACAATATGTTGAGTGTTGAATATACGATTGCGCACAATTTGGCGCAATAGGCAAGCGATTTTTCGCCAACAAACGCAAAAGACAACAAATTGTTCGCCGAGAGAGGGAGAGAATTTTATGCGAGCGAGTTATTTATTTCATAAGAAATTGTTAATCAAACGGCCAAAATGGAGCGGCGCGTCAAGCTAAAGACCATCAATCCGCATATAACGTGTAAAATCTGCGGCGGTTACTTTATAGATGCGACCACAGTGACGGAGTGTCTGCACACATGTGAGTTGCCTTTGCTAATTGCCAGCTACAGTTCAAGTGGCGGCAGCACCTGCACCGGTTCGCGCAGTCATGTTAAGCCGCCGAACGGTTACCGTTACTTTCAATAAACACCCAAAACTAAAGCCAAAGCCCTGTTATGCTCCGGTGCTGGCAGACGTCGCCAACGTTGCCGGCTGATCGCGTGGGAGTTGAGCACTTTGTGTGTGGCAAAGGCTGGCAACGCCAAAAGTTAATCCTACGCTTTTCTTTTTTTTAACATAAGCAAATACAACAAACGAATGTTGAGGAACCTTGCAGACTCTACATACATATACATGTACATTTAACTCAATCACGAACACACGCACACACACACACATACATACATACATACATTTATATATATATATTGATGGATATTTTGCATGGTCCCGTTTTACAGTTTGCAAAAGCTGTCTGGTCAAGCATCTGGAGGAGAAAAAGACATGCCCCACCTGCGACAACATCATACATCAGTCACACCCGCTGCAGTATATCAGCTTCGATCGCACCATGCAGGACATTGTGTACAAATTGGTGCCAAAGCTGCAAGAAGGTAGCGTCAACTAAACAAAAAAACCAAACATTTGTCAAACAGTGTATTAAGCTGACCCCTCTACCTCCCTCTCTCGCTCTCTCTCTCTCTGTCTCTCCCGCCTACCTGTAGATGAATCGCGGCGTGAACGTGACTTCTACAAGAGCCGAAATATGCCATGCCCCAAGGATATAACGCAAAATCACGAGGACGACAACGAGAAGGTGATGGACGCGCATGCCGAATCCGATTTCCATCGTCTCGACGAACAGGTCAACGTGTGCCTCGAATGCATTAGCAATAACTTTAAGAATCTGCAAAGACGCTTCATACGCTGCAGTTCGCAGGCGACGATAACGCATCTGAAAAAGCTGGTCGCCAAGAAGATACTCAACGGCATCGAAAAGTATCGTGAGGTGAGCATCGATTAATCGATATTCGATATACGGCGATACATTATACGTAACGCATGCGTTTCGCTTACAGATCGATATACTGTGTAATGAGGAGCTATTGGGCAAGGATCATACGTTGAAATTTGTCTATGTGACGCGTTGGCGTTTTCGGGATCCACCGTTACGGCTGCAGTTTCGTCCTCGGGTCGAGCTTTAACACAAACAACTGTGTCGGCACAACAGCAAAAATGATCTATATATATATTTTTTATAATTTATTGACATAGTGCTCTATTATATATATATATATACATATGAATCTTAGGAGTACCGCTAGTGTTAGTTCTCTCTAAACAAAACAATGCATACATACATATGCATACAATATATGTATGTATGTATGTGTGTATGTATGTGTAAATGTGCATGTATAAAGTCGGCATAAAGTAGTCGTTAAGTTGAACGTGATTAGCCTACTCCTCGTGTGACTTTTAGTTGCGACATTCTAGCGCCTGATTTAATCAAATTTAACCCCCCCCCCCCTCCAACCCCCTTCCCTCTCCCACTCTCTCTCAGTCTCCTTCAAGACCCGTTCAAGAAATGCAATATTTTTGTATGTTTTTTTTATTAGTTTCATGTGTTTTATTTATTAATTGAATGTACAAAACCCACACACGAATGTATATAGCAGTTGAGTAAATAAATTTGTAATTATGTAATGTTTAAAAACTCAATTCGGCGCCTGCCGATCATTCCTATAGCTATAGCGCGGATGCGGACGGAACGGCCCGGCACGGTATCGAAACGTCGGAGCTCGCGCATAGGGCGCAAAGTATGGAGGCAAAGGACGCGGCTGCATGCCAAACGGCAGCGCGCCATACATGGCACTAAAGTGTGGACGCGGCGGCGGCGGCGGCCAGCCCTGTAAAACAGAGTTCATTAGTTGATTGACGCGAAGGGAGCAACACCTGAGCTACTCACGTAGGCATACGAAGAATACTCCGCCGCAGGCACTGGCACCGGCACCGTTATAATTCGTGGCGTTCGTGAGCGACTCCGGCTGCGACTGCGACTGCGACTATGCCGGCGACGCGAGCAGCTGGATGAGGTCTGATGGCGGCTGCCGCTGCGATGACGCACATAGCTTCTGGAACGCCGTCGCTGGCAGCGGCTCTGCTCCGCCGAATGGGTTCTGGAGCGGGAACGCGTACGTGCATGGCGTGAGCGGCGCTCTCTGGGCGGTGGTGTTGGTGTGCGTTTCTGTGTTGTTTTCAGCTTGCGCAGATTGCGCACCCGATCCCGTTCCCGCAGCTCGTCTGCGAAATAGGGCATCTTCTCCCTTTGGCGTGGACGCCGCCTTGTATCTACATGCAATACACATTAAAAAGGGCATTTTCAGTATTATGCGTGTTGTTTGGCTCGGCGTGTTCATAAGTTTTCATTCAATTCCTCTTGATTAGCTCGGGCGTCTGGCGTTACGGGTTACGGAAATGCTTCGTTGCGTTCCATTGTAAATCACTTTTCACACAATTTGTCACTAGAAAAAAAACAACAAAAATATTGTATGCACAATATGCTTAATAATCATATTTAACACAATACGGACCTCTTGGTGAACGGGAACTGCTGTCGGCGTCCATATTTTATATATATCTATATATAGAGATAAAAATTTGACGCTATTTGCGCACTTGCAATTTACATGAAGCAAACAAGGCCAAGGTTACGTGTTGCGCTGATGCACATTTGCGGCTTGTGCATGTGACGTCACACATTGCATGTTGCTAGTTGTCCATGTCACTTACAACTTGTTGTTTTTCACAGCTATGCACGCATTTTACATCTTGTTAAAGCACTTTTTATGCAATTTTCTTTGAAATTTATAGTTGTTTCGAAAACAAACTCCTTGAAATGAGTCCTTGACTGCAGTGAGAGTTAAGAGTTGCACACCCATTGACAACCTTGGCTTCTCCTAACCCTGAGCCCAGCTGCATAATAGAGATGTAAGAATGCCGATAGACAGTGTATCGATGTTATTTGAATTCATTGCACCAATTTATCGAATTTAAGCCAATTTTTATATATTTTAATAGTATTTTACAAATTTATATTACATGCTAGCATAAAATTGGAGCATTTTAACGCTGCCTTATTTTTGTTCAATTTGAATACTCAAAGATATCCGGTGTCTGCTGCTTCAACCGTATTGCGGCAATGTGGCTCCCTTGACTACGACTACTTTCGGCTGCAAATGAAATTGATGCATTGATAAACAAGGAGGACGATGGAATTGTGCTACTTACGACAATCTGCCGGGAAACGTTCGACCACTGTGAGCCTTCTCCATGTGGCTGCGACAATAGTCGCTGCGCGCAAAGGATTCGGCACACCAAGGACATTTAAAGGGACGTTCGCCCGTATGGTTGCGCATGTGCCTCTTGAGATTGGTGACCAGCCGAAAGGATGTCGGGCAGATGGTGCACGCATATGGACGTTCCGTGCTGTGTGTCGCGATGTGTCTTCTGAGCAATTGATTGGTTGCATATTTCTTTTCGCAAATGGTGCATCGGTTACTTTTCTTGTCCAACTTTGGCTTGGCAATGATTCTGGCACTGGACTTGGTTTCGAGGTGCCATCTGTGAAGCATTCCAAATGAGATACATGTGTACGAGTTATGTGGCCACATTTACTCACTTCTTGTGCAGGCTCAAAATGCTCATATGGGCGAATTGCTTGCCGCACATTTGGCACTTGTAAGGCTTTGAGCTAAGCTCGCTGGGCTGGGCCTCCTCAGCGATCGGCTCTGGTTCCTGTTGGACGCCGGCTCTTTTCTGCGTTTCTTTAGACTCATCTTGTTTGCTTTTGTTTGCAGTGGGCAGGGGCAGGGGCACGGGTGTACGAGAGCGACTGCGTCGTGAGGATGTGGTCGTCCTTTGACGGCTGCCACTGGAACGCCGCGGGCGCTGGTTGATCGTGGATCTTGGACGCTTTAGCTCATGTCGTGGCTGGCTGACTTTGGTCGGCGTTGGTGTGCGTCTCTGGCTGGGATTAGAGTCAATCTCGCTGGGCGCTTCGTCAGCTGTGATCTCTTGTTCCTGCTTGATGCATAACCCTTTCTTGGATCCATTGAGCAAGCTGCATTTGGCGCTGGCCACCAGCTGCCGGTAGCTCTCCTCACACATGCGCTTGAAACGGAATGCATTTTGTGCGCTCAGTATGCAGCTCAGGCAAATGTGTTGAGTCAGTGTATCATTGGATTTGATGTGACAATCGGCGCACTCGTTAAGCATATCCGCCAGGCATGGCTCCGGCTTGCCCTTGTGTATTTGCTGCCGCTTGGCAAAGATGTGCACAAGCGTAACAGATGAGTTTAAGCAAATGCGACAAATCGCACTGTCCATGCTTTGAAAGGTTTGTTTGGCCTCAGCGTGGGTTGTTTGCGTGCCGCCAGTGTGATCGCACGCAATGCAGTTATCGATAGTTTTTCTGCGATAGTTGTTGTCACGCTAACGCCAAATATCGATATTAAAAAATAATCAATCGCCGTTGTTAAAAGAATAATTATTTATTTTCAACATTGAATAACATTTAAAATACATATATATCATTTAAATGTGTTGTAATACATAGTATGTTTGTTTTAAACTGTTTTGATTATTGATTAACATGCGTTTTAAATGCTTAGCTATTGATTGAAATTCAGGTGGTTAGTTTTTATTTAACAACTCTGTAAACGTCGTGTTTGACGTTTAAAAAGACGTTAAATTTGAAATTTGGCGGCACTTGAGCCACAAGGCAATTCGTTGCGTTTATGTGTTATCCACATATTCTGGTCATGGCACGTTAATTGAGTGCTTCCTGGTTCTATATAGATGTATATATATTTGTATATTGTTGAAATCGTGCCAAAATGCAGTAGGTGGTTATTTGTTGTTGAAAATAGAATTATAATCATTCTAAAAGCTCATCCGTACGTTTTGGGTACTTAATAATATTAAATTAAAAGTAATTTATGTTATTACGTCTGATGCCATCATGATCAATTCAAATACAAATTAAAACTTTCCCTTCTACTCCTTCTCTTTTTTTTTTATAAATACACTTTCTTTCTGTTTTAGCGGAATGTGCGGCAAACTTGGCCAAACGGAAATTGTCAGCTTTTGGTTTTGGCTTTACTGCGGAATGTGTGTGTTGTGTTGTGTTGTGTTGTGTGTGTGTGAGAGAGAAGTTGCAGCGTCTACATGTGCCTGGTGTTGCCAAAGTTAATGCCCGACTGGGTGGCGCCCTTATTGGAGCCGTACTGTAGGGAAATAACATTCTGGCCGGCACGCAGCTGCTCCTCGCTAAAGTTGCGCACATTCTTGTCCGCCTCCTTGGGCCCAATCGATGGCTTGTTGAAGTTGGATGCCTGTTTGGAATATGGAACGTGGCATTAATTACAAATCCATATCAATAGATGTGTCAGCCAGTGGCTCACCTTGCGACCCAGCGACTGCAAACAGATGACGACAGAATTGAGATTCTGACGTTCCCAGAGATCGACACTCTGGAAGGTCTCCTGTGTGGGCACACCAAAGTTTTTGGCACACTCCAGAAATGCCGAAATGTTCTCCATGCACTTGAAGGCCATTTTGCTCTCGTTGATCTTCTTGATGCAGCCGGGCTGCAACGCATTGGCCAGCTTGCACAGAATCACGCCATCCTTGAGCACCTCAAAGAAGTTGTCCGTATCGCCGGATGTGTTGATCGGTTCGGCTGTCACGGCCTTAATCCATTCCAGTGACTCCTGTGCCAGCTCCTCGCTGTACTTCGAATTGATCTGTAAGCAAGATGGAAGAAATCTTTAGTTTACCATTTCACATATCCTTTACATTGTTGCCATATCTATTCGTGTGCACCTTGGACTGATACGACATGTCGACGGCAAGTGTGCTCGGTTAGACTGAAGCCACTTTGCAAATGCAATCATGTCCAACCATATATAGCTCTGGCGTTATCTGGGCCAATAGTTCCAGATAAGCCAAGCTATCGCTAATTGGCCATAAACACGACTCGTATAGCTGCACGGCTATAATTCAAGTTTGGTTAAGGATAAGATTGCAGTCGTCACTTCCCAAATAAAAAACCCACCAAAATAGAAGTTTTCATATATCATACCTCATATATATTAAATACACAGCTCGAAAAAAGGCGCTTCTTTGATAAGCACAGTTTGAAGAATCCCAAAAATCGAGCTAAGAGCACTTGAATTATTGATAATTCGCCCTAAATTTGAGATCCGCTCGAAATGATCTTGAAATTAGTTGACATTTTCTTGATTTAAGTAATGTAAGAAAGTATATAAAAGCTAATTTATAAGTTTTTTAGACAAGTAACATTTAAAGCTTAAAATTTGCTGGAAATAAGTGAACTAATATAAACTTATTTTAAGTTTTAACAGAAATTCTTTTAAAGATTATAAAGCTTTAAAATTTGCTAGAAATAAGTGTGAAAGTTTTAAATTCAGACTTAATATAAACTTATTTCAAGTTTTAACAGATTTTCTTTTAAAGATTATAAAGACTTTAAATTAACTTGAAATAAGTTTTAGAGTTTTTGATTAAGAACTAATAGAAACTTATTTCAAGTTTTGACAGAAATTCTTTTAAAGTTTATAAAGCTTTAAAGTTTGCTTGAAATAAGACTTAAGGTCTTAAATTCAGAACGCATAAAAACTTATTTAAAGTTTCAACAGGAACTCTTTTTAAGATTAAATCGAGCCATATTCCACTTACTTTTAAAGTCAGTTTCTTTTAAGAATAAATTGTGCTTAGCTTAAGATTTGTTTGATTTGAAGTTAAGAGATTGAAAGATTGTTCTTAGCTTAAGATTTGTTTGATTTGAAGTTAAGAGCCAGCATCATGTAAATATTATGCACAGAGTCAGGTTTCCTTTTTTAAGTGAAGAGTTATTTTAGCTTAAAAAAAGAAATACGCTTACTTTTTATTAGGAAATGCTGTTACTTTTAAGCCCAAACTGGAGATGGTTAAACTTGAATCAAGCGAAAACTACTTGATTTCAATTTAAATCTAATTTTGTAAGGTATTCTTATTGAACTTATGAATCAATTGTTCCCAGTCTTGACTTCGAGTGCAAAGTTCTGAAAATTGTCAATTCAGTCACGTTCTCAATCTCAAATCAATAACCATATTTGCTTATGTCGAACTACTGCTGCCTGTTTGTGTTTTTGGCCATATAAGGTGCAAAAGCTTAAGCCGGCTGCTGTTTGGGCGTCCTTCGCACCGTTTTGGCTTTGGAATCGAGGCCCACTTGTTGAGCGTTATTGGCGTGGACATTTGTTGTCAAGACGCGCGCTTTGCGTGTTGTATTTCCATTTGGCTCAAATCAGGCGGGCGGCCATTTATCAGTTATTAGTTATATTTAATTGAATTGCTGTCGCTAACCGATTTCCTCTCTCTCTTTTCTCTCTCTCTCTCGTCTCTATTGAAATAAATGATCTCAGAGACAAACGTTGGGCTTGTCGCCAATTGAAGTGGTTGTTCGCTTTGATTGCGCCTCGGTTTGTGTTGTTTTTTGCAATTGACAAAGCGAAAACAACTGAAAGCGTTCCAGACGCGTCTGAACGACTGTGCAATACTCTGTTCACTGTGCAAAATGTAAACATGGAAAATGTGGTTCAGAAAGCATCTTGTTTATTTGTGGTTTGGTGACTCTAAAACTGTAAGCTAAAGCAGTTCGCTTCAAACTGTACAGTTTGTGGTGCGCGTGGCTCGCTCTTCAGCGACAGCTAAACGCAGTGACTGTAAAAACGTAAGCTCAAGTCGAAGACTTTCAAACTGTGAGTGACTTCGTGACTCTAAAACTGTAAGTCCAAGTCAATGGCTTTCAAACGGTGAGCCACTTAATCGTTGTTCTTGTTAAACTGTATGACAAATTCAACGATTGTCAAACTGTAAGCCATTTAATGAATGACTTCGTGACTGTAAAACTGTAAGCTCAAGTGAAAGACTTTCAAACGGTTATTCATTAATTCATCGAATTTGTGATTCTAAAACTGTAAGCAAAAGTCAATGGCTTTAAAACTGTGATATATATAGCTCTTCAATTTGTAGGGGCGCGCAGACTTCAGACTTTCAAACTATGAGCCATTTAATCAGCGACTTCGTGACTCTTAAACTGTATAAAGAAAGTCAACGCTGTTCAAACTGTAAGCCATTTAATCAGTTGTCTACCTGCCAGATAGCTCTAAAACTGTAGATGTGTAGATTTTCTCGATTATTTAGTTGAAAGTCAAACTCAAAACCCATATACCCCATTTGTCACTTGGTAAACAGCGTATAAATATTGTTGTACTGCTTGTTCCTTATCGCACAGGCTGCCCGCCCCCTTAAAAGGGAAATGCACAGGGGCAGCAGGTGGGAACGTCGGTTGTATTTGTGCAGTGCAAAAGTGAAGGTGAATGCACTGTGGCGGGCCGCAGCCGATCGCAACGGTAGTTCGTTCTCATATTGATAAGCAAATGTTTATGAGCTGTTCATTGCAGGCCAAACCCAAAGAATATATTTAATGGGCCGATCAAGTAGCCGATATGCAGATGTATATAAAGGCCCTTAAAATGCAAATCAACGATTAAACCAAATGGTTTTTATATGTTTGTCAACATTTTGTTATGCCCTGTAGCTATTGGGTAAAAGTGGGTATAACTAGGGCTTGTAGGCAACGGGTAGCCTCGAGGCAACTCCTGTATAATAACTAGTATAAGAGCTTAGTATAAGAACTAGAGACAAGGCAAAATCAAACAAATTGCTGTCGGCGCGTTAACTCCAACAGGGTACAGGGTATCTTTAAGTCAGGCAGTCGGGAGACTGTGCTACAATTCAGTTGTTTTATATGAGCTTGCACTGATGTTGCTTTGGTTACCTTGATTTTTGAAATGCGCTTAACAGCCGCAATTATCGATAATTTTATTTGAATATACTTATCGATAATGTTATCGTTGCTGAAAGTTTGCTATCTTCAAAATATACTTAACAGCCGCGATTATCGATAATGTTATCTTTGCTGAAAGTTGACTATCTTTAAAATATTTCTAAGAGCCGCAATTATCGATAATGTTATCGTTGCTGAAAAGCGGACTATCTTCATCTTGTACTTAACAGCCACAGTTATCGATAATGTTATCGTTGCCAAGTCGAGCCGCAATTATCGATAATGTTATCGTTGCTGAAAAGCGGACTATCTAATAGCAGCAATTATCGATACTGTTATCGAACGTTTTTAGCAATCTCTGCAATTATCGCAATTGGAAAGCCAAATTTGGCATAACGGTTAAAAGGTTTAACAACCTGTTCGGCTCATTAGATAAAAGCTGTTAACCCCAAAAAAAAAACAAAAAAAAACAGTTAAGAAAAGAAACGAAAGAATGCTGAGAACAAAAGGTTTGAGCTTTCAAGCAATTTATCATGATTTTTCAAAAACAATTAATAAAAATCGATATTGATTGACATTTTCTCGAGACGACGACGACGATGATGAGCACAATAATTTGGATGATGGCAGATAAATTGACGCCCTCGAGGCGTTATGAATAAATTTTGATGAAATATGCATAGATTATGGCCAAAGAGATTCTAAGAGCTGGCTACAGTTTTATGTTTATTTAAGCACATAAATAAAAAGCCGTTTTAGACATGTTAATGAATTCGAACGATTTCTTACACATTTGCGTTCCATGCATAAATATTTATAGATTTTTTGTTTGTTTATTATATACTTATTTATTGGAATTTGGAACTGAGAATTGGCAAACACGGCTTACAACATATGATAACAAAAGGGGGGCGAAAAAAGGAACATGAAACAAAAATGAACAACTGAGAGGTTCTAGTCGGGCGCTACCGACTAGCGGATACCCTGAACCCTCTTCTTTGAAATATATATATACCATTCTAGAAGCTACTCTCAATATTTACCCAAATTGCTCAAAAAAAATCGATTCTTATCGATTACTTGGAAACGGGGCAAGTTATCGATTATCGGAAACAAACTCGATCTGCGCAGGCACTAGGAGGACCTACATCAGGTCTCTAGCTCTTATAGGCTCTGAGATTCTTGACAGACGGACGGACAGCCGGACAGACACGGCTAGATCGACTCGTCTATTGATGCTGTTCAAGAATATATATACTTTATGGGCTCGGAGTTGCTGCCTTTTGCATTTTGCACAAATACAATATACCCTTTTCCAGGGCATATCGCAAATGGCAAATGGCTTCTTCTTCTTCTTCTACTTCTTCTTTTAATTTAAGTTTTTTTCTTTTCTTTTTCTTCTATATACAAAATATTTGTAATGAGTCAGCAGCCTCCGAACATGGTTTCGCGATGAGGTCGCCGCGAAATTCGACGAGTGTGCTTTTCTTCTTCTTTCCCCTCTACCTCTTCCTCATCCTCTTTCTCTTCTTCACTGTGAAGTACAGTAAATAATTGAATACATGTGCATGCATGTGTGCATGTACGTGTGCATGCATGTGTGCATGCATGTGTGCATGTATGTTCTGTAACATGTGTGCATGCATGTGTGCATGTATGTTCTGTAACATGTGTGCATGCATGTGTGCATGTATGTTCTGAAACATGTGTGTGTGTGTGCGTTTCGCCTTATCGAAGAGAGCGCAAAAAGAATGTGTATACAGAAATAAATTCGCTTATCAACGTGTTCGTTCTCTGTTTCTGCTCAACAATATCGAAAACAATATGCATGTACATTTGTTTTCTAGGCCACAGAACTTGGCTTTAAATGGTCAACGGGCCACGTTCTTAAAAGCAGTTAAAAAAAAAAATTAAGAAAAAACATTTCGCCAAAATCGTTGCGCATACACTCAGAGAAATAATCAAGTGAATTGTGCGAAAAATGTATTATTGAAATTCTTAATTTAAGCAACTTTTTCTTCTATACCCAAAATTCTTTTCTGCTTATATAGGAGCTCAGCTATATATAGAAATATATGTATATGTTATATAGGATATATATATTTGTCTTAAAACCGATTCAGGCTGTCTTTCTTTAAGCATGTAAGTACTTGTTGCCAGCACTTTTTACTTAATTCAAGATTGCTTAAAGCTGGAGGCAAATACTTTTACGAAATCTCGGAAATGTTTCAAACACATTTTAAGCACGCAAATTATTAAATTAAGTATTTTCTACTTAATCCAAGTTTCTCATTTCCATTTTTTTGCAAATCTGGAAATTGTTTTATGCTAATCTTGAGTCCGCATACTTTAAAAATGCATATTTTATACCTAATGCAAATCTTTTATTTTTATAGGATTTACGAACAATTTGAAAGTCAAAACTAGGAAATGTTTCATACTAATCTTAAGTCTATATATTTTACTTAAGCCAAGTTTCTTATTCTTATGCTTGCAACATAAACGAACTATTTGAAAGTCATGGAAGACATAAATCTAACTTCCCAGAAGTTTTCGCCAAGTGTACTATAACCTATCAGAGACGACACTGACATTGAGGTCGGACCTCTGACTGGGTCTGTGGGTCAGCTGATAAATGAGGCGCGATTACGCGACAATGCAAAACAACTGGCAGTAACTAATTATTTTATTTAATCATCTATTTTTTTTTTAAAGTTTTTGATGGAGTTGCCAGATACGGTTTACTGTACAGTAAAACAAGTGTGTATGGGTGTTGTTGGCTGCCCGCACACGCAAGGCGCATTAGCATGGGCCAAGCCTGAAGGCCTCTTCATTAGCTCGTAAGGGCTTTTAGTTAAATTAAAAGTGCCCCATTCCAAAAGCAGACAACGTTTGCTGTTTACACACAACTTGCTAAAGACCTGCTGATGCCATTAACTTTATCCCCTTCGACGAGAAATTGTAAAGCTGCGGGCCCCAAACAAATTGTCAGTGTTGAACAGCGCCAACGCGGCAAAGCGAAAAAATACTCATCTTGACAACACCCACTGCTAAAAACTACAAAAAATTGCAATGAACAAAAAAAGTACAGCATTGTGAACAAAGAAATACCCTTACATTTAAGAAAAGAACTCAATTTTTGTGCGTTTGTTGCTTTTGTGAAACTTCGTTCTCTTAAATTTGGTTAAACAATTCCTTATTTCTCTATCTTACTTTTTTTTTAGATGTCAATTCAAAAGTACGTTATTTCGTTGCAATGGGCATCGATAAATTCGACAAAAGCACGCTATCGCAATGCAACGGGTATCGATATATTCTACTTTAGATAACGATAGTATTAGTATTTCTAGTATCTCTAGTATATACATTATACAATTTAAGCCTTTGCTATGATTTTACGTTTTATGCGTAACACATTTCGTGACAGAATCGAAATACCCTCAGAAAGTGTAATCTATGGAAATAGGTAATTGCCAGTCAGCAGATGCTGTTGACTGACATGCGAGGCTTCAAGGAGTATATAAATACATGTGCATGTATGTACGTATGTGTATGTGTGTGCATAGGGTCGCATAAATCTAACAAAAGCTGACGCAAGTTTCCGTTTCAAGAAGTTGCGCGTAATGTATAAAATATTTATGTACATCTTTTGTCCCATTCGCACTTGCGTTTAGCGGCGAGGCAACGGATCATTGCGTAATGATAATGTGGCAGGGATACACAGAGTTAAAACGATCGGCCAGATGATGTCATTATTGAGTTTTGAGCGTAAGCAATAACTCAGCGCAAAATGATTAGTTAAGAAAAAGAAAAAAAAAACTAAACAGTTGACGCATAACTTAACGAAATCATAGAGCATGCGTGTGTGCGTGTACATGTGGGTGTAGCTCTCTCCCTCTGTGTGTGTGTCTGTGTGTGAGAGCGGCATTACGTGCAAATAAGCGGCGCTTAAAAAGGGAGAAAAAAAAACTATCGGCAAATCTGTCCACCACTTGCGATTATTCATTTTCGCTTTCCTTTCGATGTGTCACGGCTGCTGCTCGCTGACAATTACAAAGCTTTGCGAGTGACCGATATTCGAAAAAATAACCAAAACAAAAAATAAACACTCGAGCTTTGAATACCGCAAATAAACGAGGTCAATTATGTGTCGGATTTTAGCTGTTTTTGCTCGTGTATTTTTGTTATGCCAAAAAATATAAACATTGCACAACACTGCACAGTGTCACAATGTTGACAAATGTTAATGTTAAGCCCGGCTTATTTCAATTCCAGCATAGAAAAGGGTACGCTTTTTTTTCTTTTTCTTTGGCATACCGAGTTTCACCGGAAATCCAAACAACATTTGATTTATGATTAACTATGTTGCCAACACTTTTTATGGCTTATCTACAAATGAATAACTACAACAATTATTATACGTACATAGTTCTTCTATACGCAGACAGTACATCATTTTTTTTTTACTGTTGTTTTTGTTAGAGCTGGAAGAGCTCGGCAAGTTCCATTTGGTAAACTGATACCGATGGGTACTTGCTGCGGATGTATTAATGTGACCATATCTATGTTTGCCTGTATGCGTGTGTGTGTGTGCGTGTGTTCCAGTGATTACTATAGGTACGTGCTAACGCTTCTATGGGTACCCATATACATAGAAGACGAATGGGCGAGCAACAGACAAGCGAACGACTAATTAATGGCAACATGGTCAAAGCGGGGTCGTGGAGGGGCGGTTAGGGTTACGCTTAGGGTTTGGTTAGAATGTTGAATCAGGGTAAATGCTTGGTGAAAGGGGTGAGAGAGGGGGGGGGGGTGGGGTGCAGACTGTTGCGCCTTTCAATAGTTGCTCGATTTTGCTGAAATTTGAGTCGTTGCCATAAAAGTACACAAAAATAACTGGCAACTGAATCGACTCTCGCACACACACACACACACAAACACACACACACAGATAGATAGTCAAATGGACAAACAATTTTTAAAAGTTGATTCAGCGGCATGTTGTTTTTGTTTGCTTATGCCACACATATACACACATACGCACACGCATACACCTATTTACACACTTTTAAGTGCGGCGCGCATGTGTGTTAGTGCGTCAAAAGGTGCTATCGCTACGTGGGGCGCTTTAAGATACCCTTGCAATGGGTATACTGATTTCGTCACGGATTGTATAAGTTAGTTATATTAGAGCCCATATTGTATATTTAGTAAATAGTTAAGTATTTATAGTAAAAAGTCTCGGCTTACTAGTGATAACTTCCAGTGATCAAATTAGTCATAGATTATATATCATTGCTTCCTGCACAAAAAATGTGTTTTAATTTGCGACACTTCAAAAATGTTCAAATTATCTTGATCATGTCTCAACTATTTCTCGTTATTGCCGTACTACATATATATCAAATACATATATCTAGTTGTAAGGAAGGGCATTCAAGCTTCGTCAAATCGTAGGTAACTTTCTTTCGGTGTCTTTAATATTTTGTATTTTTTTTTGGAAGTTAACGAAGACGGGCAGCTGGCAGGCAGCCCAATGACATCATCGCGCTCTCTCTCTCGCTCCTGCGAAGCCGTTGATCGCAGCGAAAAAAGGGGGAGAAAATCAAAAAGGGAGGCAGAGGCAGAGGCGGGGCGACAACGCTAAGGGAATGTCCCTCGTTTGGTGCCTTTTTGTTTTATTTTTTTGTTATTTTGCTTGGCCAATGCCAATGTAACTGTAGACTGTAGTTGTTTTTGTAGTTGTCGTCCATTAGCGGACTGCACTTAATCCTATCCCCCCCTCCCGCAGCGACGCACAACATATACGATTTCAAATTTCACTCACGTCTCTTTGCCTTCGGCGCTGCCACAGGGACAGTGCATTGCGTAATTGCCAAAGGGGGGCCGGCAGAGACAGAGAGAGAGAGAAAGAGTAGGGGGGAGGGGGGTCTGGGCTACACACAAAGCCAGTTCTGTATATGTGTAAAATGCTGTAAATAAGCGTCGCTAATGTCAAATTAGTTTAAAAGAGATGCAAACAATGAACGAGGCAGCTTTGCGGCTGCTGCGATCCCTTCGCTCGCTGCAGCTGAGCGCAAGGCGCATAGCAACTGGACTAAGAGACGAAAATTCGCTCAATGCAGCCAATTGAGGCTCAACAATCGCTTAATTAGGTTTACGTTCAAACCAACAGATTATGCATGCATGGCCAGATACTTAGATACAAACACACACACACACTCACACACACGCAGTCATGCATACTTAAAGATGACTTATCAACGCGCATTGCGAATTTGGAATGAGGTCATTTCTAAGACCATTTTTAGTCTGGTTTTTGGCGCGCGAGAGCAGACGCAACTCGGCTTTAAATGCCCAAATAAAGGCAATGCAGCTTAACAAGCGCACACACACACATACACACGCATACACAGGCATTCAACAGTATATTTGTTTTTGGCAAAAATTTGGTTACCTTGCGCTGCGCTTCGGCCGCAAAGCCACTCTTTGGAGCACGATTCGACGACATGTTAATGTTTGTTGCGGTTGCTGCTGCTGCTGCGGCTGCTGCTGGGTTTTAGGCTGGAAACGGGTTTGTAGGGTGCGTTATGTTGGTCAAAAAGTAGCTTAGCTGTTGCACTCGGGCCAATGGAATGTTTATCACAATTGTTAAGTATTAATTTCTTGTTTCTTTTGGAGAACGCTGCGTATAAAACACGTCCGCACACAACAAATACTAAAAGCGCTTTGAGCATGCCATCAAAACAGTCAACAGAAAGAAAACTTGAAGCGTTAAGCAGCGCTGTAATGTTAATAACGTGACCGGTTGCAGAGCGAGAGCGTGAGAGAGAGCGGCAATAACAGTGCGAGAGCGTACAGTTATTTATATTGTTGCGACGCTCTCGCTCTCTCTCTCTGTATTTTTGTGTTAATACGAGCCGCTCTTAAAAGCTCAAGCTCAGCTGCTGCTGCTGATGATGTCATAATGCACATGGCTTTTAACGGCTGTTTGAATGTTTGTTTTCATGGCATTGAAAGTGAAGAGATATGAAGCCTGTTATTAGTACGCAGCTCATGCGTTATCCTAACCACAGCATACCAGGCGTGACCATGCCATTGCCTGATAATTCAAGACAAACAAAAAAATTCTTTTATGCTTTAGTTTGCCTTGAGAATTAGTTACATTTTATTCACATAAATATATAATTTGTTATGCAATTGTTTTTGTTTTCTTGTTTTTTTTTTAGTTGCTTTCAAGATAAGAAGAGAATTTCATAAGTTTTTTCAGTGTTCAGTGTGAGTTTTTTTTTTAATGTGTTCTAAATAAATAAAGGGAATTGCTTTTATAATTTGTTGTTACTTTTTGTGTGTGATACATACATATATAATTGTAATATTAAATATACATAGTTCTAAGAATATTGTTGTTGTTTATTTTCACTGCAGCAAGACATTTTTCAATAATATATATATATTAAACATATATGTATGCATTTGTCTTTTGATTATATCGCCATTTTAGGTTATTAAACATAGGAAAGCATTCCATTATTATTAAACTACTTTTAACGGGATAAATGGGGTTGGATCAAGTTTTTTTTTGCTTGCTCTCATGCATGTTAAGGCCCTCGCGCTCAAGTACAAGTGGGTGTGGCACACACACACACATGTGTGCGTGCGTGTGTGTGTGAATTGCATTATAGACTATGGTTTATGTTTCTTTGCTTTTCTTTTAACAATCTTTTTTGGGAGTGCATGCTAAATAATTTGCTAAATTCAATTAAAAAAAATAATCATAATTTATTTTGCACATGGATAAATACAAATTACAAATATAGTTGTGTATATATGTATATAAAAAAAGAATTAATATATATTTATATATGTGTATAGAAATTGACGCACAAATAATATACAGAGAGAGAAACACTAATACAATTACAAAATAATGACATAAGCATAATCAGAATTAAACGACTCGACTCCCATTAGTTCCTAGGTATGTGTATGTGTGTGTGTGTGTGTGTGTGTGTGTGTCAGCACTGATATCTGATATCTGTGTGTGTTAGTTTTATATTTTGTTTATATAGGCTACAGTTACACTCTCTGGACATAGGACAGCATCAGCAAATAATTTCAGACAAATTTTCTTAGTTGTTGTTTTTTTTAATAAATAATACCTCACGATTCGTTGGCTCAACGGTTATTAAACTTAACTTATAAAACAACTGTGCACAAATTGGGCAATCAGCACAGGTGAAGCAGGTGACAACGGCGACGGCGACGGCGGTTCAGCTCCCAGCAGGGTATCTTATGCACATACCGCGTCTGCAAATCATTTTCGAGGGTATTCTCGCTTGCTCTCTTTGCCAGATTTTCTATATAATTTTCAATTATATATATGTATATATAACGCTGCGTCTCTCAAAATATCTGAATTGCAAAACAAACTTTTGAAGCGATTTTGTTGCCTAGCCACAATTACACATTGATAATTAATTAATAATTAGAAATGTTTTTTTTTTAATTAAATGAGAACGTATTCCACAATTATGGAACATTGGATATCGAATTGCTTTGCAATAAACGCGAGACGCTCCGAATTCTCAATCAATGATTCGGCTGGTTATCAGGCATTATCCTTTATGCCTTATCTCTTATCTTTTAACTGTTATCATAATCAGCGTTTTTCATCAAGATTTGTATCTTTTCTTTTTTTTAGTTTTTGTCTTAGTTCTTAACTAATATTACATGCACTCGCTCGCTCGCTCGCTCTTCGCATACTCTCTGCCAGCTTTATAATGTTTAGCTCATCTTTTGTTTTAAATATATATGTATATAATAGGGTGTATATAGTTTTTATAAGCTTTGTTGTTTTCCTGTTTGTTAGTATCGCTAGTAACCATAATTTGTTGCTCTCCTCGGCACACACGTTCTATCCCAACCAGACCTTGCGCTTGGCTGGTTTGTTTTTTTTTTTCTTTGTTTTTTAACTCAATCTATAAATAAATACTCCACACACATTTAGCTATATATCAGTTTTTTGTTGTTGTTGTTTTTCTTTTTTCTTAGATAGTTTCGAAAACAATCTGGTTTGGTTTTCTTCAACGAATTCACAGCAGCGATATATCTGTAGAATGCAAAGAAAATGAACATAGATTAATATAGATTCTATATAATTTATAAGGGATATTAACTGGCTTTGGCCGGGCCAAGCTATGTGGTCTAACCTTGGCTAATTTTGTACTTTGAAATTGATATAAGTTTAAAGTCAATCGCTTTTCTTATTCAATTTGGAAGAACATGAAGGGAATTGACAGAAAGTTCTTATAGAGCATATTGGATAGGAAACAGAAAACTTGTATACAATTGAAATATTTCCCCACTTGTTGATTACCAAGCGGCCAGTTTGTCAGTCGGTTAGTCAATACAAACGATTTTCTATATAGCATATATAGAGATTTAGTGTATTACCTTTATTCTCGTGACTATCAGCAGTGACTAGCGTGTTGTTTGCCGCTGTGCTCGTCAGCAAGCTGTTGTTGTTGTTATTGTTATTATTGTTGTTGTTGATGTGTAGATCTTGTTGTGACTCAATGCTCAGATCGATTAGCTGTGTCACAGCCGGAGTCACTGCGTCCTGCAGCAGATTGATGTCGCTGCAACAATCAAAGCCTTTATTTTAGTTTCATCTTATCTATATCTTTAAGCCACAACTCATGCACACTCACTTCTTGTTGTTCACATTCTCGATATGGCCATTCCCGTTGGCCACTGCTGCAGCAGCAGCAGCTGCTGCTGGTGTTGTTGCTCCAATAGTTTCCACATGCAGCTTGCCATTGCTCACCTCGAACTGATGCAAGTTCTTGGCATTCTCATCGATAATCATATTGGCGAAGCTATTGATAAGCGAGTTCTCCTTGTCTAGCACCGATTGCTCATACATGGCCTGACTGTTGGGCGGCTCCGCGTCCGTCTCCGTTTCCGCTGCGGGCGCGGGCGCATCATTGATGGTGCTGCTGCTGCTGGGCGAGCCATCGGTTGAGTTGCTGCTGCTGCTGTTCACATCGTTCTCTTTGGGCGCTGACGATGCAGCCGCGACAGCCTTGGTGTCAGCGGATTCCTGTCAAGGATTAGAAGTGTAAATAATTGAAGGATGAAATCACAGTGGCGGCTGGCTACCTTAGCGGGTGTGGTGGCAGCGGCGCCGCCTTTGCGTGTGCGGGACATGATTGCCTCGACGCGTTTGCGTCGCTCTTCGCGCTCCTTTTCCTCGCGCTTGAGACGCTCGGCCACCTCGATGCGCTGCTTTTCGGCCTCCTCCTTGGCCTTCTTTTCGGCCTCTTCGCGCTCGATGCGCTGGCGTTCCTCCTCCTCGCGCCTGCGCTGCTCCTCCTCCTCGCGCTGCTGTGCCTCCTGCGTATTGAGTGGACAATTTAATTTAGACTTCTTTGTATTGGGACTCATCAAAAGACGCTTACCTCGATGGCCTTGCGTAGACGCTCCTCCTCGCCGCGGCGCTGTTCCTCCGCCAGGCGTGTGGACTCTTCTTCAAATAGTCGCTGGCGTTCGGCCTCCTCCTCCTGTGCCTTGAGCTCGGCCAGACGCTCGGCCTCGAGTCGTTGGCGCTCCAGTTCTGCCTGTCGTTCAGCCTCCTCGCGGGCCAGGCGTCGTCTTTCGGCTAATGCGGCCTTAGCCTCCTCCTCAGTCGTTATCTTTTTTGCTATCATCGATGCGGTCATCAAATCGTTGCTGCTATCGACCGATAAATTGGCCGTTGGGGGTGTCAGTTCGCGCACCTCCGAGTTCTCCTTGCTGCCGTTACGTAATGCTTTCTTCGGCACACTTACAATGGGCTCGGCTGCAGCCTGGACTTTCTCGTTGCCCTCGTCGGCCTTCTCCTCTACGCTGAGCGATGCAGCTGTTGGCTCTACCGCTGTTTTCTCTACGGCAACAGCAGCTGGCTCTGTCTGATGCTCAGGCTCAGGCTCAGGTTGTGTCTTGGCCTCGATTTGCACCAGCTCCTGCTGCTGCACTTGCTCCGTCTTGACTGTGTTCAATGCCTCCTTTTCCGCCTTGCTGACAGCGGCCAAAGCTGCATCAGGAACTGGTACCAACTTTGCGGCAAGCTCTTCTGGCTCCTTGACCACACCATTTGCCTCTGGTGTGGGCGCTGGCACGACGGCAGCTGCTGTCGTGACGCTGCCAGTGCTGCTGGTAACAATCATGGACGCACTCATCGCCGAGGCTGCAGACTTTGTTGCGGATTCCTTCTGGCGTCGATTGATGCGCTCCATGCTGGCGGTGCGGCTGGGCTGTGCCCTGGAAGCGGAGGCAGCCTTTGGTGGCAGCGTTTCCTAAAGAACATTACAAATAAATATAAATATATATATAATCGGACGACTGTTTAAAGTTGCCGTTCAACTGACCCGCTTTTGGGGCGTCTTCTTTTCGGCGCTGTGCATTCGCGTTGAGCTGGAGGTCACGATCATTGAGGTCGACATGAGGTTCGGTGTTCGTTTGGGTGTCGTTTGTGCTGTAGACGTGGTTGGCGAGGCGGCATTTGTTGTTGTTGTTGTCTTCATTGGCGGCTTATTGTCCCGCTTCAGTTTGTTGATCTCTGCGAGAATACAAAATGCAAGATTAAACTCAAGATTAAACAGGAATAGAAATTCTTAATGCTTACCCTCGAGGGACATGCCAGTGCCGGCTATGCTGGCTGGCCTGGGCTTGCGTGGCGCCGTCGCGGGACGCCTGGTCACCGGCCCGGCTGTGGACAACGTTGTGGATGTGGACATGGCGCTGCCGGGACGTGAGCCGCTCAAGTGTCCATGGCCGCCGGGTGTTACATTGCCGGAACGTGAGCCTAAGCCAATCAAGATTCAAACAAAGATTAGTCATGCTAGCATCGGAGCAGCTGGTTTATATAGATATATGGAGTGGGTGAGCACCAAATAAAAAAACATTGTGATATATTTTTGTGAATTTGTGACCGTCACCAGAGATTGTCATTAGGTAGAAAAAATAAGAAGTACACAGAACACAGGAGATAATATTATAAACCAATCGAAAACAAAACCTACAAAATTTAAACAAAATACCAACAAATACATATTAAGACACAAATACGTAGAGAGTGGGCAAACGGAAAAGACACAAAGCATTAACCAAAGTAACCTATGAGATTGCGTGTGCGTGGGTGTGTGTGGAGGGGTGTGTATGTGTGTGTAGAGAGGGGTGTGTATGTGTGTGTAGAGAGGGGTGTGTATGTGTGTGTAGAGAGGGGTGTGTATGTGTGTGTAGAGAGGGGTGTGTATGTGTGTACAAAGGGGTCCATTGAGAACACACGAATGAAACATACAAATGGCAATGCTCAGCACACAATATGGACCCAAAGAACTCCAAAATCGATTGGCAATTTGTTGATGATAATTGTTACAAATATCGATTAACAATTGATCGATTTGTACAGTAAGTTATCGATTGCTAAATATTTTCGAGTGATAAATATCGATTTTACCACACGACGCAAGTTATATCAGAATAACTAAAGATGATCGAGGTTTTATTTTATAATCGATTATCGATATGTTTAATTCTATGATCGATTATCGCTATGGCTTATTCTATTGTTTTAGGTAGTGTTGGGCATTTAATGCCAACAATTGTTTATTGGATGGGATTACTGATGATAACCGCGGAATATACATGTATGAAGCTCTATTTAGGAGCAGAAAACGATCGATAACTCCTGTATAGTACGATCGATTTGTTTGTATTCAGAGATCGATTACTGAATATACAAACTGTTGCACACATGAACTGAAAACAAGAGCTCAAATATCAATAAGTATTACCGTTATTGATGGCAAGAGCTGAAAGCTATCGATAAGAATTTATCGATAGCTTATCTTTTATGTAAGGGCGAAATCTATCAATGATTTCTAAACTAATGTTTGGAGAGAATGTTAACAATTTGAATATATGAATGTATGATTAGAACTGGCAACTTTTATGGAATTACATATGAACAGCTAAAATCGATAGGCTTTACGGGTTATAAAGCCTAAGTTATATGAATTGAAGTTGAAAGTCTATACTAAATTTAGCTATAGTTATTGGTAAGAGTATTAATGACTTTAGAATGATTATTTGTAGAGTGTTTAATTTCAGCTTTAACTGATATAAACCTTTAAAAGTGTTATATCGTGTTTCTACAGGAACTAATGCGCTCAATGTGTGTGAGGCTGTGTGTGTGTATGAAGTGTGCCTTGTTGTTCGTCTATTGTGTGTGCATAAGGAAAGAGAACCCGATAACTAGTTCTAATTGGGGTTTAATGGTACAGAGTTGTGTGTGTGGATGTATGGATCTCTATGATAGCCACCGCAGGAGTACAAATAGATAGGATGTGTGTGTGTGTGTGTGTGTGTGTGTGGTGTTGTGTTATAGATTGTTGTTGGATGTTGTTGATCGCACACACCTGCATTCACTAACAAACTAGAAGAGTTCATGAGCAACAATGAGTTTGGATCGAGGTCGTGATAACGGTAGTAGGGGTTAGTACTAGAAGTTGTGGATATCGCATATTGCTGCTGGGCACGCCTAGACGCGTTCGCGGACGCTGTCGTATAGGATGCGTTGTGGGATGAGGCAAATGATGTTTGAAGATATTTTTTAGTTGCGGCAGTTTGCAAGCCAAGATTCGATTGGCGTTGTTGCTGTTGTTGTTGTTGTTGTGGGTTGTGGTTGTTGTTGTTGGTGCTGTTTGTGCTCGACCACGAATAGCTTATCTGTGTCATGCTCTTACTAGAGTCGCGCGGACCGCTGCCCAGCGGCCGAAAGCTGGTCGAGATGCCGCCACCTAGCGAATATTTGCCACGCTCCCGCTGTCCCCCACCAGCAGCCAGATGGGTCATACTGCGCGACATGATGCCGGCGGCGCTGGATGTGCCGCTGGCGCCAACGCTTGCGCTGCCCGCACGTTTGCCCCTCAAATGGGCACGGCGACTGCTGGCTGTGCTGCCGCCGCCCAGTGAGGAGGTCTCGTCCAGCATTTCCAGTTCACGTTCGCGTCGCTCCCGTTCCAGTATGGCGCGCACATGCTCGCCATTGCGGCGTATGGGCTGGGCCAGCTGATCCAAGCGGTTCATCGAATAGGCGCGTCCTGATGTGCATTGGTTGTTGTGGATATGTAAAGTGGAAAGTGGTTCAGAAAGTGTTCATGAATCAGAATCATTTGTTTTGTTTTGTTTTTAGCTGTTCTTGTGGTTGTTGTGGTGCTTGTGGTTCCTTATGCAGCTAAATATATATACAGTAGACGGCACACTAATGGGCACAGAATTGGCTACGATGTGGTTAGGTGGAAGGATTGTGAGTTTTGGATTTGGGATGGGATATATTTTGGTGCTTGAAATTGGGAGCAATAAACTCCTTTCTGCAGCTTGGAGAAGAATCAAAGCAAGTGAAAAATAAAATACGCCCCGTCGCAAGGCCAAATCTCTCATGGTCACAGCGTTCGTTGTTGGTGGAACCTACGAAATGGCTTACTGAATACGTTGATGATATGAAATAATGGCATGGATATGATGTTGATGTATACAATTCAATGAGACATTTTGATTATGATAGCTGTCGCGTTTGGGCGCAAATTTTGTGGTTTGTGGGGTTTGCGGGGAACGTTCTTACCTGGGGTTCGGGGCGTCGTGCTCAGTGAGCTGCGCGAACCGTAGTGCCCGTCTCGGGGGCTGGGTATTGTCGGCATGAGGTCCGTTTTCCTGCGGTAAACGCTTCGGAACATCATGTTCTGTGTTGTGTCAACGTTATCTTCTGCAATTGTGGTTTGGGATTTTTGGATATTTTTTGTTTTCTTTTTGGTCATTTGATCAAAAAATTGACTGAACTTGAAACAAATGCAAAATGTATCATCGAGAAACCAAAAGCATAGGCTAAAGCAATTACCATGCTAAGAGAGAGCAAAAGAGAGAGCTACTAAAATCGGGTAGAGTTGAAAAAACAAAACATAAAACTTGGGTCCGCCGCTTGAAAGGGGGGAAAGGGAGCATTACATAGAGCGTGGCATGTTAGGGCGAAAGTAACCTTATTACAGGAGCATTAGACTTATCGATAATAGTTGTAAAGGTATTCAGAGCTTTCCCTAATATAGGCTTTGAACACAGTTAATACTCTTATCGATAATATAGATATATTTCGATATTACAAATCTACAGGTAAAAAAGAACTGTTAATCGATATCCGCTATTGATACTTGTCGATAACAGCAATCGACGTTTATCGATAACAATAATCGATAGTATATATATATTTCGATAAGCGAAAACAATAATCGATATTTATCGATATTCGCTAATTAGTAATTATCGATAACTGAAATCAGTGTTTATCGATAACAAGCATCGATATTAACGTTCTGCTCGTCTTGCAGGATTTATTTATAGGATACAATTATTAGATCATGCAAACATGGGCGCATGCCGGTTAAGTTTTTTGTTCTACAAAGAGCTATTAGAAAGGTTAGGGCAACAAACAAATTAAAAAATAGGGTAAACATAGCAAAAAACACGAACAATAGAGAGAAGAAGAGTTGAGAAGAGGAACCCTCACCCTTACGATATGAGTTATTGTTGTAGTTGTTGTTGTTGTTGTGGCTTGCAGTTGCTGTTGTTGTATATTGTCTGTGCGCAGTTGTGGTTGTTGTATTGGAAGTCAGTATTTGGGCGTTGTTCTTAATGGGCGCTGGCCCATCAATATTTATCTCGCTGCCGGCTATCGATAGCGAAAAACGCTTCGGCGGCTCATCATTGGAATAGCCCCAATTGAACACCTCGTACATGGACGAAGACTTGCGGCGATGATCTGTGTGCGGTGTAATGGGCAATTTGTATAGAGAGAGAGAGGAGAGAGAGAAGGTGAAAGATGAAAAATTAACAAGAACTGAAGCTACGCTGTGATTGGATTAGGGATTAGCAGTAACAGGTGGCTAAGTGACGATATAACAAATCATATTGCAACCAATAAATTTTGTTGTGTTGTGGGGTAGACAGGTGCTTGAAATCAAGTTAATAACTTTGCATACAGCTGCAACAGTTCACAGGTACTTGGAAATTGGGCACACAGAAGAGTACATATATAGTATATATAGAGAGAGATTGTCACGTAACAAACAGAGAGTTCTTTTGTAAATTACGAGTAGATTGTCTAAAGTAATATCAACTGCAAAATAAATAGTTAAGATTAAGTGTAGTTGGAGTGTGTTCCGTGTGTGTGTGTGTGGTGTGTAATATCTGTGACAGTTCGACCGAAAATTGATGGGGGGCGGCGGCGTCTATGGGCTACTGCTAACTCACCATCATGTCTGTCCGTGGATGAGGAGGCACGCTTCTTAGCACCACTGTCGGCTAGTTCACGCTCGGAACTGCGACGTGAGAGCGAGGCGCCTGCCACGTTCGATATAGATGTGGATCTAAAATATATAGAAATAAACCTAAGATTAGAGAGTGTGCGAAATGTGGCGGGTAAATTTGACTGACCGTCGTTGACTCCAAAAGGTGCTGGGCGATACCAGACCATAATCTGCCGGCACATCGAGCAAACGTGGCGTTGAGGAGCCAAAAGCAAAGGCAATCGAATTTCTATCGCGCCTCTTTGTCTCTATTCGCGATTCGCGTTCCTATTTTGTGTGAAAGTCAAGCGTTAATTTGGGTGGCAGCAGTTAAATAGATATTTGGCCATAAAACGCACCTGATTCTTTTTGAGTATAAACTCGCGTCGCTCCTTCTCGGCCTCGATGATGGCCTTTTTGCGCTCCTCAACCTGATGACGCTTCTCTGTATCACGGACGCGTATCTCCTCGATGCGACGGCGACGCTCCTCCTCCTTTTGTTCGCGATATTTTTGTGCTGCCTCGGCCTGGGCGCGCAGCTCCTCGATTTTTTTCTGTCGCTCCTCGTTCTGTCGATCACGCGCATATCTCAGTTTTTCCTCTCGATCTTTGGACGCTGTCAAAGAAAAGAAGAGAATCAGCCATTAGATTTGTATATTGTTTCTCATTGAGGATGCGGGGGTGGCAGGTGTGGCAGCTAAAACACAAACACGAATGCTCATATTTCACATGTAGATGCAAGTTTTAATCATCAAAATTGTTGCTACCTGTGGCAAAAATCGATATAGCTTCATTCACTGTGCTTGCTCTTCATTTTATACCCTGCACTCCAGCAAAACGGACAAAGCGGGTATATAGCACACACATTTTCAAAGGGCATGCAAATTTTTATATTTATGATTATTTTTATACTATTAGAGGCACTTGACCTCAACCTCAAAATTCGTTCAATTTTTCAAATACGATAAATATCGAAATAGATATATATTAATATTTATTTTAAAGTATTCGCCTGAGGCAAAGATTTGTGTATATTCTTAAAATCATCATCAAAATTTGTGCATATTTGTAAAATAAAATATAGAAAGGTCAAGAATGAACTGAAGCAAGAATCAGCCTTAAACTCAAACCAGCCAACTGCTGAAGTTATGAATTATTTGAAGCAGCTGCCTACAGGGTATTTTGTGGTCGGGCAATCGCGACGTGAAGCACTCTAACTTGCTTTTGAATTTGGCATTTGCCGGCGACTTTTACAGCGCCTGACGTCATCGTACGCTCGCTTTGTATGTATGTGGGTCAATTGACAACAAAATACAATAACAATACACACACACACACACACACACATACAGGCCGCTGTGCGATGAGCAAATAAGGCAAAAGAAAATGTAAGCGCACAATTTTTATTAAAATGACATTGGGCCGCTGTGCAAAATAAAAGCAATAAACAAAAGAAAATATCATCAAAATTGCCAGACAATTGGCCAACTCGCCAATGTTGGTCAACTAACTTTGTGCGCATTCTTTGTTATCGGCAATCGTCCGATAACCGCACCGATAACGCGTTATCGTTTCAAGTATTTATGGAATTTAGTGACGTAATTGAATGCAAATTCGAACAAAAGGCAAAGCAAAGCAAAGCAAACCCCAACTGTAAACTGCAACAACTGTAAATTGAGGCAAGCTGTTTTTCACTTTTCACAAATTCTACATATATCCATAAGCATGTTTAGATAACGGCCGCTTATCAGCTGGCGAATGTCTGTGAATGATCATGCGGCTCGGCTGGCGCAGCAGCTGGGCGCACCACACGGCAGAGCGTGTCAACAACCTTGAACGCCGGCAGAGACGCCGACAGAGACGCTGGCGTCTCATCTATGCGCCTGGCGCCCACCTCTGAGCATTGCGCGTATGCTGTTCTTCATCAGCGAGTGGGCTGCGAGTGCAGCTGCAGTCGGAGCTGGAGCTGAAGCTGAAGCAAGCCCATTTGCGCACAAGAATTTTGCGCTACGTTTTTATGCCCTATGCAAAGAGTATTCTGATTTTATCACCAGGTTGGTAACACATTGATCTGCGTTCCTTTAAACCTAATTCTTGATCTGATTATCTCATTTTGAAGCCTTTAAATCCTGAAAAATCTATGCATAGATCCCTTTTTTTTTACCCCAGGTAGTACACATGTTTGTCGTAGTATGAAATCATTTTATATTTTTGAAGAAATTTTTACTAAACAAACTACCATAAAGCCTTCATTATCTTGTCTCTCCTCTCGGTATGAACACAAGCTAATATCTCATTTTGAAGCCTTTAAATCCTGAAGAAACTATGAATAGATTGCTATTTTTACATCAGCTAGTACATATGCTTGTCGTAGCATAAAATTATTTGATATTTTTAAAAAGCCCTTAACTTAAATCAAGATTCCATGACTTTTACATAGGGTCAACAAATTATCCAGATCAGCCTACTTAAAAAATAGTTACCATAGGTATTATTGTCGAAAAATATAAATATTTTCAAAATATCTAGACGTCACTTTTAAATTATATCATATAAATAAATCCTTACGACTGATTTTTTGTGGAAATGAACCAAGTTCTTGTAAAAGATATTCTCAATTTTGAGATTTATTGATTTCTTGCTTTGTTTGTGTGCAGTAAGAGCGTGCAGTATTCGTCTAGGACAAATTTTATGTAACAGACACACAAACACACATACACACACACACGCACATGAATAGGTTCATATAATAATAAGTGTACTATATATGAAAGGCTGTCTTACCTTTGCGTTCGGCGCTCCCCTCTCGGCTTTCGGGTCGTTTGGGTATGTTTTCCACTGTAAGTAAATAAAAAACAACAAGGCAATATAAACACTCGAGTGTTTGTGTTTTGGTTTCGTAAGATAATTTGTAAACGTGCGCTGTAAAGTTCATTCAGCCTTTCAATTTTCCAAGTTATTTTCACCATTTTGCACATTTTTCGTTTGCAAACACTCACTCGGATAGAGTCCAAAAACGAAATGAAATATCAGAATATGTGGAAAAAAGAAAATCAATCGGCTTCTGTTTTGCACTTGTAGGGCAAGGTAAAAAACACGCATTTGATAAGTTGGCGTTGGCGTCGGCGGGCGGACGGGGTGGACTGGCAAGCACACACACACACGTATACACATGCACATACACATATACAGTCAAACAAATGTTCAGCTGCAGCGCAGCTGCTGCCTCACGATGACTGTGAACGGCGGCGGCAGCGAAAATGTTTTCCTCTGGAAACTTTGAACGAATTTTTATTTATAACTCAAAACTCCGGTTGACGTTTTGAGAGGGGGTTGGTGGGGGGAATTAGCGGGGGCAAAACAACAGGCACATAGCATAGGAGCTCGAAAAAACACACGGGGGCAAATTTCACCCATATGAAGCAAACACTTCTTCTGGCTTCTTCTTTTTTCACATCGTTCGCTTTTTGAGTGTGAGTCGTCGCCGTCGTCGTTGTCGTTGTCTTGGTTGCTGCCCATTCGACCAACAATTTTTTTTGGGGCTTGTAAAACTCTTTGTTACGCGTATTGTTGGTTACATTTTTGCACTGGTCATTGACGCGCACGGTTTTTAGTTAAATTTGTTGGGCCGTTTCACTTTTTTTAATGCATACCTGCTGGGTTATTCGAATAATTTTCTTGCTGGCCCTCAAGACTCGCCATATTCTCACTATATTTTTTTCTACATCTACACTTATCGATACTGAGCACACAACTATCATGCGCACCGATAATGAGTACTCGATCGCAATTACTCGATGCTTTCATGCTCGCAAAGTTGCTATTTCGATAGCATGGGTAAGAGAGAGCTGCCTGCTCTAACACCCACCAATACGATAAGTGCTAAAAAATACCAAAACAATTGTCTATCGTCCCGCGTTTTATGCCTGCAAACGCCGACAAGAGTTGAAGTTTGTATTATTTACTTTTTCTTATAAAAAAAAAACAAAATGCCAGAGGAAATGGAAACTGTTGTGGTCGACAAGCGCAACAATTTGCCTTGGATTGAAAAGTACCGGCCTGTGAAGTTCGATGAAATTGTGGGCAATGAAGATACAGTCGCCCGTTTGTCCGTCTTCTCCACGCAAGGAAATTCACCCAACATAATCATTGCGGTAATATACGCCCATATCAGAGTATATATAAACCTACTATAATAATCTAATATAATACAGGGTCCGCCTGGCGTTGGCAAAACAACAACCATACAGTGCTTAGCCCGCATTCTGCTGGGTGACAGCTATAAGGATGCAGTCCTCGAGTTGAATGCCTCGAATGAGCGTGGAATCGATGTGGTGCGCAATAAGATCAAGATGTTTGCCCAGCAGAAGGTAACGTTGCCCCGCGGCCGTCATAAGATTGTGATATTGGACGAAGCGGACAGCATGACGGAAGGTGCACAGCAATCGCTGCGCCGCACCATGGAAATTTATAGCAATACAACACGTTTCGCGCTCGCCTGCAATACCAGCGAGAAGATCATTGAACCCATTCAATCGCGTTGCGCGATGCTGCGCTTCACCAAGCTGTCGGATGCCCAAGTGCTGGCCAAACTGATTGAGGTGTGTCAGTTGGAGAAGCTCAAGTACGATGAGGATGGCCTGGAGGCGATAGTGTTCACGGCACAGGGTGACATGCGGCAGGCGCTCAACAATCTGCAGTCCACGGCGCAGGGCTTTGGTGACATAACGGGAGCAAATGTGTTCAAAGTGTGCGACGAGCCGCATCCTATGCTGTTGCAGGACATGCTGCAGCATTGTGCTGCAAATGATATACATAAGGCATACAAGATCTTGGCCAAGCTATGGCGCTTGGGCTATGCACCCGAAGACATCATTGGCAACATATTTCGCGTCTGCAAACGCCTGAATGTGGACGAGCAGTTGAAGTTGAACTTCATTCGCGAGATTGGCATTACACACATGAAAATTGTCGACGGCTGTAATTCACTGCTGCAGTTGACTAGTCTGCTGGCACGTCTATGCATGGCTGCTGAGTCTCATTAGCGTTTCCAATTCCATCAAACATTTAGTGTAGCTCGTTCTAAGCCTAAGATACAACTTGTTGAATAAATGCGAAAATACTTGAATTCGATTTCGGTTGCAATCGACGGAATAACGCAAAAATGAGTCAATGTCTGTGAAAGCTGCGCAAGTAATCGAGTAATCGCAATGAAACCCTGTCGATATGTTGATGTTTAATGTAATCGATTATGTCGATACACCAGTGTATTTCTAGTTGAATTTTTTTCGCGGACGGTATAACAATAAAATAATAGAAAATTAGAGAGCAAAGCGCACAAAAATGCAAATGCAAACGTACAAATTGGTTGTCGTCGGTGGCGGCGGCGTTGGAAAATCAGCCATAACGATACAATTCATACAGGTGAGCCCAGAACTAGAGCTGGTGACGTCGTCGTTGTCGCTGTCGCAGTATAGGCAAAAGCAACAGTGTTGCGCATTGGCCAATAACGTGATTTTCAGTTCGCAATAACAGTAAGTTTTGGCGGTAACACATAGTCACGCAGTTGTGAACGTAAACGTTGCTCATCTCTATGTCGTCGCATCGTCAGAGGGGCGCGGCGCGACGTAACAAGTGGGTTGGACCCTTGTTTTTGGCAAAAGCAACAAGCGAGGCACCAAACAACTTGATGTGTTTGGCAATATTCGCGTGTGCTACATATTTTCAAGCATAGATCATCATCTTCAGCGAAATCAACTTGAAATGTATATCAATAGAAATGAAAGTCAGCTGGAAAATCGTCATATTTAAAGGGCGTATCCCACTGGAGCGGCCCAAATAGGAGTTACGTTTGCCGTTTATAGGTGTGTGTGTGTGTGTGTTTGAGTGTATGCGCAGAGCTGAGGTCAATCCGGCGGGCCGCTCGTCATGGTCACGACCACGGTCTCTTTTTCGTCCGTCGTATCATTCACAAATGTGGCAATGCGCGGCGGCCGTTTTCCATTTATTTTTAGTTATTTGCGTCATCTTCATCTGCTGCTCATGCCACAACCATTCATATGTATATTTACATATGTATATGCACGCATACACATATAAACACATTTGTTTTTATGTATGCAATAGATTTTCTTCATCTTACGAGTATAAGACTGTGTGTAAACAAATCAAATATGTTTCATGTATATCCACTTAAAAATTTCAGAGCTATTTCGTGACAGACTATGATCCAACCATCGAGGACTCCTACACAAAACAGTGCGTCATAGACGATGTGCCAGCCAAACTGGACAGTAAGTCCCAAAAAACACATTATAGATGCGCATACATATTATGCATTGTCTGTATATTAATCTATGCCATATTGCAGTACTGGACACAGCCGGTCAGGAGGAGTTTAGCGCTATGCGTGAACAGTATATGCGTTCCGGCGAGGGTTTCCTGTTGGTGTTCTCCTTGAATGATCATTCCAGCTTCGATGAAATACCAAAATTTCAGCGTCAAATCTTGCGTGTCAAGGATCGCGATGAGTTTCCCATGCTGATGGTGGGCAATAAATGCGATTTGGAGCATCAGCGTCAGGTGTCGCTGGAGGAAGCGCAAAATACGAGCAGAAACCTATTGATACCCTATATTGAGTGCAGTGCCAAGCTGCGCGTCAATGTCGATCAGGCGTTTCATGAACTGGTGCGCATTGTGCGTAAATTTCAAATAGCCGAACGACCCTACATCGAGGAGGGTTACAAGAAGAAGGGCAAGAAGAAGTGCTGCCTGATGTAAGAGCTATTTGCGAATCTCCACAACAACAACAACAGCAACAGGATGAATGTAACGAGTATAACACCAAATTTTTAAATTAATAAACGCGCGTCGACTGAGCTATACAGACTTCGATGTGCAACCAGTAATCCAGTACCCAGTACCCAGTACACAGTATCCAAGATCAAGCAACAACAACGAACCCAAACGAAGTGCATTTTTTATACCTGTAGAACCCACAACCGAATCGTATAAGCTCGCGCCACGCCCAGCAGCTCGCCAGTTAACTAACTAACTAAATAACAATTAAAACTCAATAAGTCCCCGCCAGATAGCACAGACAAACATACATGCTTGCATAAATACATAGATACATGGATACACATATATATATATACACACACACACAACACACATAATATACATATATTTTTGTAATATTATTTGTTGATCGATGGCAACAATTAAGGACAAATGTTTTTTATTATTATGGTTAGAAATTTGTGAGAAATTTGTAGTGTGCAAACGCCATGTGTTTAATAATATTAATGGAAATAATTGAGCCAAGTTTTGAATGTTTGTTTGTATTTTTCGATTAAGCCAAAAGTAATGTGTTATTGTAATTTGTATTGTTATTTACTACTAATATATATATATATATATATTGCATACATGTACACGTACTATATATACATTATTATATATATATACGATTCGATTTTGTTACGCGTAATCAAAGATTGTGTTGTGTTTAATAACAAATTGAGTGCCTCGTTCTCGTTGCATTTAGTCAGCGCATTGATAACAAAAAAAAAAAAATTGAAAAATAAACAAAAAGAACAAATAAAACAAAAGCAATTTAAATTGTTTTTTGTCATAATTTGAGTACGTGTTTATAGAAAACGATAAAACGCACAATACAATAATATTTGTAGACCTCGATAAATTATTCAATGTTTTTATTTTATACGAAAGTGTTTAAACTATGTGTTCTTTGTCTTAACTCTACACTGCTTTATTTTAACGAACATTTATTATTTATATTATATATTTATATAAATATATTTAATACAAATATATGCGCAATTCTAATAAATACATACAAATCACAAATGCTTCCAAAATGTTGCACATTCATTTTCTTCTCAAATAATCCAGAGTACTTACCTCAAACGGTTTTGAGCGTGTTTTTGTGTGCCTTAAGTTTGGGATTTTTTTTACAAATTTTACGAGTCTAAAATTTTTAACAAACAGAAGCGATTGGCAATTAATTTTGTTTGAGGATTTAGAAAAATGTGTGTTGACTATTTTTTAGAAAAACTATAAATTTTAACCAAATGAAGAGGAGCAAAAACTCCGGTAATAATATCATGAATCAAAATCGTTTCTGCTTTAAAGTAAGTTAAGTTTGTCTTAGTTTAAGGCAGCTCAAAGTCTTGGTAGAGATTTTCTTTTAAGAGTAACATGAAGTACATTAAGTTGATTCATTTATTAGAAATGACGCCAGAAAAGCTGTTGTCTGGGCCACAGAATCCTTAGAAGTGTCGAAATTAATTGGACAGCAAATGGCGATTGGCCCATTGTTGGGGTATATAAGCAGCTGCGACTGGGTCTAAGGCTCACAGAACACAACATGAATCCCAAGAGTGAAGTCCTGATTGCCGCCGTGCTCTTCTTCCTGCTGGCCTGTGTGCAATGCCAGGTGAGTCGTAGCAAAGCCTCGAGAGAGCTTGCAAATAATATTTGCCCATACTTTCAGCTCACCTTCTCGCCAGATTGGGGCAAGCGTTCGGTGGGCGGCGGAGCTGGAGGCGGCGCCGCCGGTGGCTTCTTTGAGCCGCAGCAGCAGGGCAACTGCAAGACGTCCAACGAGATGCTGCTGGAGATCTTTCGATTTGTGCAATCGCAGGCGCAGCTCTTTCTCGACTGCAAGCACCGGGAATAGAAGGGCCCAAGGACCAGGCGAAAGACACACACCCAACCGGGCTCCAGGCCTATTAACCATACGATTATAATGTATATGCTATATAGTCCATATTCGATGTGTATATGTTGCATGTTGTCTGTACGAGT